>NC_090922.1:554002676-554305707 GCF_040938575.1 Ambystoma mexicanum
ACTAACACTCACTTCTCTGTCCTGCTCAATTTGGTGCTACAGAGTTTCCCAATTGGAAAATATTTTGCTGAATAATTTGTCAAACTGCATTTGTAACTAAAACAAGTGTTACCCTGCTGTTGCTGGTAAAAGAACCTTACCATGCTAATGATGATGACATAAGTAATTTTTCTTCTTTTTTTGTTTGAGACTGATGCTCTAACATCACCTTGAAAAATTCTTTGGTTTTTTCAGAATACTGTATTTCTGTTTTTGTTGTTCTGTTAACATACTGAGTGCATCAAAAATAAACCGCACCGTATATAACTGGTTGTTTGTAATAGAACTTGCCTATACAATACAAAGTACATTTTCTTGTTTTCAACCCCCAGGGGATGTTAGATTACATCACTAGGATGAATCATAGGTTTACTTCTGCATAGACCACCTTTTGTCTTCATAATGTTCATATGGGGAAAGAGAAGGAGGACTGCGCATTCCAATTCCTGTTGCTAGAAAAGGGGGGAGCAAGACCACAATATATTCCATGGCCACACATGGACCGAGAGAATCTTAAAAATAAGCTTCCAATGCTGACATCGGGAGCCGGAAATTGGATACACGAGTTAGAGAAAATGACGGGGGGTGTCACCTTAGCTATAGGGGACATTAAGGGCCTCCTAATTTCTATACTTGGTGAAAGAGCAGATGATGTATTGAAACGGGTAGGCTATGCTAGGGTAACCTTAACTGATACCTCCCATGACGGAGCGCCATTTAATAACTGCAGAGCAGCAATGTGAAAAGCGCTTCGAACGCTATACCCAGACACGTCCGATATGGGAGCTATAATGACTCGGAAAATGAAAGATTCCGAGGATCCGTTGATTTATATCCAGAATTTTCAGTATGCGTGTGTGCTCGAAACGCATGAGTCTTGGACGAAATCTATCCCTGTATTCTACAACATATTATGCCAAGAGTTGCCTGAACCGGTGCAGAAGCACCTTAAAAAATTGGTAGGAGTAGAAGCAAAACCATGGGCAGAAATACAGTTGACAGTTGCACACTACTGTAGATTGTTGCAAGAAAAGAATCGGAAAAAAGAGGCAACGCGTAAGGGAGAGGAGGCAAAGCTAGTGCAAAAGAAACTCTCGAAATATGCTCTCGAGGGAGCCATGCTCACCAGCCCAGCTGAGCCAAGCGCACAACAAGCGACCAACCCATCGCAGAATAATCAGGGTAACGCAGGGTTCTACCCAAGAGGAAGGGGTTTTGGAGGAAGAGGATGGCAGAATAATCAGGGAGGGTTTCGAGGTAACCAAGGAGGTTTTCAGAATGTTCAAGGGGGCTTCCAGAATGCACAGATGGGCAGTCCAGTTATGCCAGATGGACAGATGGCCCGACCACCGCCAGTGTGTTGGCTGTGTGGAATGATGGGACACGTAGCGCGTATGTGCAGAAGCCAAGGCATGTGGCAAAACAGCCAAGGGATGGGGGCAGGCATGATGAATCAACCTGCCGTCCCGCAACCGGGGGGTGCACAAAATTACACAGTGCAGCCGCAGGCATCAGGCATGCAGCAAGGTACACAGCAAGTGGTTCAACCACCGAACATGGGGAACTTGCCGCAGGAACAACCCCAGCAGGCACCGCCGCAAATGTCGCAGGGCACTAACTCCGGAGGGGGAGTTAACCCTGGAACTGGGGGAAATCAACAAGTATACAGTGGACCGAACTTATATATAAAATAGGACAGCTCATGGGGGACTCTGATGTGCTCTATCCTATCAGTGACACCAGACCCTAACAGGGAACCAAGGGTGAATGTCACCATAGGGGGGAAAGAATATTCCTTCTTAGTTGATACCGGCGAGGCTATAGATACTCAGAGTTTCACTGGAGCTCATAGTAGAGTTCCCGTTACAGACACACTCCCAGTCTCAGTGGGAAAGCGCAAAATGAATGTACCCCTATTATATTCACGTCAGACTCCAGTAAATATTCTGGGTCCGGATCTGATGACTAAACTAAACATGACCATCTCATTTACCGAGAATGGTATAGTATGCTCCACTCCAGGAATCCATTATTCAAATGTGTGCGAAATGATCAGAGCATACTCTGGACGTGCAGCAATGAGGGCTATACCGCTAGAACCAGAGGTTTTCGCATATGGCGTTCGGGTGCTTATGGCGGGATTGCCAGGCCTCACGGACAGACCTATGAGAACCCCGGATGAGTTTCTATTCAGACCAAGAATACCCATGCACGAAGTGGAGGGACAAGTATTTCCTTTAAGGACGCAATTTGCCGCAGTACGAAGGAAAGTGGTATTTGCTTAAGGATGTGATGATGAAGGGAGACAATGGGGTGCGATTGTCGCCATTGAAGAAGGGCACCGAGTGACTGACATCACCGATGACGATCTGTTCGAAGAACACCCTGACCTAGAAGAGACAAGGGTGGAAGTGAGTCTCATATTTTGGGTCAAAATGATCAAACGAGAGGTGCCACAGAGAATGATGTTGGCACTAGTACGTCCAGAATACTTTGATGACGACATGGCCCAAGTGCCTGCCGCAGTATGGACAACAGGACCCTACGATGTAGGACTCCTGAAGGGGGCAGGGAAAGTGAAAATTAAACTGAATCCAGGAGCAATTTTACCGCGAGTGCGATTGTATCCCATGTCCAGAGAGGCAGATGAAGGGATTGCGAAGACAATCTCCACCATGATGGAGCAGGGCATCCTTGTGACGTCAGAATCGCCGTCTAACATAGTGATTTACCCTGTCAAGAAATCAAAAGGAGGGTCTTGGCGTTTAGTCCAAGATTTAAGAGCCTTAAACGATATTGTTGAAGCCGAGTTCCCTCTAGTCCCAAACCCCTCTACAATCCTATGCAACATACCCACTGAGGCAAAATATTTCACGGTGAATGATCTGAAGAATGTGTTTTTCTCGATCCCGTTGCGCCGTGACTCACAAGACCTGACGTCATTCACTTTCAGACAAATGCGCCTGAAAAGCACGAGGTTGCCACAGGGGTACTGCGAGTCCCCTTCTATATTCAACAGAGTCCTGCAAATGGACCTAAGCAATATTCGGGTGGACAGTGTTGTGTTGTAGTATGTAGATGACATTCTGATCTGCAGCACCACTGAAGAGCAATGCAGGCAACACTCTGTCCAGCTACTAACTATACTGGCTGAGAAGGGATACAAAGTTGACAAGGAGAAGCTGCAGTACTGTCAGCCAGAAGTATTGTAGATAGGGCAACTGATTTCACATGAGGGGAAGAAAGTGACCCCAGAGAGGGCTGAAGCTATCATGAACACGGCCAAGCCGCGCACGATAAAACAAATGCAAAGCTTCTTAGGCCTGTGCAATTACGTCAGAGCATGGGTCTTCGACTACAGCTCATACACCATGCCCTTGCTTCAGGCCCTAAAAAAGGCTCAGGCGACGAGGGAAGATATCGAGTGGACTGAGGCAATGGAAAAGGGGTTTACAGAACTCAAGGGGGCAATTTGTAAGGCCCCAGTTCTCGGGATTCCTAATTATGCACAGGAATTCTACCTGTTCTCACATACCGATGGTAATTTCATGACGGCAGTGCTCACGCAGCGAACCTCACTGGGGTACAAGCCCCTAGCATATTACAGCGGGAATCTGGACCCAGTCATGAAGGGCCATTTCCCATGTAAACAAAATCTAGCTGCCGCCGCGTTCGCCGTCGAGAAGGCGTCATCCATTGTGATGGGGTGCTCCATGACACTGTATGTTGAGCACTCACTGTTAGCCATAATAGAGAAGCTAAAGGGCACACTGACATCTCAGAGAGCATCCGCCTATGAGGTGATCATCTCTAATCCATCGATCAAAATAGTGCGATGTAAAACTGTAAACCCTGCTACGTTCATAGCTGAGCCAGTCACAGAGGGAGAATCCTTACACGACTGTGCGAACTATGAGGAATTCTATGACGAGATCCCTAGGGTGAAGGAAAATGCCTTGGCGAGTGGAGAGATCGTCTTCATTGACGGGTCTTCGAGAATAGACCAAGAAGACGGACAAAGCTATACAGGCATGGCCGTGGTGAAACACCTGGCGAACAAGGGAGTTTCGAGTACTCGTTAGTGCACGAATACCATCTCACTATTCAGCACAGGCTGCCGAACTATTGACACTGATACTCGCCATTGAGAATCATGCAGACCAGGAAGTAACGGTGTACAGTGACTCCGCCTATGTGACGTCCACAGTGCACGCAGGCTTAGCGCGCTGGAAAAGGAGGGGCTACCTCCGAGCAGACGGCACGCCAGTGCAGCACGCAGCCTTATTAGACAGGCTGATAAAAGCACTACAGCTCCCGGTGGGCATAGCGGTCGTGAAATGCGCCGCTCACACCCAGGGGACAGATTTCGTGTCACGTGGAAATCATGAAACGGACACAGAAGCCAAGTGTATGGTATCTAGGAACAAAACAATCATGGACATGGAGGTGGCATGTACCCATGAGAGGATGATGTTAGCGCGAGCCACACCAGAAGCCTATAGCAATATGGGGCAGACTCAGCTATTGGAGCTCCAGGGGGAGGCACCTCAGGAGGAGAAAAATCTGTGGAAGCATCGAGGGTGTTCTTTAAACCCCTCTGATGGGTTGTGGAGGCAAGACAGCACTGGTAAACCAGTGATGCCTATCGCCCTCCTAAAGGTAGCATTAGAACAGCTTCACTAACCCCTCCACATGACAAAAGATTAGCTTGTTGCTTGGTATAAAGCACAAGTTCTCATCGGCATATAACCCTTAGGGGAACGGGATATATGAACGGATCAACGGCTTGCTTAAGGAGAGGATAGCCAAGTTGAAGCTCACATAAGGGATGGCTGCACTGTCTACCATTGGCATTGTATGCACTTCGGAACCAACCAGGATCCGACCATCATCTCACGCCGCACAAGATAGTTACAGGGAGAAGGATGAGGACCCATCTTACCCCCCCGAGATAGAGCTAGATGTGATGCCCAGCCAACTAAGGAGGTTCTGGGAGCAGAAATGAAAGACTATCTCAACTGTATGACCTCCAGTGCCTTTTTCATTACAGACCAGCTGCAGCGACGGTGAAAAGGGGACAGCGCAACAGAAAATGCTGATGCAGGTGCAGCTCAAATCCTTTGTGCGCCCCTCGTCTTCCCTGGTGACACAGTATTGGTGAAGAACCACACAAGAAAGAGGTGGGACAAACCAAGATTCAATGGTCCCTTCATCGTAGAGGACTGCACCCCGTCCACTGTCAAGCTCAAGGGCAGAAGAGCCTGGATCTTCCTAAATGAAATTAAACCCTACATAGGAGAAAGCTCTCCAACTGCATCCAGCTGTGAAGAAGCTACAGACGATGGGAAAGAACCTCAGCACGTGCAGACAAGATCCATGACGAGGAAGAAGGACGCATGAGCAGAAAAGACAAGACGAAAAGAGCTCTTGTGAAAATCTTGACCTTACACCGAACTTTTCCCCTAAGCATTGAATGGGATAAAAGCAACAAAACAAACACTCTGTGCAGCCAAAGATACAGGGTAAATAAGAGAATCGTGCACCCAAAGCCGCAGTAATGCTATTCATATAAATGTTTAGAGCCACATTGAACACCTAAAAGACCCTAAGACTTTGATAAGCGGAAAGTAAGGCATTCCTGAGAACCAAAAACAATATCCTGAAGCAACCAGAACCAAGACTGTGCCACAAAACTCATGGTCTCCCTTAGTAGGAATATTACAAAGGATGTGCTTTCCTGTTTCCGATTAGTATTAGAGACATATCCATCACTCGTAGGGAGAGACACAAGTATCCCAGATTTCATCCAAAATCCAGCTAACAGGAAGATAATACAGCAACTACTGACTGTCCTAGCAGAGGCTTTTGCCGAAGTGCCAGAGTACTGGGAATAAGGGCAAATGCTGCCACCTCAAGTGATCATCAATGAACTGACTTACAGCCTATTTTTCCGAATCATAGAGGAGTGCCCGGGAGCTGTTGGGAGAACCACAGACACCCTAACCTTCATCAGAGACCCAAGAAACAACAAATTCCTAAACCAAGTATGGTACAAACTAAACCACGTGGTTGCAATCCACGCAGCAGGAAAGTGTAAAAACTGTTCGCGTCAAAAGAAAGGATTGTGATCAGGACCCAGCAAACAAGGCAGATGCCCCTGTCACCCGAGGATACCCAGCTGGCTCACAATGTCATGCTCAGACTAGTCACAGACTATCCAGAAATGGTAGGAAGGCCTGCAGATGTTGATGTCATCACCTTCCTCAGAGATCCAGCCAACGCCCCACACATGGCCACACTTCTCCATGGAATAATGCTCCAAGTGGAACTGTCCAACTTCCAGCGAGAATTCCTAAGGAGATTCCAGTCAGACCTTTCGCCGAGGGACAGATCGAGGAGACGAAGACTGATCACGCTGCAAGAAAGGCCTGTGATCTAGAGACTAGAAAAAAAGAGCAAATGTCATTGACACCAGAAGACAGCAGATATGCATACAGATTCTTCTTCCACCTCATTGAGAACTTTCCAGAACCAGTGGGTAGACCCAACAATGTTGACGTATCCACATTTCTCAGAGATCCAGTGAAGAACGCTCAATTAAACAGGCTCCTCAGAGCCATAGTAGCACAACTAAGAAGCAATTATGGACATCCACTGCTGAGGAGAGCCTTAGAAGGAGGAGATCCAAAATATAACCTTTCGTCATCTTATTGCCGTGGAGCAGGCAGAGGAAAGAGACACTGTTCTTCAACATGTCGCCGAGAGACAGAACGAAAGGAGCGAACACAAGAACTTCACCATCTAATTTTTCTTTTCCTACAAACTTCCCATTTTTCTATTTTTTCATATGGTCACTTTTGCTTTTATGTTTTGTTCCTATTTTTGCAACATCTTATTTTTGTGATTTTAACTCGTTTTTTACCTTTTCCATGTGTTCATTTTTATTTTCTTCCCTATTTTTGCAACTCTATTTTTGTGAGTGTAGCTCAGTTTTCCTATTTTTGCCACACGTACACTTTCAGTTTTTATTTTTTTGTTTTTACTTTTTCAGCATTCCATTTGTGTGATTTTGTAGCAGGACCAAGGCAAATCCGAGGCGTTCATTGGGAACTCACCTACTACAGATACGCATAAATAAATGTGATGTACCAGAGTTGATAGCCTAACCTTTTTCCATAGTCTAGCGAACAGAACCGTGCTGCATACCCAGAGACTATCATCATCACCCACAAGAGGGGGGACACTTAAAAGCACTCAACACTTTAGTGATAATAGACCTTTTCAACAGTGAGATCAAAGCACGAAAAGAATAAATAATTAACTATGGACTTTATCGAAATGGGGGCCCAGAACAGTAACATAGTTCTACCCCCAGCAGAAGGACGCCTCCACATCCCTGGAAGAAAATGCTGCAAATTATCGTTCCTAACGATAATGTGCATATGTACAGTGATTATTGTTGTTTTCCTATTATTAACAATCAGAACTGCTTTCTTTATTGGTGATCGAAGTGTCCCACTATCAGTACGACCACAGGATAATGAACGTCAGCGTCACACAAAAGCACCCAGACCCTATATAGTGATTCCAGTTCCAAGAAAAGCTAATGATGAAGAAAATGATTTGAAATTGAATGTAATTAGCAGTGATATATATATATATATATGAGATAATGAATGGGGAGAAAAGCATCAGACAAGGACAGCAAGAAATGAATGATAATGTAGCACTGACCATGCCACGCACCCACACACAGAATGCACACAAACAAGGGCAAGTGTCTATGGCTACAAGACGTCCGACGAAGGCAGCAGAAAAGGAGGGACCGCCTGCCAAACAATCGATTCCTGAAAACAAGGGAAATGCCCAGGAAAAGCCAAGTGAAATACTAAAGACTGAGGGAATAACAAAATCCCTCAAAAGAACAGAAATGGCCACTAAAGAAGTCACAGAAAAGACACAGATGCTAATAAAGTATTTGTTCCCATTCATAGCCTAAGCAAAGAAACCGCACGAGGAGTTGAAGAACAGGACTATAGAAACTATGACGGCAGGCACACCTGCTCCAACACAAGGAACAAGCCGCGAGCCCACAACACAGCATCACGTTGGGAAGTTTGCAAATAAATGGTGGTCAGGGGAAACTGACGACAGGCTACAAAAGGGAGGGAAAGGAAACGCAAAGCCTTCTCCTACCATAGCGACACAGTCGAGACAGCCTGCCCCACCAAGATACCTGAAGTGGAAAAGCAGCACAGATGCATTCAGAGACATAGTCATAGCTAACTACAGAAGAACGCTAAGGATCAAGAGAAGCCCTCACAAAGATTCCAATGAATTTAACGATTACCTGGATAGCACAGCCCATCTTGGAAACAACATATGGTACCAGCACATGAAGGAAGTAGGACGAAGGCAGTCAGAAGGAGAATGCTTCGTCTGTGCACTCCTACCGTACAGTATGGGAAAATCCAAGATCTTTGTGGCTGTAGAAATTGATGTCCAGACAGCTCACTGTATGTCACACGTAGCAATGTGCAAGACCAGAGGCCAGTTCATGGGAAATGATGCCTCCCTGAAATGGCCAACAGAAGGAACTGACCCTGACGAGGATGATTATGTTCAGGACATAAAGACAAGAAACAAAGCCCATACTAAGAATCATGTAATCAGATACAAGAACCCTGGAGTGAAGGGAGCTGGAATTAGACGGGAAGTGAATCAGAAGCTAAACGTTCATGGAAAAACTCCAGAGGAGGCTCGAAGTTGGAAGAACAGAGGCCAAATGCAGATTTGGGGGACAGTGCTTTCACCAGACAGATGGGAAAGGGAGTGGTGATCTGCAGAGCCTGGATAGTCATTGGTCAATACGAACCTACCATCAACATAAAGCCATTAAGGCCAAAACTCGCAAAATTACTCACATGGGTCGAAGACAGAGGAGGACCCCTGCAGATAGTACCACTGGAAAGCCCAAAGTTCTGCTTCAGAAACAATGGTACAAGGAAGATGGGAGAAAATCAGAACTGTGGACGAGTCTTTGACGCTCCAGGAATGGCACATGGTACCGCAGTAATAATGGATCATTACTGGGCGTGTGGATCCAAAGCATATATAAGACTTCCGAAGAACTGGGGAGGCATATGCACAATAGTAAACGTCCACGTTCCTGCGCTAGTGATCCCAAAAAGTGACCTGAATATTGACAGCTTCCCGAAAGCAGATGCTCACCTGAGGAAAAGGAGATCTGCGGAGCTAGTATCCTGAATGAAGAGAGATAATTACTTTTCTACCACATCGAAAGAAGCATTCGATGCAATCCCATACGAACACAGGCTGTTTAGCCTCACCTCATCAGTATTCACAACAATATTCTTGCCACACAGCCAAGTTGGAGCAAATACTAAATGGTTGCAGATAACCAGATGGGAATTACTGCAGACCATCAACACCACTGTAAAAGGATTCAACGCGATCAAGGAGGAACTGAGAGCAATCAGACTGATGACCCTCCAAAACAGAAATGTGCTTGACATGATCACTGCAATGGATGGAGGTGTTTGTACAAAAATTGGAGAATCATGTTGCACATTCATACCATCTCATGATGAAGAGAATGGAACCCTCACAGAGGCCATAAGCATGTTGACAAAGCTAAAGAATCAAATGATTGACGAAACGGATGAAGTGGACGATGACATCTGGTTTGGGAACCTGTTCTCATGGGTCCCACAATGGATGGCTGATATATTCAAGTTTCTGGGAGCCCTGCTAGTAATGATACTACTAGGTTTCTGTGTGATCAAAATACTCATCACACAGTGCCAGAAAACAGCAAAGAAAGCCATTGGGATGAAGATTATAGTCGATGTAGAGCCAGGGTGGAAGCCCAGAGACCTAACTGATGAAGAGATAAAGGACTTTGGGAAGGCCAGTGAGTTTGCGCCAGAAGGAACCAAATTTGCATACCCTAAGAAACGAAGAAAGTATGAAGGAAAATGTATTTACTGCAGTCCAAATGGACAATGCCAGCTAATGACCTGGAACAAGGATGAACATGTAAAAACAGCAGGAAGTTTGAAAGGCGTGATAAAAATGTGGACTCCAAAGACGCCTATGTTCACACCATCATGTACCAACCCTGAAGATGATGAACAAAAACATTGAAGAATCAAGAGAAATGGAGACGAGAATTGAAGAAGCAGTGGTCGATGAACTGACCAGAGGGGGGAGTGTAAAGGAGCTTCCGGACATGACCTGCACCCCTGCCCCTCAGTTTGATCTGCCAGCAAGGTACCCGCCAAGGGGCGTGATGTATGAAGAGCAAATTAACCAACAGAGAGCCACACTGGGACTCTGCCCAGTATACATTAGGAGATCCATGCCTGTTGAAGTGCCTATAACAAGACAACCCTGGGCAGCGCGGTACCCTATCAGACAGCCATACCAGCCGCTGATACGAAATGAGGAATACCTTCATGCGGTCCACGAAGAGACCCGAAAAGCTTTAATGGAAGGCCAGTAGAAATGACATAAGTGCCTGAAGAGACTCGCAAATGAACAAAAGTGGCTATCGAAGACAAGCACGACAGTGCGAGTAGCCACGAAAATAAATGTAATGGACACAGAGAAGAGACAATGTTAAAATGTAAGGAAATGGTGCTGCGAGACAAAATGGAAGCAACCGTCCTGTTAAACGTATGTAAAACGCAAGATGCTAAGAAACCGATACTGCTTGAAATGCTTAGTATAATAATAGAAGCGGCATGCACCGACTATATATCTACCTCAAGAAGCACATTATACAAGTGCGACTCCATTTTGTAAAAGCAGAAATGTACCCAGGCAGCCAGAGGCCTGACAGGCCACGTTTTCGAAACCCAGCCAAAGGCAAGAGAAGGAGCGGAATCGAAACTCAACAGAGAGCTGCTCATGCCTAGGAAATCGAGGTCAACCAAAGAAGGGGAGGAGAGCATCAACTCGCAAGAATCAGGTACCGGAGCATACCAGCTCGCCCGTGAAGGTCAAGATAAGAGAGGCCCAGGCAGGTGGCAGAGCCGAAGCAGAATTAAATGCAATAAAAGCTTAAAACTGAAGCAGATTCATGGTGAACAGACACGTGACCAGCCAGGCGCGAAGAAGTACCACCGCCTGATGTCATCCAGAACCCAAGGATGCCATAACTTCTCCTGATAAGAGACTACAGTTCTGAGGCCATACCCAGCCAACTAATTGACACATAGCCCTAAGATACTGATTGATGGAAGGGAGGCAGGGTGAAACTTGGGACACCAGGCACCTGGGTTTCCATTCGGCATGCTGCTAATTAAAATGGGGATTTATGTCTAGGGGTGTAACCCGCCCAATCACAATAGACCAAGTAATCTAGGGTCCTAAAGCCAGTAGAACCAATGAGACGTCGTACTTGTAGTGACGTCAATCACGTGTGGTGTAGAGGGTTGGGCATAGACGCCCACCCGATAAGAGTCATCCAATCCGCATGCTCTGTTACAGTATACAGATATAGCACCTATACTTAAGTTACCTTTCCTAACCAATTATATTGCATGATGATTTTTGTAAAGTTAGACGTCAATGATGATGAGTTTTATGCATAAAAGTGGCTGTTCAACCGAAGTTCGAGGAAGTCGTGGCGAGAGAGGTGATCGCAACGCTGCTGATTTCCATTTGTTTTCCCTGTTTGATGTACTTGCCATTAAACAGACTTCCCTTTGCCAACTTACTGAGTCCTCATTATTAAGTTGTGCTGGAGTATGTGAATCCTGCAACCCTGTCCTCACATGGTGCAGCTATCTTGTCTTACAAGCTCAGGAGGGTGAGTACTGACCTATGGGCCCGTCAGTAACTTCCTCCCCTCTCTGAACAGCAGTTTGCTGAGACTGGTATCAAAAGGCTATGGCACTGACCAGGACACAACCGATAGATTCAATATGCATTAAAAAAGAAAAACTATTGGCCACTCATTTTATCAAAAGCAATAATTAACAATGTTATCAGGTTGCTACATATCATTTTGTGGCATATCCCCTCTGTTTCAAAGTGCTTTACTAATTGCTGTTAGTACCCAATTATGGTACTTAGTCCACTGACTTCAGAAGGATAAAAGGTTGCGTCAGCCCAGTCAAGATCCAAACCTATGACTGTGGTTTCTGCACAGATATTCAAGACAGGCACTTAACTTGCTGAGTTGTTTTACCGGCTATTTACTGTTTTCACTAGTATATGGTAAGGATGAATTATTTCGTCCTCACTTAGCTCTGAAAGGCATCGTGCAAATCACCTGTGGTGGGTATATTCAGGCAAACTCTCTGGCAAAATGATTATCAACCTCATTACCCCTCCACCCCCTCTTATCAGCAAGCTATGGCATTTCACCATCCATGGTGTTCGCTTGATCAGTTGCATCTCC
Organism: Ambystoma mexicanum; assembly: GCF_040938575.1. Lineage (NCBI taxonomy): Eukaryota > Metazoa > Chordata > Amphibia > Caudata > Ambystomatidae > Ambystoma > Ambystoma mexicanum. The sequence goes on from NC_090922.1 coordinate 554,015,146, forward strand.
AACATTGGTTACAGTGCTGTCTTGACAGAGTCAGCTTCAATGAACTCACATTGAAGGAGTGCATTACACCTGACGTCCACTGTTTTTTAGGATGCTATGTTTCATGTACCTTATTTCACAATGCAATTGTATGATGTGCATTAGTAACCATACATCTATATTTTAGACAGGATTAGGCTTCAGGTAAGAGAAGAGGAAGTATTGTGGAGCTGGTAACAATACAGATTGCCACATAAAGGAAGCTCATGAATTTTTGTCAGCTTAATGGTGCAATCGCAAAATTAAGTTACGTGGAACTGACTTTGCATGTATTGGCCACATAGGACACAGAAGAACTCTTCGCTTTTGCTTGTTCCTGCCTCTTTCCCTGGTCCTTTAATCTGTCTCTTTCGGGGATGGAGCAGATTGCCATGATCTTTTCTCAGTGACGCTCCCTACTCTAGGATTCGATACCTGTCCTGTAACTGTGTTCTGTTGGAGCTGCATAGGGGACTGCTCTGATTGTCCCTGCGGTGGGTTACCTGTCATCTGCTGTGGTTGCAAGCCTTGCTGCACTCTTGGCGCTTGCTGCTGCACTGTTTGATTTTGCGCAAATCCATCTCCATTCTGCTGCGAATACGCAGGTGGATTTGACATCCCCCCTCTTGTAAACTGATCTTTCTGTACCATGCCTTGACTTCTGTATGTACGAGCAAAATGTCCTGTCATTCCCCACGTCGAACAAATAGGCGGTGGTCTTCCCATCTGCCCATTCTGCATATCCTGATTGCCATTTTGCATATTTTCAAACCCACCTTGATTGCTCTGAAAACCTCCCCTATTATTCTGCCAATTCCCTTGATTACCTTGCCAACCTCTTTGAAGGAAACCCCTTCTTCGTGGAGCATATCCATGTTTGCTTTGATTGAACTGCCTTTGATTATTTGCCAGTGGCATGTTCGTTACCTGTTGAGAATTGGATCTGTCTGTACTAGTTAACATTGCCTCTTCAATGGCATACTTGGACAGTTTTTTTCTGAACCAATATTGCCTTGTCGCCTTTTCGAGTATCATCGTTTTTGCGATTCTTTTCCTGCAGAAGTCTGCAGTAATGTGCAATGGTCAACTGAATTTCCGACCACGGTTTAGTTTCTATACCCACTAATTTCTTTAGCTGCTTCTGCACTTGCTCTGGCATCCCTTGGCATAATATATGATAGAACACAGGTATAGATTTTCCACAAAATTGACAAGTTTCCAGCACCCAGGCGTCTTGAAATTTTGAATGTAAAGCAAAGGATCCTCTCCTTCTTTCATCTTTTTTGTCATTATAGCTCCCATATGTGACGTGTCCGAAAATAGTACTGGAAGCGCTTTCCAAAATGCTGCTCTGCAATTGTTAAACGGCGCTCCATCATGCACGGTGTTGACTGTAGTCACACCAGGGTAGCCTGCCTATGTCCATACATCGTCAGCTCTCTCACCAAGTATGGCGATCAGAAGACCTTTAATGTCCCCTATAGCCAATGTATTTTCTCCCGTCCTCTTTTCTAGCTCATGTATCCATTTCCGAGCAACGAAAGTCAAAATCAGGAGTTTACACCTTAGATTATCTCTGTCCATTTGAGGCCATGGTTTATACTGTGGCCTCGTTCCTCCTTTTTTTAGCAAAGGGAACTGTGACGAGCCAAACTCATTCTCATCTCTCATCATTTGTCTATCCACCGCCGGGTTAATATTCCCACATCGCTGTTTTCCTGGCAATGAACTTAACCTACTTGCATAAGGAGGAGACACCCCCTCTCACCAAGGGGTTGCCCCCTGGGTCGGTTTGACTGTGTCAATAGCTCTGATGCCTTGGGAACAGGTATATTTAAATTTGACCATTTTACTCCCCTATCCATAGAGAGACGTACCTCTGGGCCATGAACATTATCTCTCTCTTTCCCCTCAAAGGTTTCCCTCTCTTCGTCTGACATTTCTGGTGCCTTACTTGTGCAACTTCTCTTGTCTTCATTTCTATTCAGAGTCAGTCTGTCTAAAGACAGCTCCATATGTCTCATGCTACATGAGGCTTCCTCCGTGTCATACTGAGTGCTCTCGAGATAATAATGTTCTCCTTTCCCCTGAGCTTCCTTCTGAGCTCTCATGTCATGGTATACTTTATCGATCGCTTCCCCAGTACTTCTTGGGTCAAACTCGTCTTCTAGATTTGCTCTATACAGGCCTGGCAATGACTCGTATTCGGGAAAAAATTACTCTATATCTTCCCATTCTACCAATGGATCAAGATTTCTTACTTCCCTTTCCGAATACTCGAGATTGCGTGCTCTCTGCCTTCATTTATATTCCATATCTTCATCGAATTCTCTATGCTTTCTCGCTTCCTCTCTCACTTTGTCCTCGTCCTTCCTTTTTGTATCCCTTCTTTCATTTGCCCTTCGTATCTCTTCATCCTTCCGTCTCTTTATTCATTTCTCTATTATCTTTTGCTCTTCTTCTATTCTTTTCTTTTCTAGCCTCTCATGGTCATTAGCTGTTCTTTGCTTTTTCTCACGTTTTCTTTGCTCTTCTGCTCTCTCTTGTTGTTTAGCTTGTTCATCTTAATATAACTGCTCTCGTTTATGTCTCTCCCTTCTTCTTGCCCCTTCATTTTTCAATTGTTCTTCTCTTTCCCTGTCTTTTGTATCCTGTCCGTCTTGATCTCCCCTTTGTCTTACATCCTCGATGCCTTTACAGTCAAGTTTAAGTAAAATCTGACCTCCCATCCATTCGTTCTGTAAGAGCGCTATCTCATCAGTTTTATCTCTGTATCCTTTCCATCTTTTTATTTCTCTTCATCACTTCTCTCCTTTTCATATCTCCCCTTGTCCCTTGGGACGTTGGAGGTTTCCTCTTTCTCAGCATCTTTCTATGGACTCTCGTCACTACTTTGCGTAGGTGAGTCATATAAGGGATTGCTATGTGCCGCCACTCCTTTAAGTTGCCTTAATGGGTATAATCCATCGTCTTTCGTTTCAGATGGGGAGGGTGGAGCGGAAGGCTCTTCACCCCTTCTTTGCATAGATTGATTATCCAATCTAAAGGAGGCTCCTCCTCCTTTTCTTGTTGGTACATTTTCCAAAGTTGTAGACTCGCTAGGCACTTTTCTAACTTCTTTCCCGTATACGCTGCATGCAAATATGTCGTCATATGCTGCAGTACTGCTTTCGATAATGATCCACCTTGGGGCCATGGCATAAACATTTTATCTGCGGTTCCTTTAACCCATTCTGCACTGTACTGTCGAAGTTTGGGCGCGTTTTTCGGCAGCTGCTTGCAAAGATGCACTAATGGAGTAACATCCTCCATTCTTAATTTGTCTTTCTTTGCTTGTTTTAGCACTCGTTTATTTTCAATCACAGATTTTAAAATTGCGTCTCATAAAAATAATACAATATGAGCGAGCACCAATCGTCGCAAGCTCCAATCCCATCAATCACAATTTTACTTTAATCTTGATAAAAAAACAACCATCAAAATACAATTTAAAAAACAATCACTTTCCTTTTACACTACTTCGCACTTTTCTACCGTGCAATTTTTCCCTTCAACTATGATGTCATCAAACATTTCAATCACATAAAACAAACAGACAGACTTGACCGGTCACATGTATTCTGCACAATCTACTATTTTAGACTAATCTTGCTCTCTAAGATTGCCCCGATTGTAACTTAAACCTATCTCTTTCTGGGTTGTCTTTAATCGATCCCGTCTCCTACATCATCCACTTATGGGACTCTAGATAAAGGTTTCTGCTAGCACTCTTTAAAGTCTAGGAACAGGGCATATTCTCTTATCGTGGCCTCACTCACGATTACTCTTTATATCTTATTGCTCGGCCACACTCAAGTCAATATCTCAATTCCCATATACATATATTTTACACTCTTACTCTTATGTTATATTTTATCCCACCTCCCTCCATTACTCCTCTTATTTGCTATACATATATTCCTTTGCCACACTTTTTAGTCAATTTACTCACCATTTGCATGTTTTCTTCTTTGGACTCTCAGAATCACTGCCTTTGTTACCGCCCCTTCGAGCTGCTTTTCGATCCGCTTTGTGTAGATTATCGGAGGGGTTCCTATAGAAACTAGGGGTCCCTTCAACCGTCCTTGCAAGGAATTTTGGGATTAAACTATCCACTATCTATGGGGATATTCACATCCTGTCAGCCAAATGGCAAAGGTCGTGCGATATTGCAGAGACTCTAAAGTTTATTTATGTCGACGGCCGATGGTTATTTTATCAAACCATCCTATCTCTGCTACCAAGTGAGCTGGGTGTTCTCTCAGACAGCCCTTTAAAATGAGTAGCTATACCCTTGAGATGAATGGGGATGCAGATTTTATTCATACATCAATAATCAGGATGACTCAATATTTTGGCGAAGTGAGTCTGTTTTATTAACAAATCTATAAAACGGGGAGCACAATGAACATCAGCAATCGCTCGATCTTCTCACTCTCAATACTTCATACAAAACTGGGCTCTTATACCCAAAATTAGTCATCATGGACGTTTTTGACCTGCGTCATTAGCAACGTCATCCTACGTGGCAAACTACAAAAACCTAACGCAGGGTGTGATTGGGTCTATGTGCATGTCTAAGTAATTGTTCTATATCTGTATAGAACAGTGGAGGAAGGTGGTAGGATAATTAACATCAGGTGGGGCAACTAAGCCCTCCCCTCAAAATGGCCACTATGAATGTCACTAAATGTACGACGTCCCATTGGCTGCACAAACTATAGCACCCCTAAATACGTGGTCCTCTACAATTGGTTGGCTTCTAACCCCGTCAGTACTTTTCTGCCTACATCTAGCAGCATGCAGGCTGAACAACCATGTGCGGATGAGCTCGTTTTAGCACTAGCTTCCCATCAATTACTGTAGCAATCCATCATCACCTCAATGGGTCAGTGTCAATTAGTACTTTGAAGATTGGCCTTGAGTTTGTACAGTGCTCCGAGAATTTCAGGGAGTGTATACATCAGCCGGCCTCTGTGCGTAGGTCTGACCACCTCAACCGTCCAACTTCCTTTTACCATATGACTCGACACCATGAAATTGAGCTTTTCATGTATTTGAATTTATTCTCCAATAGTCCTCTGATGTCTTTTGTTTTTGCTTGACCTTTCTGAAGAGGAGCCTCTGTTCTTTCCCACTAATCGTATCCAATATCAGTCCATTCCAGTTTGATAAGACCTTGGCTTTCTTGGCTCAGTCAACTCCTTAGCTGAGCTTTTATTCTGTTTAATTCAATTGCTTTTCTTAACTGTGACACTGAAATGAGGCCTTCTTGCTTTGTTCAATACTGCTTCATAATGTGGTGGAATAATCCATCCTTTACTGATCCATATGTTTTTATATGAATATATTGGCACTTGCCGCAACATATCTATTTAAAAGCATGTGGCTAGCTTCATGATTATTTTGCTGCTTGCATTTCTGTAGTATCTGTACATGCTTAAACTAACCAAGTATCTTCATCAGGTCTGTGGCATAAGCTTCTTCACCTTGATCCCAAGATGTCATTTATCCTTGCTTCATCTTAATATTTTATAGATTGTCTGCATTTTCTGGTCTGTTCATCTCTTATATGGGTGTCAATTCGGTTTTGTATGACATCACCATTCGCTTTCATCCGTCATCTTCTTTGCTTCTTCAGGGATTTCATTCAAATGGCCATCATATTGTCTTGAATGTAGGTATGGTTTTCTCAATGAGTATCTTACTTCCCAGATACTCTTATGTATGGGTATTCTTATTTGTACTGCACAGAGCCCCCGCTCTGCTCTTTGCTGGTTCAACTCTTCTGTATATGTCACATAATTTGGTTCCCATTCGACAGGTAATGGAGGCGGGGCAGTTGGAGTGGGGGTACTTGGCTCCTCCTCTACACCTCCAAAAATCCAAAGCTCTCCTCCAAGTCTTCTTCCACCTACTGCACACTCCACTCTGGTCTCTTAGTTTTCCTTCACTTTCTCCACCCTCAACACCATTCTCAGTCAACTGGCTCTCCTGTGGTTTTGTATACCTCCCTAATCCTTTCGAGAACCTTTTCTGAGCATTCAGTGGACACCTGGGTCAGCTGTTTCCATGGGTCACTCGCTAGGTAGTCTATCCCCGCATCCTCCCATCTCCTTCCCATCTGGGCTGGAACTTCCCCTGGAAGTCTTCAGAGGGGCCTTTGGCCCCACTGCCTTTGCAGTCTCCATTTTCCTCCAGCCAGCCATGCAATCACTGTGGTCGCCTGTTCGCTGTTAGAAAATTGTGGCTAGCCCTAGTGGGAGGGTGGAAGGGTACACCCTGAAAAGATCAGATTGTGGTTTACTGTGACAGTGTCATGAGTGTGACCCTGTCAATGAGAACCTTTTTCCATCTGTAAGAGATGGCCTACCAGGGCAATGTCAGAGCCACACCTACTACAGGTGGTGTGATGGAGTTGTAGGGGACCTATATCTCCAGGTACCACACATATGAGGAGCTCTATCTTGGTACCTCTTCATCTGTCCCGATGCCTATGAGCCTCTGTCCTAGCCTGTTCTCTCATTCTTATCTTTCAGATGTTCCAAGGGAAACAGCACCATCCATAGAAAAACTACAAGTACTTGTGCCAAACGAATAACACTGGTCCCAGAACAGGAGGAACAAACTGGTTGCCTTAATGGAAATTAACTATCCATCCCCACTGCAGCCAGGTTCAACTTTATCAGCATATTAAAAATCTGTCAAAACCACATGCACCATTGAAGCAAAAACATTGCTCCCTACCCTGGTGTTCAGCAGAGGGGATAACTGTTCAAGCCTACTCCTTGGTCTTTGCCTTTTTCTCTTGCTCCCTTAAACAAAGTTCTTAACTTTGCAACATTCAAGCTTTTCAATCCTCTCAGTTCATACCCCAACTCAACCTACCCACTATCATGGCGGATGGTTACCCATTCACAATTGCTCTGTCTTTAAGTTCCTGCTCTTCAGATTTAAATCCAATCCATCCATGGGCTTGCCACCATTTTCTTGCTGACTGCATCTCTTCTGCACTACACTTTTGTCAACAATGTCTGTCCCTCGCTCTCCCTGTGCCTCCTCCTGCTTTTGCTTCTTCTGTCTACTAGCCCAACTTCTCTGGCATGTACCCACTCCTGGCCATCAAAGTCATTTAATCAGTGGAAATGTTAAAAATCATGCTCAGGCCCCACTTGCTAGAGAGTGAACGATTTGTCATCACCTGGTTTACTTCTTCCTTTTTTATCGATGAAACTTGTGAAGTCGCCCTAGCTGCGGACTGCGTCCGCCTTCTGTGATCCACACTGTACATACTTTCTCTTGTTAAATAATGTGTATGAGTAATTATGAACAATACGATCTGTTACAAATGAATAAAGAATGGCATAGTAAAATAGCTATATTTCTTAAAACAATGGCATTTGACAAAGGTGTTTAATAACTCGTGGTAACAGAATCCAAAGTGTAGTGATGCTCTAATGAGAACGGACAGGGCAGACAAACAAGACAAACAAGAAGTTGTAGGAAAGAGACGGGACAAGATAAACACAATACATAATCAATGGAAAAGTAACTAACATTGACCACTATGATTTACTATTGAGATAACAGCTAAATATATCCTATTTTAACACAAAGTTACGTGAATTGTTATTAGAATAAGCATGACATTTTTCAATTTTGTGATTAGAGAAAACATTTTTTTTAAATTTACACTATACAGTTAACAAACAAGTCAACTATTAAACATCCATTCCATTTACAAAAAACTTATAAAGTAAAATAAGTATCAACTGCATTAAATCCAAACTTATTAGCCCTTAAAATTGCCTCTATCGTTTTCTAGAGCTTCATCAAGTGGAAAATACATGCATCATTATTTCCAGTGTTCATTTATTGCCAAGTGGTATTTTCATTTTGTGATTCACATTTACCGCAAGCCTGAAGATGCCTTCTCCTGATATCGCTCAGTGCAGAACAACTTGATAATAAATGTGTTGCCATTTAAATAGAGTTTTCGCAACACAATCTGCAGTCTTCCTTGGGAGCCCAACAAATGCCCCAATGCACTCAAGTGTCTGAACTTTGGTGAATTTAACTCTTAGTTGTTTAAGTTTTTATTTCAACCTTACAAAATACAAATGCCACAACTGAGCAACATATGTTCTAGATAAATAATCAACAGCATAAGGAAAAACCAACCCTACAAATGAAGGAATGTAAAGAGAAAGGAAAATAAGAAAAGAGAAGAAAGAAAACAGAAACCAGGAAAGGACAGAAAACCGAAAAGCAATTGGTTAGCCAATGGAACCACAAATGCATAATCAACGAAACATCGAATCAATAGATCACAAGTACAAATTAACATATCAAGAGCATTTTCCAATTACAGAAATGTTCCATTGCGTACAGAAAATTAAATTCAACCGTAAACCTCCAGGAACCTATTCCAAATGTCCCAGAATTTCTCAGCATCACCCACATTCTTGTAAATTGCCTTCTCATAAGTTGAAACAGTCAAATGTTCATCCACCCATTCATCAATGTTAAAGGAGCTGCTTGACTTCCACGTTCTCAATATCATCCTCTTAGCAATCATACTGGCACGAAGTATCCAAGTCGCCTGCCCAAAGGAGATATCATCAATTTTTGAAACGTCCCATAGAATCAGTAAGGTAGCAGAGAGGGGAACCGTACAGCTCAAAACCAGTCCCAACCTCTCACAAATGTACTCCCAGAATGTCTTTGTTTTAGGACAGAACCATATCAGATGGCTGAGGGAACCTCTTGCGCCCTTACACTTCCAACAGAGGTCGTTGTCCAGGAGCTGTCTCTTAAACATTTTGACTGGAGTCCAATAGGACCTAAAAAGCAGTTTTGTTTGCGATGCTCTCAGACCCCAATCCAGACTTACCAATCGGGTATTTCCACAGCAGCCCTGCCAGCAGACCTCATCAATATCTTCTCCCAACTCCTCTGCCCAAATTACATGGAGTCCCGAATCTTCCTTCCTGAATGATTTCAGAAATCCGTACATCGTAGCAGCAGGATGAGCAGCACGTTGACATAGCAGCAACGTAGACCAGGCAGCATTCGGTTCCAACAAATCACCACCACCAAGACAAGCATTGACAACAACTTTCAATTTTCTGTACTCAGAAAACGAACAACCAGCCATATCATAAGTCCGACACAACTGAGCATACGGGATCCAATTTCCTCCATCTATGAGATCCCGGAGGTACTTTATTCCCACCAAGAACCACTCCGGCCAAAACAAAACCTTCCCTCGACCTTTCAGGGCAGGATTCATCCAAATCGAGGCATCCACATGCAGGTAAGGGTCTGTCTTCATGCGCTTCGAGATATCACACCAGCAATCTTGAAGAAAACCAGTCAAAGGATTCGCTCCCTTCGAGTTGTTTTTCTTCGAGGTCAAGTATAAGTCCAGATGAGATGATTACCAAGGAAGTGTTCAACGTACTTAGGCACTTCAACCCGTCCAAGATACTACGTAATGTAGAGCTCAGCTGTCGATTTACATGCAAGATCAACAAAATGTTGCACTCTGCTGTGTGCAAAGAGTACTTCCCTCATCCTGTTTTTAAACCCTGAATAGGGTAGCTTCAAGACATCATGTGGGAGATTTACAGACCACACTATCTTTCTCATAAAGGCTTCCTTATACATAAGAACTTCCCTCAGCATCCACTGGAGGGTGCCAGGACACACATTAGTTATTCTCCAATTCATATGTGCACATCAGTGCTGGATCTTGGCTGTAATTCACATGATGTTAAATTCTAGGAAGATGTATTCTACTGGAAGAGTCCACCCAATCATAAAAGTTTCCGCAAAATACATCTTTCAAGCAGCGCAGGTTTAGGAATCATCTTTAGACCCCAGAGTTTGACCCCATAGAGAATAATTGGCAGGATTTTTAGTAATAGCTCCTACCGTATATCATCCGGCTTTATCTGTCATGGTCATAACGGCACCCGTCAACTGGGAAGTTTTCATTTCAACTTGTTGCAGATATAAATTTCCATCTAGTTTTGGGTCAAGAATAACTCCTAGATATTTATAAGAGCTCAACGTTTCTATAGGAACAACATTTTGTGTCCAGTTCCATACTGGGCACCCATTGAGGTTGCAGTTTTTGGGGGAGAACATTATGATCTTGGTCTTGTTAGTGTTAATCCTGAATGATGTTTTAGCAGCATATTCATGTAAACAGTCCAATAGAGCCTGCAGTCCCCTAGTTGTTAGGTCCAGCACAGCCACATTGGTGGCATAAGCAAGCCACTGTACACAGTCCCTGCCCAACTTAGGCGGAATTGATACCAAGTTCTTAATACCATCGCCAAAGTCAGACATGTGTAGATTAAACAGTGTAGGGGCTAGTATACAGCCTTGCTTTAAGCCAGAGCTTGTTGTTATCCATTTTGTCATTGCCCCCAAGTTATTCATCCGCATCCACACTTTAGTGTGTTCATGCAGTGCAATAATCATGTTGAGCAGGTCCCCAGGTATTTTCAGTTTTCTAAGCTTCAGCTGCAAACTGTGCCTTTCGACAGTATCAAAGGCTGCATATAGTCCACAGAGACTGGTTGTTTCCGTATGAGCCATGCTTGTTCAATGATGGTAATAAGAGACAGACCATTATCTGCAGTGCTAGTTCCCCTCCTGAAACCGATTGGTTAAAGTGTATAATGTTATTCTGCTCAGTCCAATTTTTCAGGTCTTTTAATAGGACCTTAGCAAAAATGTGGTTAGGGCATCTAGCATTGGTAATGATCGATAGTTACAAGGATCTTGTCTTGGCCCCTTTTTGTATATTGGCACTATACTGCTAGCCTTCTATGTCGTCGAGAGTAGTTGGGTGTTGCTTATCAATTCAAAGAGCCAGTGTAGAGTGCCTGCCCAAAAATGCAGATTGCTCTTAATTGATTGCATGCTCCATCTGGGCCAAGGGCTCGGGAATTGTTACACGACCCAATGGTTTTGGTTAGGTTAGTTCAAACTGCTCCAAAAAGTATTCCCAACGTGCTACGGTTGTGTCAAGATTAGCAGCCATGCTCGGGCCCGGCACTAAGGCCCGGGTCTAAGGCTGCAGCCCCTGTCTTTCCTTGTGAAACACTCCATCAAAAGGATGAGCCAATGAACAACTAGGCCCCAACATTTACACAAAGATCTGCATTAACTTTAAATGGGCCGAGACCCACTTCGAAGATGGCCACCGTGCAGCTTATGCCGCAACCTGATTGGGTAATACCCACTACAAATGTAGAAGCTCCACCGAGCCAGGAGACAAAGCCGGGCCCGGCACTAAGGCCCAGGTATAAGGCTGCAGCACCGTCTTTCCATGTCTGCCATGGATGCCGATCCGATAGAGATAAGAAGTGCTGCAGTCCTTCAAACACTCCACAACGCATAGTGGTGTTTTCCTGGCGCCCTCTGTTTCCCACTTACACACAACCCTGCATCTATGCCCTTGCGAGGCTCTGCAAACAGTGGTCGAAGTGGGCGGGAGCGGTTGGGAGCGCTGCTCCTATACTTTTTTTATTCAAGTTTTATTGTTCCTATACTTTGATTTGATAAAGAAACTGTTCTGGAACGGTTTCGTTTTAATATAAAAGTGCAGGAAGAAGTTGAAACGTGCACTTTAGTGCACCTCACTGAACGTTCCCTTAAACAGCAGGCACATTTGTTTAGGGGTTTGTATAGATTTGTATAGCGCGTGGGAGAAGGTGTGGCCATGGGGTTTGTGGGCAGCTGGGCAGGCCACTACTTTCTTTCATACACTTCGACCACTGTCTGCAAATCCTCCTGCGCTGCACCAGAATACTTACATTTCTTTCACCTACCATCTCTGACCCCTTATGTGTGCTGCTTCCAACCTTACATACTGTAAGCACTGATTTTTGACCTTGCACCCAGCCGTGTGCTGCATCTGATCTTTTCTTTGCTGTAACAGCTATTTTGGCTACGCATTCAGCCTTGTGCTGCATCTGAGCTTTACTTTATTGTAACACTGATTTTGACCACGCACCATGCTGAGGAAACGCTGCCCCCTCTATTGCTTTGATTTACGATTAATGTCTTGTCTACACACAGACATTGCCCAGTAACACGTGGTGAGCTGTAACCTCTGGTTTGACTTTTCTCAGCCCTATGCTGTGTTTTTCTTTATGCCTAGCTGCAACCACTGTTTGTCACTTCCCATCCCTGTGCCGTGGTTTGCATTTTACATACCTGCAACCACTGTATTTGACATTTCTCAGCTTTGCGCTGTGCTTCGGATTCAACCAAATCATATTGGTTTTGACATCTTTAGCCCCCAATATACTTACAATCTTAGCGGGCTTCAACTTATGGGGCGACTTTGCCAGATTGTGCCCCCACAATGACCTTGTATACCATACCACCTTTACTTGTCTTGCACATCATTAACTGCCTCTTTGCACTTTCTGTAACTTGTTTCCGTGATACCGCAGGGTCTTTGGTGATGCGCTAAATGCAATAAATAAATAAAATACAATAAATGGTGTGCGATCCACAGTAGCTGTGATATGCATGACCCATTCAACCTTTGATACTTCACAAACCACAGTACTAGTGTCAATAGTGGAGTTGAAAATAGTCCAAAACATTTTGGTGTCATTAGTGATACTGCAGTGCACCAGTTTGCACCATTTTCCACATTCCATAACATATTTATGCTTCTTCAGCCATGCTCTGATTTTGATTTTGATTTTGAGCATTTGTACCGCGCTCCCAACAGAATTAACTGTATACAGGCGCAGATGGAGACAAAGCCTCGGAATGAGGTGCTAGACAAAACGTATACGGATGCTGTCTTTTAGCTAAACAAATCTACTTAAATAGGTGGGTTTTACGATCTTTCCCAAACCAGAATAGTGACTGGCAAGATCTAACCTCCACAGGGAGGCTGTTCCAAAGTTTGAGTCCGAAAACTCCAAATCTCCTACCACCTCTGGATACAGATTTGGTGCGTCGAATATTCTTCAGAACCTTATCTTCGAGGTGTCATGCTCTAGCAGGGTAGTAGCGACAAGCTTTAGCACTGAGATACTATGGGGCAAGTCCAATCACACATTTGTAAATTAAACAGGCTATTTTAAATTTAATTTGGTCCTCAACAACCAACCAATGCAGAGATTTGCAGAATGGTGAGACTTGGTCCTTTTTTCCCAGCCGCCCCAACAATCTAACTGCGGCATTCTGGCCCTTCTGCATTCTGTATATCTGCTTATCCTGTATGGCTGCCATCATACTATTGCAATAATCCAGGTGGGTGTTTGTCATAGCCCCACAACAACCGCATGATCTTCTGTAGGTAGGAATGGTAATACATTTCTGAGCATTCGCAACGAGTAGTGAACTGACTTAACCTTAATCCCCACCTGAGCTTCACTGCCAAGATTGTCTTGCCAGACATAGCCCAAGTTCTTGATTTTTGGCACGAATTGTAGCTTCTCAAAGAGAATATTGGGAGAAAAAGATTCCTTGGCATTCACAACTCGCTGCTTGGGCCCGAGCAAAATGATCTCAGTTTTTGCTGCGTTAAGCTGGAGATGGTTGTTGGCCATCCAATGATCGATGTCGGATAGACACAAGTTTACTCTAGTAAATGCGTCCTCAATGTTCTTAGTCTCGATATAGATTTGAGCTTCATTGGCATATAAGTGAAAGCTCAAATAGTGATGCCTCACTGTATATAGGACTCGGCGCATATAGAGGTTAAAAATTAAGGGGGGGAAGTGAAAATCTCTGGGGGACCCCACATCTAATAACGATAGCTTTGGAAGTATAACCCCTGAATAGTAACCGCTGGGATATGTCCGCCAATAAGGATCTAAACCATTCCAAAGCCTGTTCAGAGACCTTTCCTACTCTCATGAGCCGGTCCAACAAAATTCCATGATCCACTTTATCGAAGGCTGCAGAAAGGTTCAGCATCAACAAAAGAGTTGATCCGCCACCATCTGCGACCTCTAGCAGCTCATCATGCACTGCCAACAGCGCAGTCCCAGTCCCTTGCCTTGGCTGAAATTCCAATTGGAGTTCATCCAGAAATCCCTCTTTGTCCATGAAAGCTTGAAATTGGTAAGTGACAACTTTCTCCAACACTTTCGCTGGCCAGATCAGACCAGCAACTGGCCAGTAGTTTTTTAAAACGTCTGAATCCAGATTGTTTTTTTTTAGAAGTGGTTTCACTATTGTGTTTTTTAACGCATCCGGAGCCCGGCCTTGGGTCAAGGATTTGTTCACAAATGTAGTGATGAAGGGTGTGGTGTTTAGTGCTAGCCGCCTAGCAGTGCAGGCAGCACAAAAGCCGGACTATAGGTTGGCTTAAGTTAAAGAATGAGGGAGCATATCAATTCCTCAGTCACAGGTTGAAATCTGAAGCTTTCCTCAAACCCCCAGTTTACTGGGACTACAAAATCAGCCTGTGGGTTGGACGATCCACACCCACCCCTCGAGGTCTCAATACTCTTTTGTAGTGATACAATCTTTTCCTCCAAAAAGGAGATAAATACATTGACCTGTGCTTGAGAGGAAACAAGGGATGTAGCAATACAGTTTGGCTTACTGAATCTGGAGACCACTGAAAACACTGCCCTTGCCTTGTTCCCAGCCCACTCGATCTCTCAGTGGAGAAAATCCCCTTTTCCCTCAAAGATGGCAACCTTATAGGTTTGTAATGCCTTCTTTGCCTTAATGGCACCAGGAGCCAGCTTGCTGTTCCTCCAAGCCTTATTGGTATGTCGCACCTGCTTACGCAGCTGGTCCAATAAAGGCCTGAACCAGGGCATTGAAACCCTAGTTCTCTTTGGATTTAGGGGCGCATAGTTAGAACAAATTACTTCCAATATAGAAGTGCCCGCATTTAGGTAATCTTTATTCAAAAGCGTATTATCACTATTAGCCAATCTTGCTTGAAGTTCTTCCCCTGGGATTTTGGCAAGATGGGACTAACAACATTCTCTCCAGTTCTCTTTCCTTCTATGACCAAACCAAGCAATTGGGCATAGTGATCAGACCAAAGAATGAGACGCGTCTCGTAAAATAGTACGGCCTTCCCACTAGATGACACTAAGTCCAAACAGTGACCTCTAACATGCGAAGGCCGGTCGACTATATATATATATATATATATATATATATGTAGTTCTATACTGTGCTCGACTTTTTTTAACAAATAAAGCATGTTGCTTTGGGTCTAATTGTGTGCCCGCAGTTTCCCTCAGTTCACTTCTAAGCTACCTTTTTCTTTTTCTCAGGGCAATGTCAAATATGTTAGATCCTTAGTTATGGGTCCTTAGCTTCACTATGGTGATGCTTGCGGTGATCCTTTTCACACAATTTTCATATATTAAGGTTTCATTCTTTTCCACTCGTACCGTTAACCGATTTGTTGGCATCAATTCACATTCTGAAATGAGCCTCTCAAATACATCAGTAGCTAAATCTCCCACCAATTATAAGTTGTTGGTGATCCAACTAATGCGATTGTTCTGATGTTTCACAGTGAGCTCCCCATTCTCAAATGGATTTTGGAACAGTCATACTCAGGGCACTAATGAGAGGTAGGCGATCACTTTCCTCCCTCTGCATAATACACATATCCACTATCACTGTTGAGGACTGCATAACGAAAACATAATCAATAATGATCGAACTACAGTTAGAAGATGAGATGAAATGAGGTGGCATGTCAGACGGGTGGTTACGGGTAACCATGATCAAACCGGATGGATAGAAGAGATTGGTGATCTCATCTCCCTTTTACAACCATGTTCTAATCTTCCAATGGAACAAGGGTTAGATTTCTGCAAAATCTCAATGTTGTTGGAAAAGCAGTCTTTGGGATCCTAGCATTTAGGTTACCACATTTGATTTCTGGTATGTAGCCATAATTACTGGTTAAGAAAAGTTATACCCCTCTTCTGATCTCACAGTGCTCTCTTGAAGGTGGTGGGTCATATAACTTGACAAACCAAGAGCTCAGGCCTATATTGCCCTTGAACCTCGTTGTTAGCTGATGATATTTTGCCCATCAGTAGGACATTGGAATTAGTCTTAACTTCAGTCAATTGAAGAGGTTGTTTAGCCCCTAAATCGAGCCCCCCCCCTTAGGTTTTCCCCTGCAGCCCTGTGTAGCCTGTTTAGAAATTCATAGGGCCCCTTGGGTGTCCATCCAGAGATTTAAACCTGAATCACTGATGGACCTGGTGTTCAGGTCCGAAGTGCAAAAGGAGATTACACATGTCTGCCTTCAGTGGATAACTATGCTATTGTATGGGAGGCGTTTAACCATATACTAGGGGTGCCTGTGTTTCAAAAGAAATTGGGATTTTAAATTTGAGAGCAGGGAACTGAACAACTGCTAAACACTCTTAAAATCTCTTTATGATGAGCACATGACAACTAGCCAGACTGCTACTTTTCTGGCTATTCATACATGGCACGCTGAATTCAGTCAGTTAGCAGATAGGGGATTCAATATGTGTACTCCTAAACCATTGGCAATACGATATGCAGAATCTGATAGACCAGTTAGGATGCTGGCTTGCTTGATCAAGTGGATCTAATGGCACTTGTATATCACATGCAGATGGTACTAACTCAGTTTTTTCCACAATTTTACTCCTCTATATACTTATCTAAAATTGATAAAAACAGGACTCAACTAGGTGTGTACTTGGACAGAGTCACCTTGTTATGTCTCAGTGAAGAACAAAGAGCCCCACTAAATGCTCCCCAATCCGTGGAGGAAATTAGAGCTGTGATCACAGAGTTGCACTCCAGAAAGGCCCGTGTTCCAGACGGACTGACGGCTGAGTTTTATAAAGAGTTTGCTGACCTTCTGGCTGTAGAACTATTGGCAATGTATGGTATAGCTCTGGAGCAAAGTGAACTCCCCTCTTCAACAAATGAAGCTAGAATGTTGGTGCTTCCGAAGCACAATAAGGAACCACTGGAGTATAAGTCCTATAGACACCTGTCGATGCTGAACCTGTAGAATAAAATATTTCCTAAGGTGCTGGCCTGTAGAATTCTCCTTCTCCTGCTGGACATGATCATTGATGACCAGTCGTGCGTTGTGCCTGGCCGATCTACCTCACATAACTTAAGAAAGCTCTTCCGTATTATGGCACTGATTGACCCTGCAATCCCAGCTATCGCTGCCTTCCTGGATGCTGAGAAAGCATTCGACTCATTGGAATGGTTGTTCATGCTGGCAATGCTTACCAGAATGGGAGTGGGGTTTAATTTCTTATCATTGGTAACCTTACTATGTACTAATCCCATGACTTGGGTCTATGTAAATGGAGTAACATCAGAACGTCTCTCACTCTCCACAGGTACACGTCAGGGCTGTCCTCTTTCCTCAATACTATTCGCTCTGGCTATTGAGCCAGTCGCTACTATTTTCAGGGAACGCCATGCAGATAGGGGCATTAGACTATGTAATCAAGGTGTGGTGCTCTCGCTGTTTGCAGATGACTTGGCAATTTTTGTTAAACACCCGGAGCACAATCTAACGCTGATGGTGGATGAGATAAGTCAGATTTGGACAGCACTCAGTGTTACAAATTAATTGGAGCAAGTCAGAACTGTTCCTGCTGACGGACGCAGTGCAACCCTTTCATTAGCTCTAAAACCTATAACAACAAGGCTCCAAAACCTCTTCATATTATTTTGCCGAACTATTTTGTCCAACAGGTCCCACTGCTTTTCAACATACAGGCATTTCTTCTCTTGTAACATACATTTATATGCCTCATGAAGGCATGGCCCTAAACGCTCACATCAGAAAAAATACAACCCGTTACGGAAAAAGGCCCAAAAAACTCTTGCAAGCATAACACATTTTATTTCTACAAAAATAGGTGCGTCAGCAAAGAACTCTGTTGCCATGGAACGTTCTGCTGAAAAAAGGTACTGCTTAAAAGGAGACACAGCATCATAGAGCACGTCTTTGTATACAGTGGAAACCCACGTGGCTGGTTGGTGTGACCCTATACATGGTCCGCCGGCTCCATAGGGGATGCAAGGTCAATGGTCCCAGTCCGTCCATCTTCCATCATGCAGGGTCTGCTGGGCTCATCATCTCCAGGGAACCAAGGCCAAAGAAGCAATTAGTTACATTTGCGAATGGTCATACTCATTTTACAGTGTACCTGGCATGCTCAAAGACTGGCACAGGGGGAGTTTCGAGGTCACAATGACCCACACATACTTCACTCATCCCAATCACCTCTCTAGGCTTCCAAGGCGTGCACCCTCACTTTTTAACTATAATGTATCCCTCCCTGTACCTCGCATTACAAACCATGTCATTATGAAATAAAGGTGGGACGACCATGCTCTTAGATCTTGTTGTGCTTTATTGGTTTATGGTCAGGGGTCTGGGGTCAACTAGTATCTCTGAATTCAGGGGTCTTGTGACTGGGGCGGTTGCAATGGCTATAACTCATAGTTTGCTGGGTGGGGATCGGAGGCATCCAGTACTGTCTCGTGGCCTTGCAGGTCACATTCTTTCTTAGAGCAAACATATTGGCCACAATTTCAAACAAAGAAGTGTTTCTGTGGGAGTTAGCAGCGTGGGCATCTCTCATCAATGCTTGGGCCTGTTCAAATTTCCCCTTTAGGCTCACGGCCTGTGTCTGACACACTCAATATTACATGACTGCGCAGGCCCTTTGCTTTGACCATAGCTGCTCAATATCTGCAAAACGGAATCTAGTTGTATGCAGGCACTATGTTTAAAAGTTAGAATTGCGTATAATATTATGATCGTGTGGGGACCTTTAGGAAACCCCCCATGGCTATTAGAGGTCTGCCAATGGGGCTCGCCTCACCCTAAAGCACCTAGTGGGGTGGGTCTGGTCCCTTCCCAACATGCCACCCTTTTGTTACCTCTACAGTAACAAACTCCACCCCATGCATGCGTTCATTCTCCCTTCTCACTACTACCTTATATGGTGGGTTCCCCTTTTGTGGTATCCAGGCCCTGCGCACGGACCATAAGCTTTACCCTGATCAGGCATATTCCTTAGGAGTATATGTCATAAATGCATCCCCCACCGCCTACCAGATCTACCCATACTTCCTCATAGTTTTCAGGGTCAGGGGGTGAGACAGTGGTGGTGTGATATAAGTGGTCCACTTCATCTCCATGGGGGATGGGGATTATGTGAGGGATGGCATGGTCAGCTTGTACCTCGCTATCTTTTGTATTGTGAGGTACTTTTGAAACCCCAATTGACACCATCATCATTGCACTACTAAGCACTGCTTTGGCACAACACCGGAGGCTCATTGGTGAGGTGCAGAAGATGACCAAGATGAACACGATGACAGGTACCAGCATCTTCACGATGCGTAACCAGGACGGGTCCAATCAAATGCAACGTCAAACCAGTCATTTCTTTGTATTCCCCATTCCGTCTTCATGCAAACTCCCAGACCATGTACAGTTGCAATTATTTGAGATAATGACCCATTATCCGAATGTACAGCATGACTCCTCAATTTTTTGGCACACACCTCATTCCATTGCCATTAGCATATCAAGGACGTAGCAGTTATTCTTCATCATTAGCCTCAGGGTGGACAGCTCTACTTTTTTGACATTGAATCCATGTTCAGTGTCATTTGCCAAATGGACCAGTTCCCAGTGCACAATTTGTAGCCATTTTGCATTGGGCGCTGCCTGCTCGCCGGGTAGCAAGAGTGAGGTAAAGAAGGTCTTAGCTGAGGTGAACAGTCTGTATTTATCAGGGATTTCAGCGAGCAATGTGGCTGAGTCTCTAGATATATAGTTCGATCTTTTCTTCCTCCGCAACTTTACATATTGTCCTCTTCCGGTTAGGAGGTGAAACTCTAGTGGAGGTAATGGATTATATTCTTCAGACGCGGGAGAAACTGTCTGGGCCGTATCAGGTATTGGCCCCCCTTGCAGGTGTTCTTCCGGGATTACTAATAGGGCTGAGTGCAGCATTGCCAGCGAACAGTAGCCCATTCAGGATGGCAGGAGGTGCAATTAAACGTGTGGCCGCAGACCCAATAGTAATCGATCACTGCTACCATACCTCTCTGCAGGTCTGGAATCAGGAGGGTCTTATTGCACCGTTTGTTAGAGCCGATAAAAATAGTTCCTTCACTATGAAATCAAAGTTCATATGTTTCTTCTCTGTGCACTTTCACTGTTTTTTCCATTACTGCAATCCATGTCAACTTTGTGTTGTGCTCTGTCCACATTTGTGCGCAGGTTGCTACCACTCGAGTCAGGAGTTCCTCTTCATAACCCAGGATGCCCTCTGCCAAGCAGCTGAGTGTGGTCCCTTGCCATCTATTGTTTACATATTTAAGTCCTTGTATCACTAAAAATGGATGCTGCAGGCATTTAAAGTCTTTCGGATTATCATTACATTGCAGGGGATCAGGATGGATGAGCTCTAGTCGCAGTCTGTGTGCCTGGAAGGTGCCTTTAACCCAACATAATGCAAGCTGAACCAGGCACTGTGCCTCTATGATTGGTACTTCTTGGGGTACTAATAACTTGGGTGATCGTGACACGTGCGGGATCAGTTAAAATACATAGCAGCTGCCATTTGCTCTTTTTCTTCCTACCGCACTCATATCAGTGTACAAACTGTTGGTCATCTCAGGGTACCGTATATCTTCAATAGCATCAAAGGCAAGCTCATGAAAGGCAACATATTTTGCCCTTCGTGCTTGTAGTTTCATTCTCAAATGTGGCCCAATGGGTTTGTTCACAACACGTCTACTACTAATATCATCATAAATGGTTCTGTTACAATAAATGGTTATGTTATGATAAATATTTAAAAAAATAAATGGGAGAAAAGTGTTGTAATATTGTGCTCACAGTCATACTCATACATGTAGGGGTACTTGTTGATCTTATTGTTGTTTTTATGCTCATCACTATTACTATACATATTTACAGTAATGTTGGTTATGTTTCTGAATGCACCTCCTCCTCCCCCCTCTTTTATATGAGCTCCCCATATAAAAAAAGCTCCCCAATACATTCCTAAAATATTCCTGCACTAAAATGCATGCCACACATATATAAATATGAACATCTAGGAATACTGTTATAGGTAATGCAATTTTAGGGAGCTTTGGCAACATAAACTGAAGTATCAGAAAAAAGAATGCACACAAAAGGTAGGACGGGGAAGGAGATGAAGAGAGAGAGAGAGAGAGAGAGAAAGAGAGAGATCTTATACAATATGTCTAAAGCTGTCTATGTGCAGTACTGAGAGAAGTGCTGGTATTATTTAATAATTAATGCTGAGGTGTATGAACTAGGGCTGTGCCAAATAGCATATTTGGTATAGTTTGTCAACTATTTGGCTGAAGCCGAATATGAAGCCGAATAGTTGTTTTATTTAATAAATCATGTTCCAAACTTGAAAAAACACACTTATTAAAATAACAAATGAAGCACCATTTTAAATGCGTTTGGTACTTTTAATTCTCTTCATTGTAATTAATGTGGCTTCTTTATTTAAAGTATAAAAGCCAGATAAAAAGCAGATTGGACCAAATGTACAGAATGTTGTTGCACATTCAAAACCAGTGCCAGTCAAAGTAGGAGACTTCAAAAATTCAAAAGGACTGGGTTGCAATGAACAAAATGGATATGGCAATTTGCAACTGCCATTGAGAATCAGACACATTGGGCCTCATTACAGGTTTGGCGGCAGCCATGCCTGTAACACAGGCACAGCTGCCGCCAAACCTTTGATTTTACCGGCATTCGCAAATGGGCAATTACCGGGTCATGCCGAGTTTGGTGGACCCGGTAATTACCCATTTGCGGGTGCCGGTAATAAGTGTAAAGACTGGAGGGGGTGTCTGTACTTCTGCTCTCTATGTCGTAGAGGAGAGGCACAGAAGACCCCAGCCAAGATTCTCTATTGTGGTAGCAATGGACGAGCAATCAAGGCCTAGCTTCTCCAGAGGTGATGCAGGCTGGCTCTTAAGTACAGTGTTGTACCCAAGCACCCACAAAGGAATGTCCACACACTGTATTAGTTAAAACACAGTCTTTATATAATTAATGTTCAAGATTATGTACAATATCACGATAACTCACTTTGTGCTCGGTTATCTACAATGGCAAATATACAGTTCTACGTGGTACACTATTACTATTAGATCTCATTAAAGTGCATCAACTGTACAGTTAAATGTCACACAAATCAGTTTGTAAAGGAAACAAACAATAGATATAGGAGGAAAGCAAGATGATGAGAACAATAGGCAGAATACTGGCATCTACCGTTAGACACAGTTCTGTGTGGCGATCCCCCCACCTGGGCAACCTGTAGAATAAAGATATATCACAAGCCCAGTCCATATAATGTTCACAAGAATCTTTCCAATAGTTCAGCAACCCCAAAGTACCTGGTGTTGTAGAGTTTCTCGTCGGGAAATCGACGGCCCTTCTTGAGTGCACTCCCTTTAAGGCAGGAGCCACGGGTCTTCGAACGAACGGTGATGAACACGGTGAACTACGGCGGTGAAGTGGCAGCTTCGTTCCTAGCGGTGCACGTCGATGGGGAAGCGTAAACCTCCTGCAAGGAAGAGGCTTGCAGGGCACCTCAATGTCGATAGTTCTGGACCGCAAATAGTTTGCAGAACTGTGGCCCAGCAAGGGGGTCGAGTCGTCGGCATCTCTCTGGTCTTTGGGTGGTGGGAAACCCACCGGCGGATGCTCCTCGGTGCGTCGATGGCCTGGCCTTCTCCGACGGGGTAAGGCGGGCCACGGTGCAGACAAGCACGTCCATGAATAGAAAGTTCTTAGGCAACGGGAGCACGGCGGCTCCGGTCGGCAATGGCAGTCGTCGATGGTTGCGGACAACAGTCCAGACGATTCTCTTTGGGATTGAGCGGCAGTCCCTGTCTCTGGTCGGCAGCCTGTCGTTGGTCTGTCTACCAGGGAGCTTTGGCAAAGATCAGCTGGTGCACGATGGTCCATCGTAGCTCGGGAAGAGGGCGCCTTACCAGGTCCTCTCTGGGTCAGCCCTTGGAGACACAGCAGCTTTCAGATTGATGAAGTACAGCAACAGCAAGACTTCTCTTCCAGCAGGGCTTCAAGGTTAAGCTTCAGTTTCAACTCCAGATTCTCTCCAACTTCTGAATTCTAGCAGTGAGAGGTCCCCAGATATACTAGTTGATCTCCCATTCATTCTGCTGGGTCACACTCAGACAACCAATTGGTCAGAAGGGCATTCATGCAGGCAGGCATCCAATCAGGTGCATAGTGCATTCAGGCCATTCACTTCTCTCCAGACACTTACAACAATATATGTGTATTGGGACAAGTACCCAGCCATTCAACACTCCACACTGCATTCATACCAGTTTCGGGCAGGGCTGTCTCTGTCATTGTGTCAAACACCAGATACTAGACAACCACAACACAGAATGCATATTTGTCACACACTCCATTCACCCAGGTACCACCGACAGGGCGTACCCACAACATACAGTCACTGCGAAGGCTCCAGCCAGTCTGGCCTGGACTTCACAACAACACCATATATGGAACTTCCAGCCAAAAGCCAGTCAGGAGGAAGGGACACAGTCAGGGCTTCCCAGGACTTCATGAAGACAAGGGAACAGGCAATATAAAGCAAGAGGCCACAGGGGCCATCTTGTTTCCTATCAGGATTCAACTGATTCCAATGGCAGGGCATGGGTATCCCAAAATGGAGGATACTCAGAGTGCATGTCAAATTCAGCATGGAGCTGCCACCAGCCCAAACCCTGCTCTGTGGGCCACACACAGGTGCCCAAAAACATACACTAGGGGCACAAGGTTGTACCCCCACCCATGGGTGCCATAAGGATATCCCATGGGTCTGTAAACCAAACCGAAAGAGAGAGCTGCACCACCAGGAGTCCCACATTAACGCCTTCATGGAAAACACGACAAAACACACGATTAAAGGCAGTAAAGGACAAGGATACGGAGGCCCTGTCCCTCCGATGCATTTCCAGCATCACAATAAGGGACTCCTCATCCCCATTCCGCCCCATAGGGCTGAATGGGAATGGGGAGCTCCGATGCACAGGCACCATTTATAAGGGTGCCGGTGAATCCACGAGTTGTGCTCACGGGTGCCGCACTGCCCGCCAGGTCCAACCTGGCGGGCAGAGCTAGACACATGAGCACAACTCGTAGTATGGCGGTACGGTAGCAACGGTGCCGGTAGCACTACCGGCGCCGTTGTTACTGTACCACCATGCTTATAATGAGGCCCATTGCATTCAATATCCAGTTGCAAAGTCGCTGCGGACGAGTTTCGAAACTTCTTTGCAGCTCACATAGACATGCATAAAATGGTTCATGTCGGCTCATGCAGGACACAAGTCAAGAGGAAATCTGAAATGTGTGAACTCCATCTCACAACTATTCACCCCACCCCAAAGGCCAAACAAAGGAGAGTTCTCTCCCAGAGAGGCTATTGGTGTTTGGTGAATGGATAAGCACCCGTTCATTTACTTAAATTGATTTTGCACATCAGGTCTAACTATTCATTGGGCCTCAATACGAGTTTGGAGGTAGCCATGCCGTTTTTACTGGCATAGCTACCCCCAAACTCGGGTCCGGGTCCCACGAAATGGGAATAACTGGGCCATTCCGACCTTTGCGGGCCCGGTAATTCCCATTCGCGGGACGGTACGTGCCCATTCCCATTTGATCCCCATAGGGCTCAATGGGAATGGGGAGGATGGTAATAATGGTCCCATTCGTAACGGGACCGTTGCTACCATCCTGTTCTGCTAGCGGTGCCACTCTGCATGTCTGGTCTGACCAGGCGTGAAGAGCAGCCCCTGCGAGCAGAACTCGTAATTTATGTGTGTGATAGAGTGATAACGGTGCCGGCAGCACTACCGGCGCCGTTATCACTCTACTGCCAGGGTCCTAATGAGGCCCACTGTATTAAAAAACAAAATACAAAAAATATAACAATTCCAGATTATCCATAGGGAAAGTTTGTTAATGTAATTCTGATGGGCACCAAAACAATGAAAAAAATTATAGCAGTACTAGAATATACTTAATCATTTACTTCATACGTGATCGAAATATAGTCCTATTCTAACCAATATATTTGCTGCTGTTTCACACCAAATTTGCTGTTGCTTTTGTCAATTTCGTCTTTTTGCCTGTGTAGTGCTGTTTCTGGTTTGTTTTGATTTCTTTGGGCAATAAAGAAAGTGTGGTGTGTGAAAGCAGCTGCAACCCTGAATTGATCTGAGTGGCTTGCAGGTCTCACACGATTCAGCCTTTAATTCTTCAACAGATAATTTCACAAGCATCACATTTTTACTGCAAAGAAATATATAAAAAAACATAGACTGGTGTGCAAACGTACAAGGAAATCTGCCCAATATTTAGAACTGCAGCCTTCTGGTGGTGTTGAGGGTGAGCTTAGCAAGTTCGTCCTGTCTCCACTCCCTCGTGCAGTCGTGTTCATGCTGAAGGCTCCCCTGTAGAGTTTACACCCATTTCTTTTAAAAAGTCTAGTCTGACCTGGCACATTCTCCCGAGCGCTGCCGGTATCCCTCTTGCCCCTGCATTCAAATGCTGCTACAAGTGATTAAACAGCAATTATAACTTGCCCCCTTTTCTGAGTAAACAATGGTCCGCAATCAGTCGTGCTGATGGAAAGGTGTTGTGTCTCAGCCTGGTCTGTTCTTTTGTCACCTTGGCAGTACCGAAACCAGCTGTTAATATGTTTGTCAAAAGAGCAAAATGCTAATTTTGAGAAACAAGTGTGTGAAGGCTTAACATTTAGGAGAGCCAAAGCACATATCCAAACCCCTTTCATATATGAAATAGACAGAACAACCCTAAATGCACATTCTCATTAGATAATTGCTTCATGTCAGAGTTGAAACCACTACCACTATCCCAACCAAATTAAAAAAGGCTTTTCAGCATTTCAGAGGAATAGTCCTATGTTTTGCAGAACAAAAAGGCAATTTAATAACTACTACCTGATAGTTTAATTTTTTAATCCTTGTCAAAGCAGAATCATTTTCTGGCTCTGGTTGCCTTCATTGTCTGATCGTTCCGAGTAAGTGTAGGGTGTTATCTCTCTGCGTGGACTGGGTAGGTGGGAGGCCATGCAGGGATTAATGTTTAGTAGGGATTGACAAGCAGAATTCCAGGTAGGGGATTTGTGTTGTTTTGGTGCGAGGTGGAATGCCATAAATGGTATTTGTGTTAGGGGGTGGCAGGCCCCAAGTAGGCAGGCCCCAGGTAGGAAGTTTGTGGGGGTGTTTGGGACGCAGGGTGCCAGTAATGAGGGCTTGCACTGAATGCCGGCAGAGTGACAGCAATGGCTCCAAGACTTACATGCTCATTTTGTCGGTTAAGCCCATGTTTGCCACTTGGAGCCAAGCCGGATTCTAAGGCTTGGCCCTGACTTGACCCTTCCCAGGAATTCTCCGGCTCTCCCAACTCTACATCATAGAAATTCTACCGACAGAGCATAGCTCTCTGACTGTCTTATACAGAGTCCTCACATCTATCTTTACCCTCCCTCACACACTGGCCCACTTTGGAACTGTACAGATTACCCAACATAAATTCCTCTGAGAGGCCTGTTAGGTGGTGGCATAATACTCTGCTTGACATAAATGAGCCCTGCTATTCTCCACTATCTATTGCGAATTCTTTTTTTTTTTTAAAACTTTATTTAATACTGGCATGTTAGCAGTGAAGGAAGAACATGGTTTACGTGCACACGTACAGCATAAATGTATGACAGAGGTATATAATTAAGCGATTAGAGCAACATATGGGGAGTGTGGTGGGGTAGGTGAGGGGAAGAGAGGGGACAGGACACATAGGGTCATACTGTGGATATTCCAGTTCGTGTAGGCTCTGTCTTGTCTTTCTCTGCCTCCAGGTATGTTCTGAGGGGAGCCCATATGTCTTTTGGTCTTCAGGAAGACTGGCCCCCTCGGATATAGGTTTCTTCGGATTCTTGTGTGTTGATCAGTTCACGTAACCAACCTTGGTGTGTCGGGGGATCTTTTGACTTCCATTTCTTGAGAATATTCCTTTTGGCTACTGCTCCCCCTACTGCGAACAGTCTGTGGGATTTGACTGATACCTTCCTTATGTCTCCCAGTAGGTATTTCAGCGGTGTGATCGTGATGTTTGTATTTAATATATTGTTCATCGTCTTCCCCACTTCATTCCAGAATTGCTTTACAGATGGGCAGTCCCAGTATATGTGTATGGCTGTTGCGTTGAGGCTGCCACATTTGGGGCATGATTGTTGATTAGAGGGGTTGAATTGGAGATTTGTTTGAATTGGATAAATCTAAGGTTTGCGCATAGGGAGATGGTCTTCGTGTATCTGCAGTAGTTTGTCCATTGTTGTTCGTCTATTTGGGTGTTCAGGTCTTTTTCCCATTTGGATTTACTGTTGTTCTTGGATGGCGTGTTGGAATGAGTCATTCTGTATAGCGTCGAGCCATTGCCCAGAAAACCATCTTCTGTAAGGATTTCGGTTAGGAATTTGTGGGTTGGTGGAGCGCTCGGGAACGTTGGCCATTTTTTCTTGCATGAAGCTTTTAACCTTTGGTAATGTAGTATAGTGGATAGACCCTTACCTGCTCTGTTTTGGATCTCTGATGCCTTGAGGAACCGTCCTTCTGGGAACAGGGCTCCAACCTTGGTCTGTTTTTCAGGGTCCATAATGTTTATATCGTTCAATTCATTGTGGGTTCTAGGCCTGGGTAGTGCCATAGAGGTAGGTGAGGCCAGTATGCTATTTCACAACCTACTCTTTTGTGGATCTGTGACCATGCCCGCACTGTCGATACCATCGGATCGGCTAGTGTTTTTTCTCTTGGTACCTTGGGGAATATATTGCTTTTAAGTTCCAGAGGGGACACTGCACATTTTTTTGCATGTATGTGGGCAAATTGTTCCGCAGTGTTGGACCAGTATTTTGCAAAGTGAACTTGTACTGCAAAGTAGTATAGCTGGAAGTCAAGGGCTGCCAGGCCGCCTGTATCGTAATTCTCGCATAGTTTAGACCAGCTTAACCTGGGTGTTTATCCTCCCCAGATAAATCTTGTGGCGAGTTTTTGTAGTGTATCGAAGAATTTCCTGCCCGGCCAGATCGGAATGCTGTTGAATAGATATAGCAACTTTGGTACTACCAGCATTTTCAGTAGGGAGATGCGACCATAGAGTGACAGTGGCAGCTTGATCTATGCGTTGAGTTTGCATTCCAATTGTGACAAGCATGAGGTATAGTTATTGGCAAGTAGGGTTTGTTTGTCGGGCGCCATTTTTATGCCCAGATATCTTACAGTGGTAGGGGACCAATGTAATTCATTAATACTGGCCGTCTGGGTAATGGATTTAGCAGGATTATTTCTGACTTGGTTCGGTTGATTTTGTATCCGGAGTGCCTGGTGAAGTCGGCTATGTCACGTAGGACTGGTGCAAGATGAATGTCGAATTCTTAATGTTTAACCATGGGCATGTCCCATAGGAACAAATGCTGCTCACTATTCACTCACCCTCGCCACTCCTTCTAGCCAATACACAAGCATATGCACCTTATTAGTCCTGATAAAATATCAGATAATGTTAAACTCAGGACTCAAGTCCTTAAAAAAAGAAAAAGGGGGACTATGACATACTCAATGGGAAGTGACATGGCAGGAACTGAATGTATCCTAAAGTGAAATATGCACATTTTTTTCAGTTTGTCTTTTAAAACTGAAGAAAGTGCACATTGCATATAAACAATCGTCAAAAGAAAATATTTTCCTGTATTGTTGCTGGCTAAGTTTAAAAGATGAGCACCTTTTACGTCTAAGAATCTGTAAAGAAAATCCCCTAAAGAGCAGATTACAATATAAGATAATGTAAAGCTGTGTGATAGCAATGTGTCTGGTCTTGTGACTAAGTGTCTCGTCTAATTCTATTCAGTTTTGCCAAATGAAGTCTATATTTGCCTTTCTGAGTTCTTGTTGCAATGTATTCAAATGAGAATGACAAAGTATTCAGCAAGAGCCGAATAGCAAGATACTATTCGGTCGGAGCCTAATAGCTTTTATTCAGCCGTAATTCGGCCGAATACTTACTCAAAGTGTTTGGGTGTGCACTGCGATGTCAGAAAGGTGTATCCAAAAATTAAGCACCTTTACTTTTACAGTGAGTTGCATGGAAAACACCCCACTGCGTAGGGACCATGAAATCTGAGGTTATTCCATTTCCTAACAAAACTCCTTATGTAAATGAGTTCTCCAGGCAGCAGTGGTTGAGAGAGTGGGGAACCTGTCGCAGTTAGGTTTGCAGTGTCCAATGTGTCCTCTGGTTGGGGTGGTGCAATCTGTTGGGAGAAACATTTAATTGCACGTGTTAGGGTTTTCAGATACTCTTTAAATTCGTCACCTAAGATCACTGCTGTTGTATGGGCATCTGATGCCCCCCTGACAGGGGATATGGGCGTATTCATGCGCCAATCACTAACCACATCATGGGGTGATAAATGTTGGTCCTTGCTGGCCTGTGTGCATAGTATGAAGAGGGCCAAGGGCAAGCAATGTACCCAGTTCCTTGTCAAAATGGTGCAAAGCTTAGATAGTTTGCTCTTGAGGAGGCTGTTGATCCTCCCCACAACGCTGTTGGCCTGGGGGTGATAAATTGAACACATCTGGTGTTAATGCCAAGTAATGCTGTGATCTCTTTAAAGAGATCAATGAAAATATGTGTGCCATTGTCAGGCTTTAACACATCGCAAACACCCCTTCGGGGAAAGACTTCACAATCTAAAAATTGCCTGCACATTTGGCATCTGGATGTGCACAAGGTCCTGCTTCAACCCACCATGAAAAAGGACAGACCACAACAGTCAAATATCGGGACCCATTGCATCTTTAACCCATGTCTGCATAGTCTATGTGTAGCTCGCGGAATGGCCCAATAGGGCAGGGCAGAGTGTGCCGTAAAGTTTGAAGCATTATGCCTGTGCTGAAACCTTGACAAGTGGTGCAGTGTATGATCATGTTAGTGATGTTCTGATGAAGATTGGGCACAAACCAGTCTTCCTGTATGTCTGCTGCAATGTGTTGCTTTGGACTCCGGGAGGGGTGAGGGAGTTGGTCAAAAGCTATTGTCAACAGTACATATGGCATTACTGGTTTGCCAGTGCACTCCTGGTGCCACAAAAAAACAGTTGGGGATTGTTTGCACCCACTCTTTGCCCATGATTCTTTCTCTTCATCAGGTGTCTTGCTTTGCAATTCAATAAGATGTGCAATAGGCACAGCTGTATATGGGATGCTTTGTTGATTTTTTGACAGTGTAGTCAAAATGTACTCAGCAGGTGTGGGTACCAGAAGGTAAGCTGCCATTTTGGCTGCCGCATTAGTGGCAGCGTTTCCTAGTGAAATTTCATTGGTGTTATTGGTATGGTTGGTGCACTTAACGACCGCCACAACAGAGGGTTGGGACAACACAGAGATTAAAATGTCTATTTGTTGCATGATGAAGCCCGCAGTGCTATATGAGTGCTAAAAGCTCAGCTGCTTGAGCTGAGTAATGCATCAGCAGTGTTTTCATAATCAGTGTCTCATATTCACCTTCCTCGAGGCACACCACTGCAGCGCCCGTATGTCTTTGGCCTGTCTCTTGGTCAATTGTTGCTGACCCATCAGCAAAGAGAACCTCCCCCTCTTTCAATCGGCTGTCCTTTGCCTTGGGACTGTCATCTTCTTCCCCTTCATACGTGGCACAGTCATGCATTGCTAAGTCCTCTTCTGTACACATTTCTGTCAAAAAGGTGGCAGGGTTCACTGTTTTGCACCTTACTATATTGATGTTTGGATCTTAGAAGATAATTTCATATGCTGAGGCTCTATGTGTGGTCAGGGTAGATTCTGATCCCTCTAACATGGTGAATACTGAATGTTCCACATAAAAAGTGAAGGAATATCCCATTGCGATTGTGGAACTTTTCACAATTGTGAACGCAGCTGCAACAACAGGCAACTGCCATTGTCCACCCAATTCAGGAGAGCCCTCAAAACCGACCGTTTGATGGAGGTAGAATTTAGGTTCTCTCTCTCAGCTCAACCCATGGACGGGACAGTAATCTCAGCGTAATCTCGCTGCTCTCTGCTACTTGTATTTATGTATGTTTTGTCTGTTGAATGCTCTGGTTTCTGCGGGCGAGTTGGCGCCTTATAAAAATGTAATAGAAAGAATACAATAGAATAAGTGCTTGCTCACAGACAAACTGTCCCTGCATCACTAGGTCTAGTGTGCCACTGTAGAAGGCCAATGGCTTGTGGCCCATTGTACTTTTCTGAGTCTGTATTGCAGTCATGAATTGGCTGTTAGAATGTGGGAATATGTAGAATTCGTGTGTATAGTCTGGAATGGCAAGCAAGGGGGCTGTAGATATCACCTGTTTTAAATCATTGATGTTTATATCATGTTTGCTGCCCATTCAAGTTTGTGGTTTCCTTTTTGTGCCTCATTGAGAGCCTGCAGGAGCGGCCTGGTATATGCTGATGAGTCTAACATCCATGCGCTGCAGTAGTTGTATAGCCCTAAGTATTTTTTCACGTATTTCACTGTGGTTGGTCGGGGGTGGCACATACTTACACTGCTCTGTCTGGTATTATTCTTTTTCCATTTGCTGATATTAACTGACCTGGATACATCACTTCCTGCTGGCAATATTGTAGTGTGGCCTCGTCAACCTTGTGCTCTTTCCAGGCCATTTAGTGTAGGAGTGTGATAGAGTCCCTATGGCTGTGTTGCTCACTGTCACCACATACAAGCAAATCGTCCATGTCTTGGATGATAGTGCTGGGTACTTGAATGTTAACTAAGTCAACGTGCAATATCCTGTTGAAAATGCTTGGGCTCTCACAGCACCCCTGGGTCAAACGAGTATGTTCAAAGTTCTTTCCGCCAAGGGTAAAGGCTGTCAGGTACTGTGAGTCAGTGTGCAAGGGTATCGAATAGAAGGCGTTTTTCAGATCTACTACTGTAAAGTGGGTCACCTCCTTGGGGATACTAAATAGAATGGTGGCAGGGTTAGAGACAACAGGTAACTCCTTCTGTACCACATCTTTTAGGGGGCATACATCCTGGATCATTCTCCAATTTATCCCTTTTGCCTTTTTCACAGGATAGATCGCTGTGTTACACAGTGATGTGGATGGCACTATTATGCTTTGATTGAGCAGGTGTTATCTCGTTAATCCACTAATTGTCAAAAAAGAAATTCCTCCTTCTCAGTGTTGACAAATAGACAGTACAATCTGAAATTAAGCTTACCTTGCCTTCAGAAACTGCTAGTAGAGATGTGAAGTTCACCTACCACACTCTCTATACGCTTACATATGAAGCAACAAGAGACCACGGCAGGGAAACCCTCGGAAGGGAAAAAACCCTGTGTGGCTTGAGAGAGATGGTCAGGAGGAATAGGGATCGTCGCTAGTGAGCGTTGATTTTCCCCTTGGAACTGTAGGGTGTAGAACTAGATGCCTCTCTACTTCTCAGGAATGAAACTATAATGAAAAAAGGAGAGTTAATGGGGCAATTTCGACATGGGACATTATGTAACGATAGAGAAAACAAGGATACCTTTCCAGTGTACGGAAATGATTGAAAATAATGCAGAATGGCAGGAAGTCTTGCCGGTCATTAACACTCTCGATTCCTTTTAAACAAGAAACGGGAAGAGATTGGTTTGAAGGCAGAGAGAACTTGAATCGGTCCCTAATCTGTTAGGAATTTCCTCCTACCAAGAGTACTAAGGAGGACGTCTGCGACATGAGCGGATTGAATGCTGGGTGCTGTAGTCTTGTATCTACCGGTCTTCGTTTGATGAGGAGGAAGCTAGTACAAGAGTGAAGAAACTATTGAATGAAGGCTACAAACAAGATACAGCTAGATACTAAGTAAGGAACAGCACCTACGTTTGGAATGGGGATCCACGGTCTCGCTAGAAATGTAACGTTAGCGACCGAACTCGGCGGGCGCGTGGCAAGGGATTGTCTGGAAGAACAAAGAAAAGAGAGGTAAGGAACGTAAGATATCAGGAAGAAAGGGAAAGGGTTCAATAGAATGATCCGAAACTATAGTTTGATAACTCACATAGCGCAACCACAATAAGCAGTAGCAATGCACTGCGGTCCCGGCTTCTGTTTCTGAAATACTGCTTCCGGGTATGAGGGAGGGGCCTCTCGTATTCCTTTCTGCAGGCCTGGAACATTACTCTCAGTATGGTGCGCCATCTTGAGAGTATTCTGATAGACTGATGAAATGTGCCGCCAGCGATGCCAAATCGACCAGGTCCGTCGACCCTTCATGACAGCATGCCCCCTTCCAAGGGAGGTGTATCGGAGTTTACCTGGATGACACCGCTAAAACAAACGAATCAGACATGGATCGTGAACTGCAGAAGCTGGTTCCCACAATCGTTCTGCAGCTGAATACCCCTTCCAGTCGACCAAGAACTGAAGGACCCCCCCGTTGGTAACGAGCGTCACAAATACCCGAGACTTCATATTCTGGGCCAGAGTCTGTCAAAACGGGGGGAGGTGATCCAGAGTGTTTTGGATGAAAACGACTTCTAACATCCAGTTTTAGTTGAGACACATAGAAAGTAGGGTGAATGCATCTCCAAGACTGCAGAAGCTGTAACTTATAAGCTGCTGAGCCCTTTCTTTCCGAAACAGTGAGTGGCCCATAGTATTTGGGAGACAATTTGGAAGGGACAAGTCTTCTGGGCAAGAATTTGCTTGCCAACCAGACACGATCTCCTATTTGTATCTGCAGAGCAGGGGTCCAATGTTTATCCGCCTGTCTCTTGCTCGCCTCTTGGGCTGCCTGTAGAGCTTCAGTTGCCTTATGGTGTCCTTGTTGGATCCCATCAACGAGTCTCTTTAGATTGGGAAAAGGTGAAGTTTTCCCAACGTACAAAAAAACAGACTGGAGCGAGTAGCTGAATGGTTTGCGTTATTATATGCAAATTCCGCTAATGGTAACAATTCCTTCCAATTGTCCTGGGCCGAAGATACATAACATCTGAGATAACCCTCCAGGGTCTGGTTAAGACGTTCGGTCTGCCCATTCGTTTGCGGGTGGTATCCTGAACTTAGGGCTCGAGAGATCCCTAGAGTGTTACAAAGATGGCGCCAGTAACTTGATGTGTACTGTGGACCACGGTCCGAAATTATGGTTTCTGGTAATCCGTGTAAAGAAAAGATACGATCCAAGAAGGTTCGAGCCATAGTGCTTGCTGAAGGTACTGATTGAAGAGGAATGAAATGTGCCATTTTAGTTAGAGAGTCTACCGTGACCATAACCGTAGTACAATCTTCTGATGGGGGGGAGATCCACTATAAAAACCGAAGAGATGATCTGCCACGGTTTAGTGGGAAGCTGCATTTGTGTCAATTCCCCAATGGGTGGTTTGCGTAATGATTTGGTTTGAAGACAGACTGGGCAGGAATTTATATATTCTTGGACGTCCTTTCGAAGCGAAGGCCACCAGAAGTGTCTTTGGATCAATTCCATCGTATTTACTAGTCGTCTGTGTCCTGCAGCTCGAGAGTCGTGACAAAGTCATAGTACTTCTCTTTGAAGAGTTTCATCAGGGACAAACATTCTTTCATCCTTGAACAGCAATCCTCTACTACAGGTGAGTTGATGTTGTGTGATAACATCTGAATTAGTGAGGGCCCAGGTTTTACTTCGGTTCTCCACTTTTTGTAGGAAATTATGCACAACAGGAATGAACATTGCTTTGGGAAACAAAGGCTCTTGTTTGAATGCAGTATTTTCCAAAGGATCCCTCCGGGATAGTGCGTCAGCCTTCAAGTTAGTTCTTCCTGGAATAAAGGTGAAAACAATGCAGAACGGAGAAAAGAAATGTGCCCACCTTGCTTGTCTGCTGTTGCACATTTGGGCGTATTGCAGGGTGCAGAGATTTTGGTGATCTGTTCTCACCTCTATGGGATGTTGGGCTCCTAAGAGGAGATGATGCCGTTCCTCGAAGGCACGTTTGATTGCCAAAAGCTCCTTTTCGAGGACCGTGTAGTTAATTTCTGCAGGGGTCAGAGTCTTGGATAGATAGACAATGGGTCTCTCATAGTTTCTATGGTCTGGTTGTAGGAGAATGGCACCTACGGCGTGATGAGAAGCATCGGATTCCACTATGAAATGCCTTCTTTGATCGGGAACCGACAAAATGGGAGCTTTCGTAAATAAAGCTTTCAGGTCTTGAAATGATTTCTGTGTCTCAGGTGTCCAACTGAAGGTAACACCTTTTTTTAGAAGGTGAGTCAAAATTAAGGAAAGCATGGAAAAATGTGGTATAAAGCACCT
Source organism: Ambystoma mexicanum (assembly GCF_040938575.1). Classification (NCBI taxonomy): domain Eukaryota; kingdom Metazoa; phylum Chordata; class Amphibia; order Caudata; family Ambystomatidae; genus Ambystoma; species Ambystoma mexicanum. The sequence goes on from NC_090922.1 coordinate 554,050,649, forward strand.
ATAAAAATTAGCGAACCCTAGAAATCTCTGAATGTCTTTAACCAATCTTGGTGAGGGCCATTCCGTGATAACTGATACTTTTGCCGAGTCCATTGTGATTCCCTGTGGAGATAGTATATATCCCAGGTATGCGAATGTTGTTTTATGAAATTCACACTTTTCTAATTTGCACAATAAACGGTTTTGTTGTAGTCTATGAAGGATTTTGCGTACATGTTGAATGTGTTCAGGTAGTGACTGAGAAAAAACCAGGATATCATTGAGATAAATAATGACGTAATGAAGGGAAATGTCTGCAAAAATATGGTCCATAAATCTTTGAAAGACTGCTGGGGCATTTGCTAGGCCAAAAGGCATGACACGATATTGAAAATGCCCAAAGGGCATTCGAAACACTGTCTTCCATTCATCCCCCACCCTTATGCGAATCAGATGATACGCTCCCCCTAAAACAAGTTTAGTGTATACTTGAGCTCCTCTGATCGCCTCTAAGATGTCCGAATGAGGGGCATGGGATACTTGTCTGGCACCTTGATTTTGTTCAGTCCCCTGTAGTCAATACACGGGCGAAGTTCAGCTGTGTTCTTTTTTGGAATAAAAAGCAATGCTGCAGCTGCGGGTGAGGTTGATTCCGTAATTAGGCCATTCTGTAGGTGAGCATGAAGATATTCTTTCAAGACTTCTTTTTCTTTGGCAGAAAGGATATACATGCGGCCGAAGGGCAATGGAGAATCAGGAACCAATTCTATTGCGCAATCATCTCTTCGATGAGGTGGGAGTGATGAGTATTCTGTCTGGGAGAAGACTGACTGATATTGCTGATATTCTGGAGGCACCGAAGATATTTGATTGAGAATTCTGCTGGTAACACTGTCATTCTGTTGCCTTTTCGTGTGTCCCAAACATTGATGAACACAGTGCTTCGAACCCGGAAAGAGAGTTCCAGCAGACCAGTTAATATATGGATTGTGTCTCCTCAACCAGGGTAATCCTAGCATGATCGGATAATGGACAGTCTGGATTATATCTAGGACTAATGTCTCCTGGTGGGAGGAGATTTTTAGACTTAGAGAGCAAGTATAATCTTTAATGGGGCCAGATATTAATGGGCTCCCATCCACGCTCTCCACTGGAATTTCTATGGATTTAGCCACTCTAGGTATCCCATGATCTCTGGCCCAGAAATCATCGATGAAATTACCCGCTGCACCGCTGTCTATCAATGCAGACACCTTCTCCAGCCTAATGTTATCCCATGATAAAGATATCTCAAGAACGATCATGGTGTTCTCCGTAGGTGTAGAAAGATGAGATGACTCCATTAGTAGGGAACCGGTAACTGAAAGAAAGCCCTGCCCCGTCGTTCCCTTTATGGTCGGGCTCTGGCGTTTCCCGGCTTCCTTTGAGGTGCCACTGTACATTCTTTCACTGTGTGAGTGTTTGATCCACAGTACATACATAGACCCTGTGACTTTCTTCTAGCTTGTTCTTCTGCAGAAAGAGGCCCTCTAGCAATCCCTAGTTGCTTAGGTTCCTCTGAGGAGACTAGCTTGTTTAAGGGTGTACTGCTTTCAGTCTGCTGTCTGAATGTGCGTCCCTTCTTTTCTTGATGTCTTTCTTGCAGACGTTAATCCAGTTGCATCACTAAGGCAATGAACTCAGACATATTATGTGGCCGAAGCACTCTGGACACTTCATCTTTAAGTTCTTCCGAAAGACTTCTTCTAAAAATGGTGATCTGGGCATCATCTGCCCAAGTGGTGTCAGCTGCCATTTGTTTGAATTTAGTTATACAGGACAGTATGTCCTGATTCCCTTGTTTGAAATCTAGTAGTCGTTCTTGGGAGGCGATGGTAACTTCTTGTCTCCCGAACAAACTTTTCCCACTGTTACAAAAGGCGGGATATGAGTTGAGAATGGGATTATTGCTGGTCACTAGTGGTGTGGCCCAAGCCAAAGCTGCTCCCGTCATTTGGGCTATCATGTGTCCTACTTTATCCCTGTCTGTAGGTAAAAATGCTGCTTTAAAGGCAAACTGAACTGTGCAGGATTCTAAGAATTCTTTGACTAAATGGAGGTTCCCATCGAATCTCCCACAAAGCAATGGTCCCGGAGGAACCCCCGAACTCTGCGCAGAGTGCCCTACAGACTGACGTAGATTGAGGTTTTCTTGCTTAAGCTGTTGCATCTCTGCAGAGAGTGCTTGCATGGCTGTTACTAATTGCTGCACTTGTTGTTCCATATCCATTTTTCGGGCGTTGCTATCTGTTATCTCGTTAATCCACTAATTGTCAAAAAAGAAATTCCTCCTTCTCAGTGTTGACAGATAGACAGTACAATCCGAAATTAAGCTTACCTTGCCTTCAGAGATGAGAAGTTCACCTACCACACTCTCTATATGCTTACATATGAAGCAACAAGAGATCACGGCAGGGAAACCCTCGGAAGGGAAAAAACCCTTTGTGGCTTGAGAGCGATGGTCAGGAGGAATAGGGATCGTCGCTAGTGAGCGTTGATTTACCCCTTGGAACTGAAGGGTGTAGAACTAGATGCCTCTCTACTTCTCAGGAATGAAACTATAATGAAAAAAGGAGAGTTAATGGGGCAATTTTGACATGGGACATTATGTAACGATAGAGAAAACGAGGATACCTATCCAGTGTACGGAAATGATTGAAAATAATGCAGAATGGCAGGAAGTCTTGCCAGTCATTAACACTCTCGATTCCTTTTAAACAAGAAACAGGAAGAGATTGGGTTGAAGGCAGAGAGAACTTGAATCGGTCCCTAATCCGTTAGGAATTTCCTCCTACCAAGAGTACTAAGGAGGACGTCCGCGACGTGAGCGGATTGAATGCTGGGTGCTGTAGTCTTGTATCTACCGGTCTTCGTTTGATGAGGAGGAAGCTAGTACAAGAGTGAAGAAACTATTGAATGAAGGCTACAAACAAGATACAGCTAGATACTAAGTAAGGAACAGCACCTACATTCGGAATGGGGATCCACGGTCTCGCTAGAACTGTAACGTTAGCGACCAAACTCGGCGGACGCGTGGCAAGGGATTGTGTGGAAAAACAAAGAGAAGAGAGGTAAGGAACGTAAGATACCAGGAAGAAAGGTAAGGGTTCAATAGAATGATCCAAAACTATAGTTCGATAACTCACGTAGCGCAACCACAATAAGCAGTAGCAGGCACTGCAGTCCCGGCTTCTGTTTCTGAAATACTGCTTCCGGGTATGAGGGAGGGGCCACTCGTATTCCTTTCTGCAGGCCTGGAACGTTACTTTCAGTATGGTGCGCCATCTTGAGAGTATTCTGATAGACTGATGAAATGTGCAGCCAGCAATGCCAAATCGACCAGGTCCGTCGACCCTTCATAACAGCAGGGCCTGTATTGTGTCTCTGATTCTCTTGTCTGCTTAGTGGGTACTGTTTCACCTGGGGTAGCACTGCCTCTGCCGTTATTTTTATGTGTACTGGGGTCACTTCCTTTAAATGCCCAACATCATCATGTGGGGTGGTGGTCCAAAACTGTTCAAGTACATACTCTAGGTCTGCTTCAATGAAGGGGGGTGGGTACTGTTATTCCATAGATGAACATGTCTGGGTCGACGCGTATCCCCCGGGACCACTACCTCCTCCCCCGGACCTGCCATTGCATGTATTCTCACCATTGCTCTTATTGCATACATTCCTGGCATGGCACAAAGAATGCCATGGTCCGTTTCCAGCAAATTGACAGGAGAAATCTCGGAATACAATAAGCGAGCATGTACCACATTTCCTCTCACCTTTATGTCCAGATCTTTAGTATATGGAACTGTAGAAATAGCCCCAGAGAAGCCCTGCGTGTCAAGAAGGTCATTGACAGGACTGGACAAACAATAGCTCTCTATGGGTTGTCCTAGTCAGGATATGTGTTCTGGGAAACAAAAAGGGATTTCCTCCTACTCGGCTGCACCTCAAAAAGGGGCAACCATACCATTTGGTGCCCCGTTGAATGGGGTTGTGCCACTTCTTTGTTGGGGTATGTAATTGGGTGTGTATTGTTGTACTGCTTGCTGCAGGTGGACCAGGTGTTTTGTGGGGGCGGGGAGTAACTCTGTGTAGGCCTGGTGTATTGCAGAGTATAGAAGTCATTCTGGGAGCCGACCCTTGTCGGGGCACCTGGGGTGATGGGCCATAGCTATACCCCATCCCTTGCCTGCTCTTGCATTCTCTCAAAAAATGTCACCACTTCCCACAGTTCCAACATTTGTAAGGCCCCATTCTTCCCCCTCTGGGTCCCATCCTTCCAAAACCCCCTTCCTTTGCTACCCTCCCCTTGCTCCCCGAAACCCACATCTTCCTTTTTGCTGCCCGCCTTGTTGCCACTGTGGGACAGGGGACTCTGGACTCACACCCCACTGTCCTTGCCCTCCTTTCGACCAAACCACAGGTGTTCTAGCATTTGCAAACACTTGGGTGTTGCTTGCCACCCCTGTCTGCTTTGGCTTGTATACTGACACCTCAACAGCAATTTTAGCTCATTTGTTTTGTACTAGTTTCGCTACTTCTGCTTGCCGCCTTTGTCCGTTTCCTTGTCACGCTCCTTTATCCTCTTGTAATGGTGTACTATTATGCTCTTTATTTCAGCCCACCCCTTCACCTCAATGCCCACAATTTTGTCTAGCATCTTTTGCAGTTCCTTGGGCAAGCCCTTTTTAACGATAAAGTAGAAATAGGGTATTGACTGGTCCCTTGAGCTACCCGTCTGCACTCTCCGCATCTCCTGAACTTTAAGAATGAACTGAGAGGGGTCTTCATCATCACTCATAGTGCATGGCATTATTTATTGTAGGTCAGGTGTATCAGGGAACTCTCGCTGTATCGCATACCATATGTGTCCCCAGAGTTTGTTAAATGATGCTCCACCCTGTGCATCGTTCCCCAAAGTCATTCCAAGTTATCCTGCTTTTACCCACACATCCCCAGCCTGGTATCCAAAAGTCACTACCAATAAGCTTTTGACGTCGCAGACTGGCAGGGGCACACCAGCTGTCTTTTTTCTACTCCCGTTGGGAGGGCCAGGAGCACTTTTATCAAATTGTTTTTATCCATCTGAGCCCAGGGCACATAGAGTGGCCTGCCTGACCCCTTATGTATAAGAGGCATCTGCATCTTTGCCCTATTCCCCTCAGCCCTGTTTCCACTTCCCTTTTTCCTTGTCACTGCCATCCGGCCAAACCTGCTCCTTAACCTACCATGCCACAAACTCTTCACCCAGAAGTTTGTTCATTCGCTTGATCAGCCTCCTCATCATCATCATCTTTGAACTAATCAATTGTGCTCCACCCATCTTCCTGCCCTCTGCGAGATCTGAAATTCTCATATCATACGCCGTCCCCCATCTCGCCCCCTTCTCCTTCGTTCTCTATGTGCACGTTTCTTGTGGCTGTGCTATCTATTCTGAACAAAAAGTCTCCTGTTTTCCACTCATCTGATCCTTGCTCTACTGGTTTGTCGGTTTTCACTTCACTCTGTGCTGCCCACATTCTAGTCAATTATGCTCTTGCCACTGCCAATATCACTTCTAGGTCTCTTTTATTGACCTCAGCATGCACTGGGACATCTGGAGGGGATGCTTATCGGGGTGGTGAGGCTGTTGCTGTGGTGGACACATAGGTTGGGTTAGTGTAACCTACTGCAGGGCATGCTGTCAATGGGTATATACCCCCACCTTCCACTGGTGCCCTGACCTCTTTTCCTGTCTCTTCGAACATTTTCCAAAGTTCTAATATTTCTTTTCTCTATTGCAACTGTTTCCCCTTGTATTTAGCTGTCATAAATATGAACATATTTTTCCAAAATATTCTTCTTATGGGAGCCCTGCTCTGGCCATGAGTGGGGCATCCCCCCTCCTCTTGTCTCTGTCACACATTGCTTATGATATGTCTCAATTGTGTCTTGGTTTCATGGCAGGACCTTACACATATATTCAATCAGTGTTTCACCACCCATTATAATGGTCCTTGCACCTCGCTACCTTTAGGCCTTTGCTAGCGCATCACACACGCTGCTGCTGCCTTTCTTAAAGGTCAGTCCTTCATCCCCTCCCTCCCGTCAAAAACTCCAAATACGATTCCCCCACTCCACACTCAGACTTCATGCATTAAAAACACACTACTAATTACACAATGCCCCTCCTCGGTCCTCCACCCTACACAATAAAAACATTAAAAAAACAAGCAAAAATAACAAGCTAAAATAAAAACAATTACGATTTCCGAGCCCACTAATTTTGCGGGGCTCCTATTTGTTTCTTTTTTTCTCCATTATACAATATAAGTGGTACCATCTTCTCCCCTCACTCAGGAAGGCTCCCTAACATTCTGTTTTCCTTTCCTTAATATTCTCCATAAAAAAGAAATTAATAATACAAAAAAATAAAACAAACCACATCCACACCACACTAATAAACTCACTTTTACATGTGTTCACATCTTTCACACTTTCCCATATACCTGTACCATACCTGTTATCACATGTATGTGTATTCTAATGTGCGCATGTTCACACAAACTCCTCTGTCACGGAGACCCAATAACACCAGCCTGCAGTCTCATCGGAGCTGGGCCCTGCTCCAAAGAGCAGACAGGAATTCAGCAAAGATGGCTCCTGTAAAACCACTTAGGAATACGTGTTTTATCGGACTGGTCGCTGTAGGTGGGGGCGGCCCCTACGGAGAAGCGGTGTAGACACCTCGGCAAGCACAGGGGGCACTGGGATCACATTGGGGTCACCAAATGAAGGCATGCCCCAAACGCTCACATCAGAAAAAATAAAACCTGCTAAGGAAAAAAGCCCAAGAAAATCTTGCAAGGATAACAAGTTTTATTTCTAGAAAACTAGGTGCATCAGCAAAGAACTCTGCTGTCATGGAACATTCTGCCGAAAAGGGGTACAAGCAGAAGCTTAAAAGGAGACAAATCATCATAGAGCACGTCATTGTATACAGTGGAAACCCACATGGCTGGTTGGTGCGACCCTATACATGCTCAGCCTGCTCCATAGGGGATGACAGGTCATTGGTCCCATCCCAGTTCATCCATCTTCCATCACGTAGGGTCTGCCGGGCTCATTGTCTCCAGGGAACCAAGGGCAAAGCAGCAATTAATTAAATTTGCAAATAATGCTACTCTATTATTATACAGTGCACTTGGCATGCTCAAAAGCTGGCACAGAGGGAGTTTCGATGTCACAATGAAAAAAACATACTTCGCTCATCCCGATTGCATCTCTTGGCTTCCACCCTCGCTGTTGAACTATCATTTATCCCTCCCTGTAACTCACATTACAAATCATGTAACTAGGAAATAAAGGTGGGACGACCATGCTCTTAGATCTTTTTGTGCTTTATTGGTTTATGGTCATTGATCTTGGGTCAACTGGTGTCTCTGAATTCAGGGGTCTTGGGACTGGGGCTGTTGCAGGGGTTATAACTCGTACTTGGCTGGGTGATTTGATTTTGATTTGATTTGTGGATTTATACCACGCATACCCTTGGGGAGACCGAGCACAAATGCATCTGTTCGCAGAATGTTCATCTATACATTTGTTGCAATGTTGCAGGGGGTTTGAGATACTCATAAATTCTATACTAAACAAATAAGTAGGTTTTCAGTTGTTTCCTAAAAGGAGTTAGAAATTCAAGGAGTTGAGGGTTCAGTGGAAGGGCATTCCACATTCAGGGGACCAAGGACTGAAAACCGTTGTTTGCCTCATGCAGCCATTCGAACCATTGGGATTTGTAGAAGTCGCTGATCCAAGGAGCGCAGCTGTCTCTGGGGTTGGTACAACTGGATCTTTGTGCTGAGATAAGCTGGTGCTGTCCCATGGATACACTGAAATACCAGGCATAGTACCTTAAAGAGAATCATTTGAGATACCGGGAGCCAGTATAACTGTCTTCTGAACTGAGAGATTGGAGTTCTTCATCTCATTCCGAAGATCAACCTGATAGCTGAGTTTTGAGCTACCTGGAGTCTCTTAATCTGAAATATTTGCACCCCCATGAAAAGAGAATTGCAATAGTCCTGCCTAGCGTTGGTCAATGTTCCAACCATAATTGGCCGATCCTTTGCCTCAATCAGAGGCATCATTGATTTTTACAGCCTTAGGTGGAGGTATACAGATTTCACCATCTGATTAACCTGTAGATTGCAGTCCATACTGGACTGCTAAATACAGCCAAGGTTTTTTACATGTCCACATACTTGGTGGGTGTGTCAAAGAGGGATGGACACGGGGCAGTATGAACCATGTCCTGTACCTTCCTCCTTGCGCCCAGTACAATAACCTCGGTTTTTGCTGGATTCAACTATAGTTTGTTTTCCAGCATCCATTCCTTAATCTTAGTATCACAAGACAACACTGTATCTATTGCCTCAGCTGGTTGGTTTAGTCACACGTAAATTTGGGTGTCATCCGCATATGAGTGGTATCACAAACCAAATTCCGATAGAATGTTCAACAAAATACAAATATAAGGGTTGAATAATAAGGGCAACAGTGAGGACCCTTGGAGTACCCCACACACACTCAACCACCACAGTTTCAGAGAGGCAGTCACCCATTGTTACTTGCTGGGTGCGTTCTGATAAAAAGCACACAAATGATCTCATGGCCTCCTCCGAGAAATGTGCCACTGATGACAGTGGTGATAAGGATGTCTATGTCCACTGTGTCGAAGGCCGCCGACAGGTCTAGCATAATAAGCATGCTGACAGTACCTTCATCAGTAGCCCCCAACAGGACATCCCAGACCGTCACCAAGGCAGTCTCAGTTCCGTGGGCCGGTCTAAAGCCCGACTGAAAACAGTCAAGAATCTTATATTTATCTAAAAGTGTCTGGAGTTGTTTTGTCACCACCTTTTCTAACATTTTTGCAGGCCGCAACAGGCCAGCTATTGGGCGATAGTTAGTCAAAACTTTGTGGTCCAAAGTTGGCTTCGTTAACAGTAGGGTGAGGAATTATTTTTTTAACTCCATTGGAACACAGCCTTGTGATAGAGAAGCATTTATAAAGGACGCCAGAGGTTTGCTAAGGTCCAAAGCATGTTGTTTTGCCAAGTATGCCAGGATTGGGTCATAGGCAAAATTTGTGGGTTTAGCTTTTCAGGTATCCAACAATTTCATCGGACCTAACAGTGGAGAAGGAAAAACTAGGACCGAAGTTCAGTAGAGATGTAGGATGGGAGATACTTACGTCAGCGTCAGTGGACACTGAACATACGGACACATGTCAAACATTTGGGTGGAGGTTGGAGACCGGCTCTGGTATGTTTGTGGTAACACGTACACCAAGGCTCCCAGGACTGTTTTGTGGCATTGCAGGGCACATTCTTTTTGTGAACAAACAAATTGGCAACACTTTAGAACAAAGAAGGGTTTCTGCAGAAGTTAGCAGCATGGGCCTGTTCAGATTTCCCCTGCTTGCAGCCTGTATCCGACACTCTAAATATGGCATGGCTGTGCAGACCCTATGCTTCAACCATGGCTACTCAACATCTGCAAAATGGCATCTACTTGTATGCGCACACTATGTTTAAACGTCTGAATTGCGTATCATATTATGATCGTGTGAGGACCTTTAGGATGCCCCCCTTGGCTATTAGATGTCTTTCAATGGGGCTTGCTTCACCCTTAAGCACCTAGTGGGTGGGGTGGGTTTGCTCCCTTCCCAAAACTGTTCCCAAGTATAAAATGTGCCTGCATGGAATCTCCTCATTTTGGATTCCATATATAACTTTCACTTTGCAAAAGAACTCAGCGTTAAACCAGGGGCCATCATTCTGTCTATTCAATAGTGCCTAATATGAAAAGTTTTGTTTTATACAGTACCTTTTGGTAAGACTGCTTTCTAATTCCTCACATAGGGGATCTATTTTCCAAGACAGCAGGTCAACCGAGGTGACACATCTCTGCAGTTGAGCTGTTTCCTCGTTATGCAGAACACTTGCCATTATTTCTTTTTATTTATTGTGCATTTGGTTAATACAAAAAGCTTTAGCACAGTTAAACATCATTAAATACATTAAATCAATTAAACCAATCCTAAAAGATATCAATACTCAGTCAGTCATAATCATTAGATTTCATTACATCGTTAAAATGAAATAACATTGCATAAAATATTAATAGGACATGATTTTATAATTGATTATCACAGATAAAAAGATCAGTGCTTTTGCACCTTAAGCTAACATTTCAGACAATACATTAAGTGCAAGTGCAAGTGTGGCCTAATCATTTCCCCTCCGGTCTTCAAATTAGCTAACCCTCAGTGAACTCATATAATTTACCAAAGCTTTAATTTACCAGTGTTAATAACACAACTGCCTCCATCCCTATGTAATAGGATGCTGAGTTAATGACCACTGATTCTGCTCCTTATATTGCATCCCAAAACTGGTCAGTAGTGATGGATTCCTCTTTGTTAACAACCCCCTCATATCCCTTTAGATAGCATGGCTTAAGAATGGGTCAATGTGTTAGAATATGGCTGCAGGTTTCTACAGGACCCCTGCACAAATGGCAGAGTCTATCCTCTTAGGGAACTTTAGCCCCGCTGCCCACGTATTCATACGTGGGGAGTAGGTTAAAGGGTAAGCAGATGATAAATCTTCTTAAATTACCAGCACAAAACCTTGTCAAGTACATGGAGAGTCTAAAAAGAACCCATGTGTGTGGTATTCCCGATACCTTTTTTTCCTCATGCAATTTCCCTATAATAACTGCTCTGTCCCAATTTCTGGTTTTGTTCTTTAAAAGGACACAAGCATTCGGGGAGTCCTGCTCCAGTTCCAATGACAGGTCTATGTTTGCAAGATGACAACACAGAACTTTTCAGGTCTTGCAAAAAGGAATTGGGGCTCTCTTCCCGAAGATGCTGGACAATCAAGCTCATTGAAGTGCTAGTATCCGAGAGTAAATACTGCAACTTGGGAAGTAGCTTCCATCTTTGCGCAAGCCACACAGAGCTGAGGGAAGGAAGTCCCAATTCACACGTCAACGCCTCAATATGTTCCGTGTTGGGGACGACGCGTTCCCTCCTTTCTTTCCAGCCACGCCATGCCACATTACAGATGTACAGTGCCTCAAGACCATAAATGGCATCAGGGATTACATTTGAGGGGTATATGGTTTATATACCCTCTCTATTGGATCCCTCCTTCTTGGCCACAAACCTTTTAATGGTAAGCCATTTTTTAGGGCTTTAGAGATAATTATCTCATCATAAAAGGTTAATGCTGGTCGAGATTTAGTTGGTACACCAAGGTATGTATAACCTTTAACCACCTCAATGTGAGTGTGGGCCAAATTCCAATTAGCGGTCAATTTACTAGTGGTGCTGCCCCAATTACCAATTACTTTGTTTTAGTAATGTTAATTTTCATGTGGTCAGTGGCTGAATAGATGGTGAGTGCGTTGATATCATGTTGTAAGCCAATTGGTGTGCAGTCCAACAACACAGTATTGTCAGCATAAGCCAACCAAGGCGTATGTTCCTCACCAAATGAGGGCAGGTATTTACACACTGAGATGATTGTCTTGTCCGTGTCAGAGACATATACGTTAAATAACAAGGGTTTAAGTGCACACTCCTGTTAAAGTCCCTAATTTGTGTCCCTGGGTCAACTTATGGCCCCTTCCTTATTTAAACGAAATAACCAATGTGGTGTCAGGGTGCAAGGCTTTTACAAAGTAGAGAAGAAGAGGGTCCATTTGTGGAATATTTGTATCCACGCCAATGCCACACACTGCACCCCTTTGCCAAGGGGGAAAGTAAACTGCCCAAAAATGGAGGCGATAACCTCCGTACGCACTAAATCTGCAAAATTGCACATGGTGCATAAACCACAAAAGAGCTGCACACCCTGGCACAAACACAGGCAAAGGTGGTGTAAAAACAGGAATCCCTGCTGTCTTCTGTCATCTGTCATCTGTCATCTGTCACCTGTCACCTGAAACAAGTACACAGAAGGGTAACATCCAAAAATGCCCTTAACCCTTTAACTGCCAGGGGTATACCCCCCAATGCCAGGGCCTTTTTTGGTGATTTCGGTATGTGGCCATTCACTGGCTTGTAACTTTTTTGTTGCATGAGATATCTCGGTCAAATTTGGCTCCATTCTTTCCCACATGTAGGCGGTTGTAACGCCACACAGGAATCCTAGCTTGCTGTAGGGGGGTGAGAGAAATTAAGCAAAAAGGGCAAACATTTTGGGTTTTTCAAAAAATACCAATTCAGTGATGTACAAAGAAGCCTGTGTTTTTTTCCTTGTAAGAGCTAGGAACAAATGGTTTGCTGTGCTGAGTTGCCCAATTTCCTGGCTTTCAAGAACAGGTTGAGTGGAAACGAAAATAAAATATTTTGATGTGGTTATCAACCATTTTGTGAGAGGTAGGCGATTTTGGCCATTTTTGCCAATTGGACATGCATGGACGGAATGGAAGAAAAGGGTAGGAAAGCCGAATTGGAGGACAGAAAGGCATATATTTCTGAAAAGGAGACAAAATTCCAAATTTAGGAAGGGGTGATTTGTGTAGGTCAAGCAACAACTAGGTAGGGGAAACTGCCATAGCTTGGGGGAAAAGCTGGAAAATTACCGAAAAAGAAGGTATGTGTTGGACATGGTTGGCTTGGTACGGCAATGGCTTCTATGAATTTTGAGAAAAGCAATGCTCTGCTACATTCCCCCGACTCTTGCAGTTAGGAAAGAACACATTTTTTGTAGTGTTTTACAAAACAAGCAATACCACAAGCCGAACACTGAGCCATGGTACACAGGAGTTTTATGCTCACGGCCTGAACAGACGCACTTAGCATGTGTAAATCGGGAAACCCAATGTGGTGAGGAATGGCAAGCATCCATTTTTTGAAAGAGCACAGGCAGACCTTTTCAAGGGTAGGTGACTTGTGCAGGTTACAAAAGTGTATGGTGCCTAAAGTAGCGACTAAATGTAGGTCACATTTGGGAAATGAAAGGGCACCAGCAAATGGGTCAAAACGTTATGAAAACCACACAAACACAACAAATGTTATACCTTCCTGCGTTCCCACAGTTGTCCCGATGAAAACGGTACCTTACATGTGTGGGTGCACCTACCTGGGCACCAAGGGGAAAGCTTAAAACACAAGTAACCCCAAGTCTGTTTTCACACCTGAATTTCACACTTTCTCAAGACAAGCGCAACATACAGATATGGGCCTCAGGTGTCCAAGCCACCAAGGAAAACAGGGAACCCCATGCTTTTCTGAAAAGAGGACACCGGTGGGAATCCGCAGAGGTATGATTTGTGCAAATCCGCCCAGAATGTATTGCCCAGACACCCCCGAAAAGTCCAAAATGTGGGGAAAAAACACATTTTTCATACATTTCACTCGGCTCATCCATCGAAACACGCCGCAAAAAACACATGGCCTACCGTCCCGCGTTCCCACAGGTGTCCCAATGAAAACGGTACCTCACATGTGTGGGTGCACCTACCTGGGCGCCAAGGGGAAAGCCTAAAACACAGGTAAACCCCAAGTCTGTTTCGACACCTGAATTTGACACTTTCTCCAGACAAGCACAACATACAGATATGGGCCTCGGGTGTCCACGCCACCAAGTAAAACCGGGAACCCCATGCATTTCTGAAAAGAGGATACCGGTGGGAATCCGCAGAGGTATGATTTGTGCAAATTGGCCCAGAATTTATTACCCAGACACCCCTGCAAAGTCCGAAATGTGGGAAAAAGAACGCATTTTCCGCACATTTCACTCGGCTCACCCATCAAAACACGCCGCCAACAACACATGGCCTACCATCCCGCGTTCCCACAGGTGTCCTGAACAAAACGGTACCTCACATGTGTGGGTGCACCAACCTGGGCGACAAGGGGAAAGCCTAAAACACAGGTAACCCCAAGTCTGTTTCGACACCTGAATTTGACACTTTCTCCAGACAATCGCAACATACAGATATGGGCCTCGGGTGCCCAAGCCACCAAGGAAAACAGGGAACCCTATGCATTTCCAAAAAGAGGACACCTGTGGGAATCCACAGAGGTATGATTTGCGCAAATCGGACCAGAATTTATTACCCAGACACCCTCGCAAATTCCAAAATGTGGGAAAATAAACGCATTTTCCACACATTTCACTTGGCTCACCCATCGAAACACGGCACCAACAACACATGGCCTACCGTCCGGCGTTCCCACAGGTGTCCCGATGAAAATGGTACCTCACACGTGTGGGTGCACCTACCTGGGTGCCAAGGGGAAAGCCTAAAACACAAGTAACCCCAAGTCTGTTTCGACACCTGAATTTGACACTTTCTCCAGACAAGCACAACATACAGATATGGGCCTCGGGTGTCCAAGCCACCAAGAAAAACAGGGAACCCCATGCTTTTCCCAAAAGAGGACACCTTCGGGAATCCGCAGAGGTATTATTTGCGTAATTCGGCCCAGAATTTATTACCCAGACAGCCCCGCAAAGTCCGAAATGTGAGGAAAAAATAAGATGCATTTTCTGCACATTTCACTCGGCTCACCCATCAAAACACGCCGCCAACAACACATGGCCTACCCTCCCTCGTTCCCACAGGTGTCCCAATGAAAACGGTACCCCACATGTCTGGGTGCACCTACCTGAGTGCCAAGGGGAAAACCTAAAACACAGCTAACCCCAAGTCTGTTTCGACACCTGAATTTGACACTTTCTCCAGACAAACACAACATACAGATATGGGCCTCGGGTGTTCAAGCCACCAAGGAAAACAGGGAACCCCATGCATTTCCGAAAAGAGGTCACCCATGGGAATCCGCAGAGGTATGATTTGCGCATTTTGGCCCAGAATGTATTACCCAGACACCGCCGCAAGGTCCGAAATGTGGGGAAAAAAATGCATTTTCCACACATTTCACTCGACTCACCCATCAAAACACGCCACCAACAACACATGGCCTACCATCCCGCGTTTCCACAGGTGTCCCGATGAAAACGGTACCTCACATGTGTGGGTGCACCTACCTGGGTGCCAAGGGGAAAGCCTAAAACACAGGTAACCCCAAGTCTGTTTCGACACCTGAATTTGACACTTTCTCCAGAAAAGCGCAACAAACAGATATGGGCCTCGGGTGTCCAAGCCACCAAGGAACACAGGAAACCCCATGCATTTCCGAAAAGAGGATACCTGTGGGAATCTGCAGAGGTATGATTTGCGCAAATCGGCCCAAAATGTATTACCCAGACACCCCCGCAAAGTCCGAAATGTGGGAAGAAAACGCATTTTCCGCATATTTCACTCGGCTTTACCCATCGAAACACGCCACCAACAACACGTGGCCTACCCTCCCACGTTCCCACAGGTGTCCCCATGAAAATGGTACCTCACATGTCTGTGTGCACCTACCTGGGTGCCAAGGGGAAAGCCTAAAACACAGGAAACCCCAAGTCTGTTTCGACACCTGAATTTGACACTTTCTCCAGACAAGCGCAACATACAGATATGGGCCTCGGGTGTCCAAGCCACCAAGGAACACAGGGAATCCCATGCATTTCCGAAAAGAGGACACCCCTGGGAATCCGCAGAGGTATGATTTGCGCAAATCGGCCCAGAATTTATTACCCAGACACCCCCGTAAAGTCCAGAATGTGGGGAAAAAACGCATTTTCTGCACATTTCACTCGGCTCACCCATCGAAACACGCCACCAACAACACATGGCCTACCGTCCCGCGTTCCCACAGGTGTCCCGATGAAAATGGTACCTGACATGTGTGGGTGCACCTACCTGGGTGCCAAGGGGAAAGCCTAAAACACAGGTAACCCCAAGTCTGTTTCGACACCTGAATTTGACACTTTCTCCAGACAAGCACAACATACAGATATGGGCCTCGGGTGTCCAAGCCACCAAGGAACACAGGGAACCCCATGCTTTTCCCAAAAGAGGACACCCATGGGAATCCACACATGGCCAATTTGGAGGGTGGCCCATCTCATGTCGCCCTCCCCAGGGGCAGATAAGGGGGGGGGCTGTCCTGCACTCCTCCTTGGGCTCAGGGGTCCGTTCCTAGAAACAGATATCTGGTCCTAGGGATGGCTGCATGACATGGCACCCACTCCATTGTGGGTGGGGGTGAGGGGGTCAACACCCCATCCTGTTAGAAAATTCCCGACCCTTTGGAGTGCCCCGCAGCCCCCCCTAAAAAGCATTCCACCATTTTCACTTTTTTCCTTTGGTATCCCAACTCCCCTTGGTGCAGAGAGGCACATTGGTGTGCCAATCTGGCCCAGGGGTGCCCAAATCTTACTGCCCCACCCACTGGGGGGCCTGTCCCACCATTTGTGGGTGCCCTCTCCTCCCTCACACCAAATGGGCGGTGGGGGCACCTCATGCAGGCCTCCCTGGGCCTCCTGCAAACGGCTGCTTCAGGTACACCCCCCCCTCCATTTGAGGTGGGGGGTTCTCAAAAATCCTGGGACAGGCCCCCATTGGGTGGGGCAGTAAGGTTTGGGCACCCTGGCGCCAGACTGGCACACCGATGTGCCCCTCTGTGCCAAGGCAGGTATAGTAAACAAAGAACACAATTCAAAATGGCAGGCTGCCCTTTAGCAGGGGCGGAGGGGCCCCCTACACCGCTGTGGAATTTTCTAATGTGAAGGGGGGTGCACCTCTCCACCGACACCCCAATTGAAGGGGTGGCCCATCTGATGTAGCCCGCCCCAGGGGCAGATAAGGGGTGGGGCTGTCCTGCACTCCTCCCTAGGCTCAGGCGTCCGTTCCTAGGAGCAGATACCTGGTCCCAGAGAGGGCTGCATGACATGACACCCACTCCATTGCGTTGGGGGGGAGGGGGTCAACGGCCCATCCCATTGGAAAATTCCCTGACCTTTTGGGGTGTCCCACAGCCCCCACTAAAAAGCGTTCCAACATTTTCACTTTTTTCCTTTGGTAACCCAACTCCCCTTGGTGCAGAGAGGCACATTGATCTGCCAATCTGGCCCCGGGGTTCCCAAACCTTACTGCCCCAACCACTGGGGGGCCTGTGCCACCATTTTTGGGGGCCCTCTCCTCCCTCACACCAAATGGGCGGCGGGGCCACCTCATGCAGGCCTCCCTGGGCCTCCTACAAACGGCTGCTTGAGGTACACCCACTCTCCGTTTGGGGTGGGGGGTCTCAAAAATGGTGGGACAGGCCCCCATTGGGTGGGGCAGTAAGGTTTGGGCACCCCGGCGCCAGACTGGCACACCAATGTGCCCCTCTGCGCCAAGGCAGGTATAGTAAACAAAGAACACAATTCAAAATGGCAGGCTGCCCTTTAGCAGGGGCGGAGGGGCCCCCTACACCGCTGTGGAATTTTCTAATGTGAAGGGGGGTGCACCTCTCCACCCAAACCCCAATTGAAGGGGTGGCCCATCTCATGTAGCCCACCCCAGGGGCAGATAAGGGGTGGGGCTGTCCTGCACTCCTCCCTGGGCTCAGGCGTCCGATCCTAGGAGCAGATATCTGGTCCCAGAGAGCTGCATGACATGGCACCCACTCCATTGCGTTGGGGGGTGGTCAACGCCCCATCCCATTGGAAAATTCCCCGACCCTTTGGGGTGTCCCACAGCCCCCACTAAAAAGCGTTCCAACATTTTCACTTTTTTCCTTTGGTAACCCAACTCCCCTTGGTGCAGAGAGGCACGTTGATGTGCCAATCTGGCCCTGGGGTGCCCAAACCTTACTGCCCCACCCACTGGGGGTCTGTCCCACCATTTTTGGGGTCCCTATCCCCCCTCGACCCAAATGGGTGGTGGGGGCACCTCATGCAGGCCTTCCTGGGCCTCTACAAATTGTTGTGCGCGGTACACCCCCCCTCCATTTGGGATGGGAAGGGAAAGGGCCATCACAAACTGTGGGACAGGCCCCCCAGAGGGTGGGGCAGTAGGGTTTGGGCACCCCGGTGCCAGATTGGCACACCAATATGCCCCTCTGCACCAAGGCAGGTATAGTAAACAAAGAACACAATTCAAAATAGCAGGCTGCCATTTAGCAGGGGCAGAGGGGCCCCCTACACCGCTGTGGAATTTTTTAATGTGAAGGGGCGTGCACCTCTCCATCCTCCACCCCAATTGGAGGGGTGGCGCATCTCATGTAGCCCTCCCTGGGGGCAGATAAGTGGGAGGGGCTGTCCTGCACTCCTCCCTGGGCTCAGGCGTCCCTTCCTAGGAGCAGATATCTGGTCCCAGGGAGGGCTGCATGACACGGCACCCACTCCATTGCGGGTGGGGGAGATGGGGTCACAGCCCCATCCCATTAGAATATTCCCCGTCCCTTTGGGGTGCCCCACAGCCCCCCTAAAATGTGTTCCACCATTTTCCATTTTTATCTTTGTTTACAAAACTTGCCTTGGCGCAGAGGGGCCCATTGGTGTGCCAATCTGGCCCCGGGGTGCTCAAACCTTACTGCCCCACCCACTGGGGGGCCTGTCCCACCATTTTTGAGGGCCTCTCCCCCCTCACCCCAAATGGATGGTGGGGGCACCTCATGCAGGCCTCTCTGGGCCTTCTACAAACGGCTGTGTGAAGTACACCCCCCTCCATTTGGGGTGGGGGGGAGAGGGCTCCCAAAAATAGTGGGAAAGGTCCCCCAGTGGGTGGGGCAGTAAGGTTTGGGCACCCCGGCACCAGATTGGCACACCAATGTGCCTTTCTGCGCCAAGGCAAGTTTCGTAAACAAAGAAAAAAATGATAAATGGTAGACTACACTTTAGGGCGGGCTGAGGGGCACCCTAAACCGCCAGGTAATTTTCTAATGTAATGTGGGTGACCTTCTACCCCCCACACCAAATGCAGGGGGGGCATCTCATTCAGCTCTCCCTGGGGGCAGATAAGAGAGGGCCATTTTATGCAGCCCTCACTTGGGTCAGATGCCCCTTCCAGATGCCCCTTCCAAGGAGAAGATATCTGCCCCCATTTCCCCTTGGGGTGAGAGGGTCGGGTCCACCCCCCTTTTCTGTAAAATATATCCCTGGTGGCTAGTGGCCTCCCACCCAAAATTCACTTTTTATTTTTGTGCTTTTCCTTTTTTATTTTTCCCCCTTCCCTGGGGACATATGATCAGCCATCTGCCCCCAGGGTTGTACACATATGTGCCCCCATGATTTGAGGGCCAGGGGGGGCAAGGGCTGCTTACTGTAAGCAGGCCCCCCATTCAAAGACATCCCTGTGTCTAGTGTGCATTGCTGCCCGCGCATCGAGCACCCTGCGCCCGATCCACAGGCAGCAATGCTGTCACACAGGGTGTCCTTGGAAAGGGGAGAATCTCCCCTTTCCAAGGACACGAATTCCGAAAAAATGCCTGGTGGCTAGGGCCCCCAAACCTCCTCCCCCCTTCCCATCATGTTATTTTTTTTTGTCCCCTTCCCTGGGGGCAGATGATCAGCCATCTGCCCCCAGCGTTGTGCACATTTGTGCCAGATGGAGGGGCGTGGGGGGAGGGCTGCTTACTTGAAGCAAATCCCCTCCCACCTCCCCTTTCCCTCGAATTGTTGATTTTTTTTTTCATTTTCACCCCTGGGGGCAGTGATCATCTGCCCCCAGGGGTCTCCGACACTGTGGCTCCATTCTTTGGGACCACAGGGGCAAGGGGGCCGCTTACCTAGTAAGCAGCTCCCCTCCCCCCATGTCACAAATGGTTCTGTATTGATCCGGTGAATTTGCTGCTCACAGATTGCGCGCCCTGCGCCCGATCTGCGGGCAGCAATGCCACACAATGGGTATCGTTGGAAAGGGGAGAATCTCCCCTTTTCAACGATACCCGCCTCGATCTCTGGCTTGAAAAACAGCCGGATATTGACGCAGAGAAAGAAGGGCACTCGCCTTCTTTCTTCACTGCAGCAGCCGAAAATGGCTGCTGCAGTGAATTTACTTTCAGTTTCATGGCGACGTGCTTTACGCACGCTGATGTGAAACTGAAGGTAATCCGGCCCCCTGGCAGTGAAGGGGACCTCCCCCTCACATAGCCCGTGGTTGGATTACAGTTTTGAGCGATCCCTGCTTTGAAGGGATCGCTCAAAACAAGGTACCAAAAAGGACGAGCTATCTCGTCCTTGGCACTGTGCATGCATTTCCAAGGACGAGATATCTCATCTTTGGCACTGTAGGGGTTAACAATTAATTCATTTTCCAAGAGAATTATGGAAAGGAAAGTAGGCTGAAATCATGGATTCTCCAGGCAGTCAGAGGAATCCAGGCATCACTGCCTGACAGCTGCCTAAGGAAGTTGGCTGTCAAACCCAGTTTAAAAGTGTTTTCTTTTTCCTGAGGCAGTGAAAAATCCACCTGTTTAAAGCATTTTTCTGTGAAGGGCTTCATTCCTTTAAAATGTCAACATCCATTATAAACTCTGTTCATTTTATATCCTTTAGATAAAAGATTGTACGTGGATTTTACAGGAACTCAGTCTGGAGCTAATCAACTATTTAATTCTGATCTGACAGTGCCTGGCCTGGGAACGTTGACATCTCAGCTTGACACTCTCTTGCTACAGGAAGGCTTAAGTGATGCTAATGGTTCCCGCATAATGACAACAAGCAGTACAATGGGACCTCAGTAGACTTTCGTCTGGGGCTGAGCCAAAGAACAAAGGACAGGCTGAGCATGGACCTATGCTGGGAAGGCCAAGAACTTCCCTCTCCAGGAAGGGAACACACCCCTCCTGATCAAAAGACTGGACAGCTGTTACCTGAAAAGGGGAGGTTACCAAAGAGAACTTTGATGTTAAATCCTTATTTTTGATTAAAGTTTAGCAACCTAAAGAGGAACAAACCTGAAAATTGGTAGACATTAAACTAATTTCAGCCTTGTGATTTGAAGACATTGATGAAACGTGTACCATTTATGGAACCAAATTTATGAAACATGTCTTATTGTAGTAGAACGATCAATGTTGCAAACCTAAAATTGTATGTACATGATCCACTGATCAGCACCCAGAGATGTACTGAATTAGAAATGATTAATCCAAACCATTATAGTTCAAATTGATAAAATTATCTGTAGAATGACCAAGACAGCTTGCACGAGGATGGGGAGTGAATGTGAATGTAGACAATCGAATATCAAATATATGTGTCCAATTTTATTGGGGTACATAATGTTAGAAATGTACATTTGTGCAAAAGATATGTTTTGGTAAAAATCAAGGTGGGAGTTCCTAAATCCTGTCATAAGGATGACAGCTCTGGTCAGACCACAAACCAGGACAAAGCACATGCCCATAGCCACTCACAGACATGGGGGTGTGTTTGTGAAGTTCTGCCCACACCATTAACTTTACAATGTATAAATATAGGAGTTTCACTACACATAACAGATGCTGATTCCAGAACCCATCCAGATTTACATGCAGCACCTTGATCCAGAACTCTTCATCTTGTAGCTGACTCCAGAACTCTTTGAAGATCCAGATTTCTATGCAGAATCCAGACTTTAGCATTGCAGAACTATTGCTAGCTTGACCCAATTGCAAACCTCCAGAATTTAAAAGAATAATTCTGATTCAGCTTGGCTTGCTACCATTAAGGCTTGCCCACTGAAACTTGCATCCTGTCATCTGCCATGTCCATTAACCAGAAGGGCCCATCCTAATACAGCCTGAGGCGCAGTCCAATATTGACCAGAGACGCACCGCTGATCCAAATCCCTCCAGAGGTGCCCTGCTGCCGGTAGACCTGATCAATCCTATTACCAGAGCTGACGGTCATATTTAATTATAAAGGACTATAAGTATTAACAGGAAGAACCGTGACTCATAGTATATCTGCATTATATTATCCCAATCTCAACCCATCCCATCTTTAAATTCAGAACCCTAGTATTGTTAGAATCCTTTTTGTGCTGACTGTCTCACCTGTGTTACAAAACCAAAATCCCAGAAATCAAGTATCCACCACGGACTGGTTGCACTGGCCACGTAACTGTGTAGTTTCATGTGTGGCTTCCTCTTTTTCATAGTCCTTAATATAGCATAAGAAAACCTATCTTTCATTTTTAAAACCAAATTCCTGTTTCCATTTTTGCACCTAGTTTGCAAAAACGCCTCTCACTAAAACCTCTATAACTTCTTCAGTTTTAAATATAGAACACAATTTCAACTCTCACTGATGCCTAAGAAACTTAGCTACATCCAAAACCAAAAGTCACATCGCAGAACAGTGTATTTGACCCGTTTTTCTCCAATATCGCATAGTAAAAGTTTGCCGCAAATTTACAATTTTAGCAAAAGTTACACGTGTCTTTTTTCCATTTCAAAGTGCTTCTTCTTTCCCATTCTTATCTTAAGTGTGTACTGTTGTTGATATTATATCTCATGTGTGTTAGGACTTGTTTATTGTTGCTTTCTTTAGACCTTTTCCCCTTTTAAGCATTTTTGCAGTCTTTTGCATTATTTTACAAAGCCATTCTCACGTGTCAGTTTAAAAGTGTCATTTGCCAAAATGGTTTTCCTCTCTTGTTTGGGGAGGGAAGATTGCCTATAAACTCTAGAACTTGTCTTTCCTTCTTGAAAACCTGCTGATTACTCACATTGGTGTAGGATTGCTCATTTGTACTTCATGTATATTAAACTTATGTGTGATTTGAAGCATTTTTGCAGTCTTTTGCATTATTTTACAAAGCCATTCTCACCTGTCAGTTTAAAAGTGTCATTTGCCAAAATGGTTTTCCTCTCTTGTTTGGGGAGGGAAGATTGCCTATAAACTCTAGAATTTGTCTTTCCTTCTTGAAAACCAGCTGATTACTCACATTGGTGTAGGATTGCTCATTTGTACTTCATGTATATTAAACTTATGTGTGATTTGAATATTAAATAAATAAATAAATCATTACCCTTATAAACTAGCCTGATTCCTGGTTTCGTGTAACCTGGTGGGTATTTTGAGAAGGGTGTGATATGAGGGGTATATCATTCGAAAATTTAACTTACAGACAAACATAGATAAGGGTTTCATCGCGCGCTACATGATGGGCGAGACCTGGGTGAGTGCCTGATTGAAATCCCTTACACATTCCACAGCACTTCAGCTTGGACCAAAACAATAGACTTGATACTGAGTCGAGCACCTTAGTATAATCGATAATGCAGAGGTATAGTCTTCTGTTAGGGTGTTTATCAACCTCAGGCATGAGGTGATGTAGGGTGCAGATGTTGTGAGATGTACTACAGGCCCTTCTGAAGCCAGTCTGAAATGTGCCATTATCTCCTTGCTCCGTCATGCAACGTAAGGGTACCTTTGGACCCTGTGCAGTACCATGTCATTTATAAGCCCTACTAATGAATGTTTTGACTTTACCACCAAAGGGTTGTGATCGCCTTAGGGCCAATTGATGACAGTGAAGTCTACGACATAATGAAAGAAGAAGTAGTCCAGCAAACAAAAATCTATCCATGAACCCCAAACACCAAACTTGAATGTTGCTTTTGGGGGGACTATCACCCGCTCACCTCCCATTAGCACCTTTGAAGAAGGTGCTGGCCAATGAGAAAATCTCAGAATGCGGGCTGTATTGCCTTGTACATGCCGGCATTCTGAGCAGCCTGAGTACTGCTGACCAGCACCTCTCTCCCTTCCCCGCTCCTCCTCCCATTCCACGCGGGTGTTAAGGGTGTTTAATCTAACATAAAAAAAAGGAACTTAACTTGCTGCACGGCTCTACACCATAGTTTCCATTGTCCATTTCGTTGATGAGGACATCACGGTCATCAACATTGAAAACGCACTTCAGAAACTGTGGCACGGTGCCGGAAGATAAGATTCTTTCTTTAATATAAATTAGACAGCTTTATCACCTGTATAGAAAACTACATAGGTCCTAATGGCAATATAAACTGTGGCGGCTGTCTGACCCTGCAGGTAACAGCACCACCACCCACAATAAGGAACCCTTGCTTCGTTCGGGCATCGGGACATTACCGGCAAGGTCAGCAGGATCAGTACACCGCTGTGGGTTATATCACCTCATTATACAACCTCTGATGTCCTGTTCTGGAAGTCACACATTCCGCTTCGCAATACCACCAGCTTCTTCTAAATCCTCAAATCAGAATCAGAGTCAACATTCCATCCTAGTTTCACATTAAAGTTACCCATGATAATAAACAAATCATGTGTCGCGCTTGCTCAACAGAATACTAGTCAGAGGGATGCTTGCTAATTCAAAAAGAATATCAATAACGTTATATTTCGGATCCAGATAAATATTGACAATTATAATTTTGTCAGCGTAGCTTGACTTAGGTTCAAAGGTAATCATATTTGCTTGTTTGTTTATGCAGGGCAACAGCTTTGGGTAGACAGGCAGAGCCTTGAGCAACAAAGTGGCACTGCATTTCCTTAGACACCCTCATGCAAGAGATTCTGCAGCTAACGAGTACATGAATCAAATACTTCATGCACACAAGCATCCTCTTTCAACCAGGTCTCTTGCAGACAGCTCACATCGAAGCACCTTAACTCACTCAGCCATTTGAGATCATTCAACTTGTTGTTCACACCTATCACATTCTAGCTAACTAAAGTCAGTGCACTTTTGTGATCTTTCATGATATTAGTTCGGCTCTGGATAAATCCATAAGTAACAGTTTATGGGCAACAGATGGCAGGGTAAAACATTTTTTCAGACCCTCCTTACGCTCCAAAACTACATGAAGGACCCCCTCCACCAGAATATAACATGTCATATCATGTATCATGCAAATGACAATTGTTAAACCTGAAATCTTGAAAAACCTCAATACCCTTAAACGCCAGGGCTTCTCTACAGTTCAGTATGCATGTACTGAGATGAATCCCAGGGTCTCGTCAACGCTCAGATGGGGAAGCCCAGTTCCATGAGGCAAGGGAGGTGAGGCCGCTACACGAGTTTCCCCCTTGGGGCAGGTGCTCAGCGGGAGTATCTCATGGGGAGGAGGGAACCCATTGAGAGCAGTGGTGGACATAGGAGAACACAGTATCTATTAAACCCACCCACCTTTCCTCAAAGCCCCTTACGTTCCCCAATGCCTAATGTCCCCATGTGCTTTAGCAAGACATCTTAAATAGAAAGCACTGGGACAAGCAAGAGGAGAAGAGTAATGAGGATCACCAACTTGAACACTGACATACACTCTAGCCTTTGCAGTAACGTGATTGGCCAGCTGTCATTTAAAGACAGCGTGGGAACAGCACAATGGCGTCTTCCTTCTCCACTTGATGCGCACCGAGAGTGTGGCAGGAGCCATGCAGACACACAAGGAAGAGAAGCTGATGAAGTACAGGAGCAAGGCAGACCCACGGAAGTCACAGGAAGCAAACCGGAGAGGAGGAAACCTGCTTACTGGGAATTAGAGCTGCCACGCTGTCCACAAAGCACTAGCAGACTGCAGCGGAAGCCCGTGAGTGACTGGGAACAGTTCCACTGCTATCAAAAAACCAGCAAAGCCCTTGGGAGGCCTGCAAACCATTGGAGACAGGCAGCCAAGGCCCAACAGGCATCAGAGTGGCTAGTCTGGCAGTTGGGGAGACCCAGGGAGCGTGTGGGACAGGAAACAAAGTAAAGGAAAAACACTCACTGGGAAAGGGTGACAAGCAAAAGATGGTCTGGGACCCATATCAGAAGGAAATTAAACCAAGGCTGTGGCAGAAGGGAAGTGAAAGCAACTGAACATTGAGAATAACCTAGAGAAAGGGGTCTGGCACCCGCATGAGAGCAGCATACCCTGACTAACAGTAACGGGGAAGAGAAACTTTGGGGAAACATACAATTTTCACAGACCTTGGCCAGAGAGTAAACCAGGGCTGTGGAACAGAGAGAGATTGGATGATAAAGACATTGTGAGCAGACCAGAGAAGGGCGTCTGGAACCCTTATTGGGGAAGTGATATCAAAGAGGAATACAACGTTTACATATGTGGCTGACATTCAGAGACCATGGCAGGAGAGTAAACCAAGGCTGTGGGTGTGAGTGAAACCAGAGAAACCAGTTTGGGAAATCATAAGCATGGTGTACCCCACTTGGCAGGGGAGTGAGACAAGAGGATGGGGTACTGAGAACAGGACCTGAGGCCCGCAGTAACTGGTAAAGAGAAAACACTGTGCAGCGTGGGAGAACACCAGGCTATTTTACATTGTTGCCATGCCTAAGAGGCTGGCTCTGCCCTAGAAAACAAACTAGAATAACCTTGGGAAGGCTTTGGGGAAAGAAAGGGAGTCAACCCCTTGAGTCAGGTGGAACTGTTATTTACACTCTGCACATTTTTGAAACGTTTGTCTTTTGTCTACAAGGTCGGGCTGCAGGTCAGCAGTCAAGAAACATTTTCCCTTTTTCACCATTTCTTAAGTTTAACTGTGAGGGAAAGGTTAGGATTTGGATGCAGGGTGGTGAACTTTAAATTGGACATACACATTAGTACGCTTTGTTGAGGCAGGGAATCCCCTCTTATAAGTAGGGAAATTTTGGATTTCCTCCAACCCTCCCCCTTTCATTTTGAGAATAAAAGTCTTTAATAATCAATATGCCACCTTTTTTTCTGACTCTTACTCCTACCACCTCACAGCACGGAAATAGAAATTAGGCAAAACAAACCTCATGTTACACTCCCTACAATCTGCAAGTATGCGAACAACAGTACACAGCTTGAAAGAAATATCATTGACAACCACAATTTCCGAAAGGGCCTTAATCAAATATTTTTTGTGTGATTTCTTATTTCAATGGTAAGACGCTTGAAACAACAGATTAAATGATACTTCCTCCACGACTCTAGCGGGTCCAGCAACAATTTTGCTTCCTCTTGAACAGATAAAAATTAGCCAGCTGGACATTTTGTTATTGGCTGTGGCTGGTTCTCCTCACTAGATAATTGAACAACCTGTTTTCCGGAGTCTGACCCCTCCATCGCCTGCTTAGACCCATAAGGACAGTCTCCATCCTCTTGTTGAAGGGGGCAGAAGTTTCTATGAATGGAAATACTTAGGCTTAGGTTTACTAATATCAGGGCTAAAACCGCTACGACATTCCCACTGGGTATGCAGACCTCTGCCTCAGCATCCCGACAGATTGTTCCACTTTGTGATTCCATTCTGTTTGTATTTGCTGTGCTTGGTCATGTCATTTGACCATCTCCAAGGCACGAGGGTCCCTCAGTCTGGGAGGCTGTATCAATAGATATTGCTGCCGAAATCTGGGATGGAGCTCCAGCGCCAAAGCCCTGGGCCAATTTACTTACAATATCCAAACATTTATACAAACGTGAATCCTCTTTGGCTCTTAGAGCCTGAGGTGAACGAATCTTCTTTATCAAGTCCATATGCGTCCATATGGGCTAGTCACGTTGTCAAACACAACATACCGTACATGTTCTATGGATATTCAGAGTAACTTTGTACCTGGCATAACCAGGACTGCTGCTGGAGCAAGCACGTGTCATTACTCAGTGCTTAATTTTTAAAACAAATAAGTGCTGGGGCCCACATATTTTCTAGCACTCCTGCGACACTGCGGGTGGACAGTTCCCCGCCACTGCTGTCACCACCCATAGCTGCTCCCCACAGTGTCGACATATTTGGGGTTATACTACAGCTCGCACCATCTCATTGTGGTTGATGGATGCACTGACTATCAACACTTCATAATTAGAGTGCGTCTGAGACAATAAGTGCTGGGCCTGAGCCCTGGCAAGCACCCCCACACATTAAGCACTGTCAATGCTGCACTCTCCCGTTGCACTGGCGAAGGCAACTCCACCTTGGTCACATGCTTGGCTATGCCCAAAAATGCAGCATGTGGTTCAGCTTCTGATAACAACGACAAGTTATCTCTTAAGGCTAGGCCCTTTACTGAGAGGTCATTAGCCAAAATCTACTCGGTATAGGCAGTGTGACTGTGGTTTTGAAAGCTGGTAACACAGCATATCTTGGAGAACTCCTCTGCACTGGATTGAAACTGCATTGTCACAGGCAGTCTACTTATCATGCTCTGCATCAGGCTTCGTGGCCCTCTGGGAAGATGGTACTTCCCAAGCCACTTTGGAATGACCCACATGAGGCAGAAGGGATAATCTCAAAGCTTCCAGAGCTGTTATGAAGGCATTCTGGGAGCCACGAGGGAGCATCCCGAAAGGTCGCTGGCTGCAAAGCCTTCTCAGTATCTATGCCAGTCGACTATTCAGGGACTCCACCATGGGATCTTCCATTGGTGCCAAGGTTTCTCCAGGGTCTGCCTGATGAGCCGATGGGGAGATTGATATCAAACATTTAACTACAGTCTTTTTGGTTATTATCACATCAGGTTGGGGGAGATAGGGGCTCTTTTGTGCATAAGCCTTTCCCGAAGGTTCTGCCAGTGGCTTTGTTTCTTCGCTATGATCCTGCTTTTCCTCCTAAAGTGCCCTCTAAATTCCACAGACCTCAGGATATTGTGCTTCTAGTCTTCCATGCGAACCCTTCTCCTCCATAGGAGGAGAGTTGGCAGAGATCCCATGTAGAGAGCTCTGCGCTCTTGTACATTGGGAAGCCTGCAGGGTTACGAAAAGCGGACAACTTGTTTGTGACGCTTCGTGCCTCGGAGCTGGCAGGAAAGTCTTTGTGCTCTCCATCAATTAGTCGTTTTGGCAGTCCTTTGCGTGGTATTTTGAGGTGGCAAGGGTTCCACTGCAGGAGAAGATTGGTGGAACAGGGGCATTGCACCATTCTGGGCAGACCACAGGGGGTCTCTTTCCAGGACATTTGCATGGCAGATTGATGAATTTGTTCAGGTCGGACCATTTGACATTAACGGCTGAATGAGGGCAGTCAGGCGACTTGTGCTTTTGAAACCAGCCTTCGGAGTTCTGGCACACATTGAGGAACGTGCTCCTTGAAACACATTGTGTATAGGCGCATTTTAATTACTCAATAAATAAATAAAATTAAAATAAGTGTGTGTCACTTGTCTGTTAACGAAGTTGTTGATGGGGTGTGTATCAGCATATTGTGTGTATTGTGTGGTGCTCCATAGGCACGCTCATTACTGTACTTCGTATGCCTCATAGGTAAGTACCAGCATAAGACAGAGGGGCGTGGGGATCATGCTTAGATTACTTATTGGTAATGCTCCTTACTTTCAGTCGTACTCTTCATCTTTACAGTACTTATGACCCACCTCACCCTCCCAGTGCGGTAGGGCCCATGAGCCTATCTGAACAAGGTTACCAGGACTGCGGGTGAAGGGAGGGGTAAACCTGTGGATGAGAAAGGCTCCTTGCGTGGAGGCAGGAGCCTCAAAAGTAAGAACTGTGCCCAGGAAGAGTAGTACTAGGAGTAATGAGGATTTCACTAAGTACTCTAAGCTCTATTCCACGAGCTCTCCTTCGAAATATTCGTTACCCATATTGTTTAGAAGGACATGCCACATGATGCAGCACATGGGTGTTGCCCAGGTGTTTTGGCACTGGCCCGCTGACTGACCTTTGCCACTTGGATGGGGATGGATTATTTCAAACCACAGCTCCCCCCAGCCCAGCTGCAGAGAAGAGAAAATGTTAGGCAACGCGCTTTGCAGGATACCATCCATTACAGGGGTTGGGCTGAAACCTGTTTACATAACCAATCAAGACACGAAGCATGGGTATTATTTTGCCCCAACAGAGGAACTTTATTGAAGGAAATGTTAAACAACCGCTCATTGGCATTATGCATGCATTTGCACCTATCCCTAACATGCCTGAACCTGGCGTAATCCTCATCAGTGGAGCCTTGCTCATCCTACTCAACAAACCTCAAAAAGGGTTGCGAAGAGCACCCTCTGCAGGGTGGGACCAGAGCAGGCCTCTCTTCCCTATCTTATATCTTACTCCATGGTTCCATGGTTTCATGGTTCCCCCTTCATCTTGAGCACCCTATCTCTATGCAGTCCATCACTCATACATCCCTGCTCCCCCGGGATTCAGCCTGTCTTATCCACTAAAGCATTGTACCCCAGACACACCTATACTTTGCAATATTCAATATTCAGCTCTAACCATACTCACGTGTTTAACTTTAGTTATTTATGCATAACAATATATACACGGCTGCAATAATGGACCCTATTATCATCCAGGAGGTTTGTCATGTTCACAAGTAGGCCACGTAGAGCACAGGATGTGTTTGTGGCTTTGTGTTGGGCACAGTGGATGTGATCTTGGTTCGGAGAAGGGGACCCAGAATTCGATTTCATTTCCATGGGAATGGGCCCACTTTTGTTGTTGTGGAACAACTGTCCTGCTTTTTGAGTGGGCGAGCAGACCCACATGTGCACGACCTGGCCCCCCTGTTGCTCCTCTTACTGCTGTTCTGCCCGCCAGCGCCAGGAAAGATAGGCGTTCATCAAAACAACCCTCTACATGGTTTTCAGTAGGCAGGGCGCCTTGGGATCTGAATGGGCACTGGGAAGGGCCTGTGCCATGTACCTGGGCAATACTTACAGTAAGCCGGCCCAACTTCTGATCAGGATGCGTCTCAATGCCTTGCTCCCCTTCCCCAGCACTACAAGCGGGAGGTGTGTGCTGGAGGAGCTTGTACATATGTATCTTTTGCTGGAAAGAAAGACACAGAGACGTGACTGTGTAGACAATATATACTTTATTCCTAAGTGCCCGTAAATTGAAAGTAGTACTCTCCACCCTCATCCTTCCTTCTTGGGGCTCCTCCTCTATACACAGCCTTAAAGGCCACGCTTACCTTTTAATCCCTCACAACACCTCACCCGCACTTATCTCCTTACGTCCATCTCATATTTCTTCAATAAGTCTGCAGGGTCCTTTGATGGTCCATCTTGGCTGGTCATCTCTCTGGGTTTCAATTCACTGGGGCGCTGTACCCTCCGGCCGTGAAGCTCCTTCTTCTTGTGCCATCTCTTGTGTGGTCTGCTTGTCAGCTTGTTCTTGTTCTGACGCTCTTCCTCCTCCCAGTATATGGTGCTTGTAGAACGACGCATTCCTGGTCACTTCCTTTGTCCCACCAGTGGCCGTGACCATTGTCCCTTTGACCTCTGTCACCCGCAATGGTGTGCAGTCGTATCTTGAGTATGTCTTCCTCTGCATCTTTTACTTCATCGGAACTTCATCTCCTTCACTGAAAGCCTTCATCTTTGCCTTCCTCACCCAGTCGATTCGTCCTTGGCCACTTCCTTCTCTCAGGCATCTCTATAACACACATCCACTTCAATGGTTTCTGTTTTTCTTGGCTGAGCCCAGTTCACTCTTTCGGCTTGGGGCAGTCGTGTCTTTGCACGGTAGGCCCTCATCCCCAGGACTGTCAGAATCCAGTTGCCCACGTCGTGTAGCCGAAGAGTTCTTCCTCCCGATGGAACCCTCTGGCCCCAGGAATGGACAGCCAGAGCGATCAATCAGAGGAAAGAACGGATACCTGATGAGACCCAGAGGACGCAGGAGTTGTAATGTAGATGACGCAAAAGTTGTAATGCAGAAGTCAGGGTGGTACGAGTAGCCGAGGACAGGCGTTGGATCTGTAAGTGAGGAGTTAACACAATACAGATAATATAACAACCGCCCTTCTGACCAAACCCGAACACAACAGAAAGAATGCAATACGTTGATCCCAATTCTGATAACAACCCCTAGGCTTACCGTTACTCCGGGGAGAATCAGATGGAACCAGGAAGAGAAGAACACCGAAGTCCACAATACAGAATACCAGCCAAGCTCCACCACCTATCCCGCCGGCACGAGGACGCCTAATACACACTAGATAGTGTGCGTCACAAGGAAACCCCAGGTTGGAAGTTCATAAGTTCCAAGTTCAATAATCCGAAAGTTCAAGAGTTCCAAGGTCAACAATCCAAAGTTCAAGAAAAGTTCCAAAGTTCCACAAAATACCCAGATGCAGTCCAGATGATTGATGATCCAGAAGATAACCGAAGAGCAACCAAAACCAATGGGCGAAGGCTAGGAAATCCGTGAGCGGTCCGAGGTCGAAGAATGATGCGGGCAGCAAACAAGAACAAGGCAGTCCGAAATCCAAAGCCAGGTAAACGGTCCGGGTCGAGGCAACGAGGTAATCAGAAATGCTGGAGGGAAGGGGAAGGGAAAGGGACAGAACTGGGATGATAAGGAAAACTGGATACAAGGTACAAGATACGAGGCGCCACCAATTCTCGATCAGAAGCACCGATCTGGAGTGTAGGCGGAGAATATAAAGGTGAGGTCACATGACAGCGTTCCGCGGCTTCCAGCGTCGACCGTGGGAAACGCTGAGAGGACGCCAGCGTTGCCATGCCAACTTCCAAGCCCCTGGTTGTAGTGTTCTTAAAGGGCTATGCATCCGTTTCTTGACTCTGCTTACACGCCGGTACATGACAGTTTCCTCCCTCAAAGGGGGTGTCACCCCCCGAGCAGACCAGAAACGAGACAATAGGGCCGGAGCATGGATGTTTCCCACAGGCTCCCACGTACGGTCTTCGGGACCATAGCCCTTCCAATCGACCAGATAGAGACGTCTGCCCCTTCGGACTTTGGTATCCAAGATCGCACCCACCTCATATTCATCAAAACCACGCACCCTAATCGGTGGTGGATGAGCAGGAAGTCTGGTAGATGGGTGGCATGGTTTCACTAGAGAGACATGGAATACCGGGTGTACCTTCCATTTTGCAGGAAGAGCCAATCGGAGGGCCGCAGGGTTAATAACCTGCAGAATGCTGTAGGGACCCACGAACCGAGGCAACAGGGATCTTCGACCAGGCAGGCGTAGATTTTTTGTGGACAGCCAGACCTTCATCCCCGGTCGGTAGTTAGGAGCCGGTGAGCGATGTGCATCTGCCGATGACTTAGTACGGGACTGGGCCTGTAATAGTTGACTCTTAACTATAGCGTGGGTATCTGATAGGTTCCTAAGACAACCAGAGGCAGCCGGATTTTGTAATGGCCAATCAGCAATACTGGGCAAAGAACGGGGGTGCTGGCCATATAGTGCAAAGAACGGAGATACACCTGTCGCCGTATGCATAGAGTTATTGTAGGCGAACTCGGCCAGAGGTAGAACAGAAACCCACGTATCTTGGCGTTGGTGGGTAAGACATCGTAGATACTGTTCCATGGTGGCGTTAAGCCTCTCTGTTTGCCCATCGGTTTGTGGATGGTATGCACTAGAGTACCTGCCGTCTATACCCAACGTTGAAGTCACGGCTCTCCAAAAACGAGAAGTGAACTGTGGTCCCCGGTCAGTAACAAGAATGGAAGGCAGACCGAATCTTCGGTAGACGTTCTTCAAGAACAGTTCCGCCAAAACCAGAGCAGAAGGAATCCCCTGGCAGGGTACAAACAAGGCTGATTTAGTGAAATAGTCCACGACCACCCATATAGTGTCGTAGCCGTCGACTACCGGAAGCTCTACTACGAAATCCATAGAGACCATAAACCAAGGCTTGTCTGGAATAGGCATGGGTTGAAGCAGGCCCACCGGTTTGCCCGGTTGATGTTTGCACTGTGCACAAATGGCACAAGAAACGATGTATTCCCGAACATCGTGTGACATGGAGGGCCACCAGCACCACCTTCTCAAAAGGTCAATAGTTTTCCCAGTACCTGGATGTGCCGCTACCGCTGAATCGTGACACCATTGTATGGCGGTGTGTCTTGTGTCGGAGTCAGGCACATATATTTTACCCTCCTTATAAGGCAATGAATTGATGACCTCCAACCCCAGGCTAGAAATCTCGGAGGGAGTAGTTATCACCCATTCTTGTATCCTTGTTTTCAGAGAGGGGCGCAAGGTACACCCACACACCACTTGATTGGGTAATAGAAGAGCTCCTTTAAGCTCGGATGGTTCAGGGACTCCATGGATGCGGGAAAGAGCATCAGCCTTCGAATTCAGAGAACCAGGGCGATAGGTAATGGTGAAGTTGAACATGGCGAAAAATTCATGCCACCTGGCATGACGTGCACTTCACTGATTGCAGTGCCAAGAGATTCCGATGATCAGTAAACACTTGAACTGGTTCGGAAGACCCCAAAAGATGATGTCTCCATACCATAAAGGCGTCTCTTACAGCCAACAATTCCCGTTCTGTGATCGTATAATTCCTCTCGTAAGAGGTGAGTTTTCTGGAGTGATACGCAACAGGATGTAAACCAGCGGACTCGGGGCAAAGTTGGGACAGGATAGCTCCCAGTGCAACATCTGAAGCATCTGCTTCTACAATGAAAGGCAAAGAGGGATCCGGATGTTGAAGGACGGGAGCCGTGGTAAAAGCAGATTTTAAGGCCTCAAAAGCCTGTTGAGCTTCCTCGTTCCATTCAAACAAATTTTTTGTGCTGGTTAGTTTAGTAAGTGGAGAGGCAATGGCTGAAAAGTCTTGGATAAACCGCCGATAGAAATTTGCAAAACCTAGGAAGGATTGCAGAGCCTTCAAGGTATCAGGACGAGGCCACTCCAATATCGCGGTGATCTTAGATTGGCTCATTTGCACTCCCCGGCTAGTGATATCATAGCCTAGGAACTCTACCTCGGTTTCATGAAACCTGCACTTGTCCAACTTAGCATACAAGTGGTACTCTCTTAGACGTTGCAAAACGTTGGAGACATGGATGACGTGAGTGTCCACCGAAGGAGAGTAGACCAAGATGTCATCTAAGTAAACGACTACGTACTGGTCTAGCATGTCATGGAATACGTCGTTGATGAAGTATTGGAAGGTCGCCGGAGCGTTACATAGGCCAAAGGGCATAACGCAGTATTCGAAGAGGCCATATTTGGTTTTGAAGGCCGTCTTCCACTCGTCGCCTTCGCGAATCCGGACGAGATTGTAGGCTCCCCTCAAATCCAATTTAGTGAACACCTTAGCTGCACCCAATTGGTCCAATAAGACTGAAATCAGAGGAATCGGATACTGATTTCTGATCGTGACGGCATTTAAAGCACGGTAATCGATGCAAGGACGCAGGTCCCCCTCCTTCTTAGGGACAAAGAACATGGGTGAGGCAGCAGGTGAGCGGGAAGGACGAATAAAGCCAGTACTCAAGGATTTGTCAATATATTCCTTCAAAATCACGTCCTCTTTAGGGGTCAGGGAATATATGCGCCCAGACGGAATCTTAGCTCCAGGAATCAGCTCGATAGGGCAGTCATAGGGCCTGTGGGGTGGAAGTATCTCTGCCCCACGTGCGTCGAATACGTCCTGATATTTCCTGTACACCATAGGAAGGACAGTGTTAAGTACTGCCCCCACAGTACGGGTAGTTTCAGCAAGAGCATGACATGGATTGGTGATCTCCGAACTGATAGTGAGGCATCTCCTTTCACAGTAATCCGACGGAAAACATACCTCCCCAGAATGCCAATCCACAGAAGGATTATGCAATCTTAACCAAGGTAAGCCAAGAATGAATTTAAACTGTGGTGCCGCAATGAGATCAAAGTAGATGCTCTCTTGATGACCGCAGTCAGTGATCATGGAGAGGTCAGTAGTCCGCTTCGTCACTAACCCAGAGACCAAGGAAGAGCCATCTACCGAATTTACCACTTCAGGACATGATTTGTGCATAACTGGTAGACCCAACTCCTGAGCATAAGTGGCATCCACGTAATTCCCTGTGGCGCCTGAGTCCAGGACCATCATCACGGCCCATTTCTCAGAACCGGGAGACGACAGAGAAACAGATAGACAATAAGGACTGTATATTGTAGGGTCTATCGAAGAAACACCCGGCATCTGGACCCCTTCAGTCACCGGGTTTTGGCGTTTCCCTGTTTCTTAGCAGGTTTTTTGGTACATTCTCGGAGCAAGTGGTCTGAACCTCCGCAATAGAAACATAATCCATTCTTTCTCCGGTGTTCCCTAACTTCAGCCGAGAGGAGTTCTAAGTGCCCCAATCTGCATGGGTTCCATGGATCCAGCGGCAGGTAAAGGAACGGAGATAGCAACAGGAGGAACCGTTCTCTTTTCACCCCTCCGTGCTGCTTGTCGGGAATCGATCTGGAGAACCAAATCCAATAGTTCCGAAAAAGCAGTAGGTATCACCGGAACGGTAGCCAGTGTGTCTTTTAGGGAGTCGGATAGCCCTTTATAGAAGAGAGAAGCCTTCTTCTCTTCGGGCCAATTAGTTTCCGCCACCAGCTGATTGAACTTGGCTAGATAGGACAGGAGAGGTGTACTGCCTTGTTGGAGACCAAGCAGTTCTAAATCTGTAGCTTGTGTGGCATAACGTGTGTCGAACACACGACTCATAGCCTCAATTAGGGCGTCACAATTGTAAAGAAGATGACTGCCCTCTTCCAACAACGGATTAGCCCAGGCAGCCCCGGTACCCCCTAAATGAGATAACAGAAACGCCGCCTTAGTAGTGGAATCTGGAAAAGAGGCAGGACGACACAGAAAGTGTAGTCTACATTGGTTCAAAAAGGTCCTAAAGGTCTTGGGGTCTCCACTGAAGCGTTCCGGTGGAGCCAAAGGGAACTGGGTAGCCATATAAACTGGTCCAGCACCCTGTTGGGATGGACCAGCACCTGCCCCAGAGACACTGGCCAAAGGTGGGGCAGCTGCCCCAAGGGGTTGGAACCCTGCTTGCAACTCATCAATGCGTCGCTGCGTGGCTGAATGAGCCGCAGTCATATCATTACGTAAATCGGCCACCAATTGTAAAATAGTGGACAGCGTCTCATTGGTATCCATATTAGAAGGCTTCTGATTATGTCAGAATCCAGTTGCCCACGTCGTGTAGCCGAAGAGTTCTTCCTCCCGATGGAACCCTCTGGCCCCAGGAATGGACAGCCAGAGCGATCAATCAGAGGAAAGAACGGATACCTGATGAGACCCAGAGGACGCAGGAGTTGTAATGTAGTTGACGCAAAAGTTGTAATGCAGAAGTCAGGGTGGTACGAGTAGCCGAGGACAGGCGTTGGATCTGTAAGTGAGGAGTTAACACAATACAGATAATATAACAACCGCCCTTCTGACCAAACCCGAACACAACAGAAAGAATGCAATACGTTGATCCCAATTCTGATAACAACCCCTAGGCTTACCGTTACTCCGGGGAGAATCAGATGGAACCAGGAAGAGAAGAACACCGAAGTCCACAATGCAGAATACCAGCCAAGCTCCACCACCTATCCCGCCGGCACGAGGACGCCTAATACACACTAGATAGTGTGCGTCACAAGGAAACCCCAGGTTGGAAGTTCATAAGTTCCAAGTTCAATAATCCGAAAGTTCAAGAGTTCCAAGGTCAACAATCCAAAGTTCAAGAAAAGTTCCAAAGTTCCACAAAATACCCAGATGCAGTCCAGATGATTGATGATCCAGAAGATAACCGAAGAGCAACCAAAACCAATGGGCGAAGGCTAGGAAATCCGTGAGCGGTCCGAGGTCGAAGAATGATGCGGGCAGCAAACAAGAACAAGGCAGTCCGAAATCCAAAGCCAGGTAAACGGTCCGGGTCGAGGCAACGAGGTAATCAGAAATGCTGGAGGGAAGGGGAAGGGAAAGGGACAGAACTGGGATGATAAGGAAAACTGGATACAAGGTACAAGATACGAGGCGCCACCAATTCTCGATCAGAAGCACCGATCTGGAGTGTAGGCGGAGAATATAAAGGTGAGGTCACATGACAGCGTTCCGCGGCTTCCAGCGTCGACCGTGGGAAACGCTGAGAGGACGCCAGCGTTGCCATGCCAACTTCCAAGCCCCTGGTTGTAGTGTTCTTAAAGGGCTATGCATCCGTTTCTTGACTCTGCTTACACGCCGGTACATGACAAGGACCACCTAGAGACAATAGAAGGTACTGGACCAGATAGATTGGGGATCCAGAAATCAAATTTGGCTAGGAAGACAGAGTTCAAGAGACTGGAGTTTCCCAGCCACGATACAGAGGCGGGTTTTAACTCGTTTGTATTTACGGAAGTTTTAGAGGGTAGGGTTTGTTCCCTTCTCTCCGAGTTAAAGGCCACCAATGATATGCTGTACGCCATTCCATCTGCAGTAGCTAAACGAGTAGCTCTAGATATTGCCCCATTTGTTTAGAAGTTCGTAAATAAATCTTTAACATCAGGCATAGTAACCCAAATTCTGCAGAAATCTGTAGTAACTCCACTATTAAAGAAACCTAACTTAGATCCTAAGAATCTTCAAAACTACATGCCAGTAGCAGGATTGCCGTGGCCGGCAAAGATTCTAGAAAAAATTGTGACATCCCAGCTGCAAGAACACGTGGACCGCGAGAATCTGCTGCACCCGCTCCAATCTGGTTTTTGACCAGGGTTCGGGACAGAGACTGCGTTGTTGACAGTATGGGATGATCTACTGAAAACGGCAGATCAGGGGGACTGCGTTTTTGACAGTATGGGATGATCTACTGAAAACGGCAGATCAGGAAGACATGCCCCTGCTGGTCATGTTGGACCTGTCGGCTGCATTTGATACGGTAGACCATGGGATCCTGTTGAAACGACTGAGGGAAGTAGGAAAAATCTCAGATCAAGCCCTTCAATGGTTTGAGTCTTTCCTGTTTAAAAGAAAACAAAGGGTCCGGTTGGGTGACTTCCTGTCGGATTCCGTCTTACAAAAATTCGGGGTTTCTCAGGGATCTTCACTTTCACCTCTGCTGTTTAACTTATAAGTTAAACTCCTTATGGACATACTGAGGAAATATAACATCAACTTTCATTCATATGCGGATGATACTCAGGTGTTCCTAAAGGTGCAGAGAGTTGAAGACACATTTGCAATAGTGGAACAGTGTCTACAGAAGGTCCAGAATTGGATGTCTGCTAACCAATTGCTGCTAAACGCTAGCAAAACGGAAGTATCATTACTTGCCTCAAAACATCATCTGAAACAGAACAAACAGATATTGCCACCATGTTTCCTAGGAGCGCAGCTCAATTTTGCAAAGAAAATAAAAAAATTGGGCTGCGTGGGGGAAGACAATATGGGTTGTGCAGCGCAGATTAGTACAAAGGTACAGTCAGCAGTCTACACACTAAGATTACTGAGACACATTCCGCCATTTATTGCAAATGAGGATAGAGCAGTGGTTGTAGGGACACTTGTAAACGCGCGCATGGATTATGGAAATGCATTGTTGTCAGGAATACCAGCATTCCAGCTGCGCAGATTGCAGATGGCCCAAAATGCTGTGGTTAGGTTAGTGTGTGGGGTATCAAAAAAGGCACCAATCACCAACTTGAGGAAATCTCTACATTGGCTGGCGGTGAAAGAGCGAATTGGGTTCAAAACTCTCTGCCTAGTTTCTAAATGTATGAATAAATTGGCACCAGGCTACCTATCTGACAAAATTAAGACCTAAAATTCCTAGTAGGCAGTTACTCTCAGGGGAAAATAATCTACTCCAAGTTCCGTGGTCAAAATATGTGAGCAAAGGAGACCATAGATTTGGGGTCTATGGACCCAGACTATGGAATAAGCTACTGGGACATATCAGAGAGGCCAAGACACTTATGATATTTTGCAAGTCCCTAAAAACCCATCTGTTCTGTTGATATTCCCCTCGGGAAATACTGATGGGGGCAATCTACTTACTATTCTGGAGAAAGACATTTCAATATCCACAGTTTTCCATCTGCGCCCAGATATGATTTAGTTTGTCTGGTGCGCAATATAAATGACTCAACACTCAAAACTCAAAACTCGGGTCACTGAGTAACATCCCTGTCATATTGTGTAGCATGTTCCTATAGTGTAACAGCATTCAACACAGTGCCTATTGTATTGGAATCCCTTATATCACAGACTTCTGTATTATCCTCTTTATGGATGACATGAATCATTCCGCCATGCCGTTGGCCTCGGGCCACAGAGGAGTTATCTTCTGATGCACAAACCCCAGGTGTTGTGTGAGTTTTTGGAATTCCTGGCCATTAAATGATGGCCCATTGTCCGTTGTTAAGGTGTGGGCAATAACCCATTCACTGAAGACCTCATTTATTACACCCTCCACCTGAATGAATGTTGTGGAGCCAGTCCTCTTCACCAGAATCTTGAGAACTTGTCTATGGTCACTAGCAGGAAGTCTCCAGATTCCAGTGGTCTGTAAAAGACCATTGCAGCTCTGTGCCACACACTCTCAGACGCCTTTGTAAGGAGGACAGTATATCAAGGCAACACCATCTCAAAATATCCCCTGTTCAGACACGGCTAGCTCTGTGCAAACATTTGCAATGCATTCTGGTGGCACCTCTGTATTGTGGAAGCTGCCGCTTGTAGTGTCTCCATCTATTGGTGGTTATAAGTTCTCTGGCCTTGGTGATTGACGGGTCAGCCATTGCTGCCTGCATCAGGTCTTCCATGGTCAGCATCCGTGACATGGCCTATTCAGTAACGTAGCAAAGATACTCTGCATCCCCTTCTCTCGGTGTCTGTAATTTCGGGTTTAGTTCCCACAAGATGTAGTTGGCCGGGCTGTTGTCCCCTCCCAGTCTGTGGATGATGTCATTGTCTCATTCCAGGAGTCTTCTGCCCCATCTCTCTATCCTAGGCGGTATCTTAGTCCTCTGATTTCCAGCTTGTGACAGGAGGGCTTAATGGTCAGTAATAAGCATGAACCTCTTCCCTATTATAAAGTGGGGAAAATACTTGCATGCCCAGACTGCGGCCAGGCTCTCTTTCTCCGCCTGCAAGTATGCACTTTCAGTATGGGAAAGTGCACGGGTGGCATAGGATGCAATGAAGCTTGCCGGCGCCTTGGACCATTCACGCTGGGCAAGGATGGCACCCAAACCTACAGGGTTGGCATCAACCATAATCTCAGTGTGCCATGCCAGATATGTTGCACTTGCTAGATCCATCTTGATGGTGTCAAATGCTCTCTGGCATTCCTGGTACCAGAGAAATGGTTCCTCTTTCCGCAGTAGTATCCGTAATGGTTCAGTGGTGGGGGCATATCTCAGAAGGTACCGAGTACAGTATCTAGCCATCCCTAAGAATGACCTAACATCAGCTACATGTGTTGGTGTCGGGAGTTCCCTTATGGTGCGCCCTTTCTCTGGGTCTGGATGTATCCACTGGCTGTAAGATATGTGGCTGTAAAAACATAGCTTGTCTTTGCTGATGTTGTATTTCTCTTGGTTTAGTGTGAGTCCAGCCTTACTCAGGATGCCACACGCAGCCATGAGGGTCTGATTGTGTTCTTCTTGGAATGATCAAAAGACCAGAACATGATCAGAGTAGTTAAACACTGATTTCACTGGAATCAGCTGCTGCCTTTTGGCCTCCTGAAAATATTTCTGCAGCCGATGATATTCCAAAATTCAGGCATTTGTAACAGAATAACCCTTCATGGGTGACAAATGTTGTGATCACCCTTGACACTGAATGTTGCTCCAACTGATGATACCACTGGTTGAGGTTTCATTTGGAAAATTGTGTGGCAGAATTCCGCTGAACAATCATGTGCTCGATTTTAGGCCCTGGATGTCGTTCTCTCTCTATCGCGGGGTTGGTGACCCACAGGTTGATGCAGAGTCTTATTTTGCGTCCTTCCTTTGGCAGTATGACTAGCGGTGAGATCCAAGGGGTGGGGCCCATTGCCCTGTTGATG
The DNA here is from genome assembly GCF_040938575.1 of Ambystoma mexicanum. Classification (NCBI taxonomy): domain Eukaryota; kingdom Metazoa; phylum Chordata; class Amphibia; order Caudata; family Ambystomatidae; genus Ambystoma; species Ambystoma mexicanum. The sequence continues at coordinate 554,092,248 of NC_090922.1, forward strand.
ATGTCCTTGTCCATCAACTGTTGTAGTTTTCGGGACACAGCTTCCTGTAGATGAAACCTTACCCTCCTAGGGTGCTGTGGGACAGGCTTGGTGTTTGTGTTGACGTGTAGTCAAACTACAGTGTCTTTCAGTTTTACCAGACCCTTGAAACAGCTCTGGAAATGCTTGTTTGATGTCTTCTTGCTTCATTGGCATCCCAGACATCTGACCAATGTTCTGATACCCCGCTGGTACTGCACTGGACTATATTGTTGTCCTAGAATGGAATGTCTATCAGCCTAAGTGTCTTTGCTTTTCAATAACTGGGCAGACACTTCCCGCTCAATGGGCTCCTAAGTATGTGGATGGTGGTGTTGGTCATCTTACCATTGTGCAAAAGCGTCCTCTAGAACTGCCCACGTGATGGCAATGGTGTGCTGGCCCCCCACTGAAAAATGCATACGTGGATTGCATTAGGTCTCTCTTGTTTCCTGTCTGAAGGAACTCCTGCTCCTCCATGATGTTGACGGTGGCTCCTGTGCCAATCAGAAAACAGTGAGTTGCCTCCACCATACTGACCATTACTTTCGGGGCTTCGGTACTGTCCTGCTCCCCATTAATCAGGTTGACAAATTCGGCGGTGTACTCGGGGTATGGTTCCTGATAGTATTCATCATATTCATTGTAGAAGTCTCCCAAATATTCATATTGTTCCAGGCAATACCCTGCTTGCATCGTTTGGTCTTCTTGGCAGCTGTGGGTAGAATGGTCCTAGTCTCCACTCCCATTGTGGGTTTGGTTTGGCCGCCACCCTGTGGGCATCGTTTGTGGTTACTGTCCCAGTGGGAATGGTTTCCCTTCCCGACAGATGGTGTGAAAATGGCCCTCTCTGCCACATTTTGAACATTATTGGCTAATAGCAGGGCACATCCTTGCGTGTGGAAATGCTTGGCTGCATCGATAGCACAGTCTCTGAGAGTGGGGGTACTTCTGCACCTGCATGTATCCATCCCTCTGTGGGACCCTCAGCGGGACCCTCAGCTCGCCTGCGTTGTGTACGGGTCCTCTTTCCAGGTCTCTCGATGCTGACAGTGCTTCTACTGTCTCCTCCTTTTCAGTTCTCTTCTTGGGAGTCTCCATTGTGGTTGCCTGAATTTTAACTCTCTCGTGGACCAGCCCCATCTCTATGACTTTGTCGATGGTCAGAGGCTTCTTCAGGAGTCGCTTTCTTAGGGCAGATGATATACACACCTCTAAAACACAGAGTAAAATAGCTTCATTGTCAGAAAAAGCAGAGAATCGGCAGTGTATCAATTTCTATCGAAGACGGGTGATGAACTCCTCCACAGTCTCGTGGGGGGACTGTTGACACTGATTGAATATGTATCTCTCGTACTCCCTGTTAGGCTGTATCACAAGCTTCTTGTTCAATGCCAGCACTAGCTCATCATAGGTGGTCCTTCCCCAGCCGAGATTGTCTTGTTGATCCCTTTTATTTCCTTGTCAGCAAGGTTCGTGAAAATGTCTTTCTGCGCTGGTGATTTCGCCTCCCCCGTGGCCCTGATGAAGTTGTCAAATCATCAACCAATTCAGTCCACTGTTGAGCTTTGTCCTTTTGTGGTAGGAGTGGAAGGTTTCCTCAAAAATGCAACTTTCATTGTAACTTGGTATCCTAGCCCTTGGTCTTCCACCTGGTCTACCATGATGGCGCTTCATCACTCACTCCGTACACCAGGTGGCTCTACTTCACTACTGTCTATGAGCTAACATGGTCCACAACGCAGTAGGAGGTGATGTTGCACTACATCGGTGTGCATGTGTTGGCTTTGCCTAGTGGACTAGATAGCAGGTGGGTCAAATGGTGGACAGGGTTATTTGTGAAATCCAAATGTCCTGTTAAGCGGGCGGGCAATGTCCAGGAGGGGAAAATTTATTTATCTTTGTATGTCTTTGTTTTCTTTTAATTGTTTTTTTCCGCAAATGTACTTTCTTTACGGAGCCCCGGTGAACTGCCTTAGAGTGATGCTTCATCCGAGTCACCACACGTGGTGAGCGTTATCAGCAGGTTTGTTGTGATGGTCAAATGTGTACAGTGTACAAGTTTTTATTTTTATTTTTAATTCTTTTAATCTTCGGGCCCCTGCGTGCCTAACAGCTGGCCACTGTCACTGTGGGGGTGCTTCTAGGCCTTGCAGTTGGACCCACCAAACAAAATAAGAGGCTCTGCCGATCTCCAGCATGCGCGCACTACGCGCATGCACTTGCAGGCAGCTCCTCTTTAGGGGCGGGGCAGGCGGATGGCGTGCTGCTTCCTCCTCACCCACTCACTTCCAGCTGCGTTCTGGCCCAGATCCCTTCTTCTTCTTCTTCTTAATTACTGAATGCGTGGGCGGACCCATCCCAACAGGGACCCCAGCCACTATATTGTCCATGCAGGACGTGGCTTCACGGCCACAGCAAAACCAAGGCCGTTGGGCACCAGGCACGGGAAAGCCCTCAAAAGACACATCAACAGACGCAGTGACAGGATGCTGGTAACACCGCTTTTTGGAATCGCACCGGACAGCGCTGCTCATGGAGAATTGTCTCGTTTCTCCTTGTTGCCAGTTCTTGGAGGGTCTTGTACATATGCCCAATGGATCTCTAGCCAGAAAGAAGGACACAGAGATGTGCATGTGGCGACACTATCTCCTTTATTCCTAAGTGCCTGTAAGTTGAAAGTAGTACTCTCCACCCCCATCCTTCCTCCTTGGGGTTCCTCCTCTTCCTCTATACATGACATAGCCTTAAAGGCCACACTTACCTTTTAATCCCTCACAACACTGTGCATTAAGACTTTGGTATCTTCTTTCCTCATTACCCAGACAACACCACTGATATGGATAAGGACATCCAGATCACTGCAACCCCAGGCAGTGGCAGGCTTGGGATTGGGAGGGCTGATGTGCTCCCACTTTCAGGCAGCAGTCATCACTGTTATGTGGGCCCTGTGTCTCCAGTCCCCGCTATTGTGGTAGTGCTCCTCACTCATGGGGTCCATGGTCTGCGCTGTGCACAGGGCAGCAAGGAGGGCGCCAACACAGCTTCAGTGGGTAACTTCAACTGCCGAGAGGGAGAACGCTTTTCTCTTTTATTACAGCGTGCCATGTGTCTACTCACGTGGCCCCAACATGTGACATTGGCACAAGCCACAATGCTCGTGCTGACGTCACAACATCCCATACCAAGGGTAAATGATACAGCAAATTAAGATGGCATTTGTTAGAACACTCACTGAACTCACTCTGACATCAGGTGTCATTAGCACACAATAGTATGCACATATGCACATTGGTGTGTGAAACACCTTTGGTGCTCAGTTCTTGAAAGCTTTATTAATCTAATACGAAAGTGGGGATCGCCCTACTGGCCTGAAACCAGCACCGGAGACACAGGGGGAACATCGGCAGATGATCACAGGGCAGGCTCTCTTTGTCCATTCACTTCACTGGCTGCCAAAACCGCACCCAGGAATACTGGAGGCCACATTGGCTGTCATATTACCAGCAATTCTCTGGCCTGTGTACTGTAGGGTTGTTCTCCAGCAGGGCCTGGGTGGTCTTTTTCCCTTGTAGTAGACCGGAGTCTTTGAGGCCTCCTCTCCCCCATGAGGATAGGGGCAAGTGGAGGACAGTCTCCTTGCATCCCTCACCAGTTGAAGAACCGCTGAACGGCAGCAGGCGGACCTGTGCCCAGTTTCCCCCTTCAGGTACGAGTTCTTCCTTGCTACCGCCATGGTGGGAGCCCCATCCTGTTGAGGTTCCCTGCTGCAGGAAATGGCACATGCTGCAATCGGGGATACGTGGTGCTCAAGTCTTTCCTTTGCTTGTCTGACTGACGTTACGCTGATACAGCACGGCAATGGCTGTGCCATTGCCAGGCTCCCCCAGTCAGGAGTTTTTTTTGGCTCCCCTCTTGCCTGACTGCATGATCGCTCTTTTCAGAGAGAGGCGTGGCATGGCTAATGCTGTTGCATACTTGTTGTCTCCCCCCAGGTGGGAGTTCGTTGTGGTGGGCTCTGATGTACAACCACTGTGGTGGCGGAGCTTGCCGCACTGCTCTTCTTGTGTCTGTGATGGCAATGTACCCCACTGTGTGACACACTCCTGGACCTCCGGACGCAAGGATAGGCAGAGTCACTGTGGTGGTGCCTTGGTGACGTCGGTTGTTGCTGGGCCGTTCTTCTCTCCCAGGCAGGGGCTGACAGCAGCTTGTTTGGTCTAGGCTTGCTCTCATGCTCACCTTCTGCTTGACCGCACAAGCACTCTCATCGGGGAGAGCTGTGGTCATGCCAGTGTCATAACAGGGATTCGTGGTGCTTGGGTGCAGGATGGGCAGCAGTCCAGGTCGTGTCATCCGCTGGCTCCCTTCCAGGCAGGCGTAGTTAGTGGTGCATGGGTGCAGGATAGACAGCAATCCAGGTCATTCCATCTGCGGGCTCCCTTCCAGGCGGGAGTGGTTCATGGTGATGAACTGCAGGATGGGCAGCAATCCAAGTCATGCCATCTGCGGGCTCCCTTCCAAGCGGGAGTGGTTCATGGTGATGAACTGCAGGATGGGCAGCAATCCAAGTCATGCCATCTGCGGGCTCCCTTCCAGGCGGGAGTGGTTCATGGTGATGGTGCAGGATTGGCAGCAATCCAAGTCATGCCATCTGCGGGCTCCCTTCCAGGCGGGAGTGGTTCATGGTGATGAACTGCAGGATGGGCAGCAATCCAAGTCATGCCATCTGCGGGCTCCCTTCCAGGCGGGAGTGGTTCATGGTGATGAACTGCAGGATGGGCAGCAATCCAAGTCATGCCATCTGCGGGCTCCCTTTCAGGCGGGAGTGGTTCATGGTGATGAACTGCAGGATGGGCAGCAATCCAAGTCATGCCATCTGCGGGCTCCCTTCCAGGCGGGAGTGGTTCATGGTGATGGTGCAGGATGGGCAGCAATCCAAGTCATGCCATCTGCGGGCTCCCTTCCAGGCGGGAGTGGTTCATGGTGATGAACTGCAGGATGGGCAGCAATCCAAGTCATGCCATCTGCGGGCTCCCTTCCAGGCGGGAGTGGTTCATGGTGATGGTGCAGGATGGGCAGCAATCCAAGTCATGCCATCTGCGGGCTCCCTTCCAGGCGGGAGTGGTTCATGGTGATGGTGCAGGATGGGCAGCAATCCAAGTCATGCCATCTACGGGCTCCCTTCCAGGCGGGAGTGGTTCGTCACTGTAGCAGTAGGGCCCCCTCTTCTCCTCCTATGCCTCTACCCCAGGCAGGAGCTGTTTTAGGCAGTGCATCTCTCCCCCGGACAGGAGTGCCTGTATCGAGTATCCAGAGGGGCAGTGTGCTCCTCTGTCTTCTGCCTGTGGCAGGGGTCCTTTCGTTCCAGACAGCCGTGGCAGTCCTTGTTGCTTGAGTGGCAGTGTGCCACTTGTGCCCCCCGAGTCAGGAGCGCTGCAAGTTACTGTGATGGCATTGGCCGCCTGCTCTCCCCCAGGCAGGAGCTCATCCCATTAGTGGAGCAGCATTGGCTGCTCTTCTGCCCCACGCAGCAGCATATTCCACTGATGGAGCAGCACGGGCTGCTTCCCTTCCCCTGGCAGGAGCCGATCTGGCATGTGGTGGCGTGGGCCACGTATCTCCCCCAGTCAGGAGTCTCATACCAAGAATGCAGAGGCATGAGCCGCACTTCTCTCTGGCATGACTGTCATTATCAGATGTGCCCCACATTCGTTGTGCACTTTCGTGGGCCGCACTTCAGTCTCCAGGCAGAATGTTGTGTCTTACTTAGTGCAGCGTTGGGAGCGGCTGCTTCTCTCCCCGCGCTCAGACAGGAGATTTCCAGCGTTCTTCCTTAGGCGGGAGATTTGTCTTCTGTTTCTGTTTTCTCATAGTGGCCCAGGCCGCACCGCTCGCTCTCCCCCAGGCGGGAGATGCTCTTATGGAAGCAGCGGGTGGACCTCGCCACACTTCCCTCTCCAGGTGGGAAGAGCTGTGTTTTCCTGGGCACGGCAGAAGCTGTGCCGCTCACTTCGTGAGGTGGGAGCTCTGAGCTGCTGGTGGCCCGTCTCTAAAGCAGTGGATGCTGTGCAGTTTATTCACTCCCACCAGTGGGACATTCAACTTTTGGTTGTGGCAGGCCTCGCAGCTGGTTTTATAGGGTACGGCACGAGTCGCGCACCCTGTTTCCCTCTACCTGTGGGGGTTGAAGATGAGGCTAGAGAGACCAACACTGCCGCAGCCCACCCAGCGGGTGGACATCGTGTCTGGGTCGAGACTCCCACGCTGTGCTGGGCACAGCCCTCCAGGGCGCGTCAGCTTGTGTCCCGCTTCCCCCTCTTTTTTTCCTTCTTTTGGTGTCCGGCCGTAAGCGTGGGGCTGGAGACCTCGTTGCCAGTTGTTATGGGGCACCAGGGTCTGCGCTTCCTGCCATTGTGGTAATGCCCATCCTGCTGCGCGCCAAAGAGGACACTGACACAACTTCAGTGGGTAACTGCAACTGCCGAGGGGAGGCCACTCACCTCTTTTATTAGAGCAGGTCATGTGTCTACACACGTGGTCCCAACATGTGACTTTGGCACAGGCCACAGTGCTTGTGCTGATGTCACAATATCAACTATGCTGTGAGGCCAAGTCCGGGCTCAGATGGCAAAAAGCTGTCACATTTGTCACCTCAGAGAATTGTGTGTTTACTTACTTTTAAATTTGATGTTTAGCTTTAAAAGAAGGTAAATGCACCACTCCCGGGGTGAGAAAATTGCCTTTTACTGTGACTGCCTAGGGGACGGTATCAATAGACCCGCTTTTGTGGAAGCTAAAGGGTTAACTGCTGGTCTCAACCTTTAGTTGGCCCATGCCCCCAAAGAGCGTTCCTTTGACTAAATAGCCTGTGAGCTGCCGTGGTGTAGACAGGGGGGGGGCTGAGAGGGTCTAGAGGGGAACAGGTAAGAAATAAAAGCTGTTAGTTTGTGTACATGTGCAGATTGTATGCATGTATATATGCATGTGAAGGTGTGTGTAAGTGTGTGCATGCATGTATGTATATGGGGGTCTCTCTAAGTGCATGGGTATGAATAAATGCAGTGTGAATGGAGTACATGGATGCAAGTGTGCATGTGAATGAGAATGCAGTGTGAATGGAGCACATGGATGCAAGTGTGCATGTGAACGAGAATGCAGTGTGAATGGAGCACATGGATGCAAGTGTGCATGTGAACGAGAATGCAGTGTGAATGGAGCACACGGATGCAAGTGTGCATGTGAACGAGAATGCAGTGTGAATGGAGCACACGGATGCAAGTGTGCATGTGAACGAGAATGCAGCGTGAATGGAGCACATGGATGCAAGTGTGCATGTGAACGAGAATGCAGCGTGAATGGAGCACATGGATGCAAGTGTGCATGTGAACGAGAATGCAGTGTGAATGTTTTCGATGCTCATGTGAATAACAGAAGCTGTATGGGTCCGTGTGTTGGTGTGCATTGGAGCATGAACATGTTTTGCCAGTAGCATGGCATGTTATACTGGCACTTCTGGGCAAAGCAAAACCAACTTGAGTGTTATTATTTGAAGGGGGGGGTTTCAGTAGGGAAAAGGTACTGCGTTGGGGCTGGCTGGGTCCTACTGCCACATTGAATGTTGTACTCACATTAATGATAAAGCCAGCTTTGTGTGTGTTCTTACATGGGGGAGTGTATGTTTCGTTACTGTGGCAAGGCATTGTGTTACTGGTGTTAAGATCAAAGTCAACATGACAAGTGTTCTTACACTTACAGAGGGAGCATTTGTACAGCCTGCAAAGCAATCTTTTCTTACTGTTGCATGTCCTTGTTTACTGGCATTATGGGGCAAATACAACATGATCAGTGTTCTTTTATGAGGGATTTGTGTAATGATAATTATTTGTTATTTATATAACGCTTTCACCAAAGCACTGTACAGAGAGCATATTCACATAAAATGAAAACCCAAACGTAGTTGGAATTCATGTATCGACTTTAGAAGAATGAAAGGCTGAGATGGCCTTGCTGGGATTTGAACCTACAGAACACACTTAGACTGCACTAGCAAAGGCACAACCCGCTGAGCTATCATACCAGCTAGCCATCAAGGGCAAGTTTTCTTACTGCGGCATGGCTTTTTTTTTTTTAACTGCCATTAAGGCAAAGCCAACAGGTGCCTGTTCTTACGTGGGGATACTGGCATACATTGGCAAAGCCAGCATGAACATGTTTTGCTATAGTATCATTACTAGCATCATGGCAAAGCAAACGTGAGTATTTTCTTATGTGGGAATACTGGCATATATACGAGCACCAGGGAAAGGGCATTATGAAAATGTGTTTGAAAATGCTGATGTGCGTTGTTGATGACTTGGCATCTAATGGACATTTTCATGTCTTAACCTAAAAAACTGTTTGTAAACTGTGTGGCGTTTACCTAATTTATCAAAGAAAGTGTACTGTAAAATTCACAATTTCAACCACTTATTTAAAAAATGTTCTCTGGGAGAGAAGGCCTCCAAACACACAGTGGATGGTTTGCTCGCTAAGCTTGGTAGCTCCTACAGATTTGGTCCGGGGCAGAACAAACCCAGTTCCCTCTTGGGCCTGCCCTGACATTGAGCCCTGTTACCTTAGCTCCAGGCCCCACTTGTCACACAATCCGGGCTATCCCTCTGAGGAATCTAATGGGCCAAAGGAAGGCGTATTATCAACTCATCATCCTACTGGAATCAACAACAAAATAGGTTTAGTGGCCCCACTCAATACAAGCTTTCAAAACTACCATCCAGCACCCCCCCCCCCCCCAAATGTTGTGGTTGGCTCCATCCCTGAACCCACCCTGTTTGACTCCGAGGTAGAATAGTTTGATTTTTAGATGCAGTACAACTCGCCACGTGCTCTACCCGGCGTGCACTTCTGACACAATCTGGGTCCTTCAACCAACTGGTGCCACACCACCCACCCAGGCCCTTGCCTACCTGGGCGGGGCGAGGACAGTGCTCCATCAGATGGCTGGCAGGTCTCTTCTCCTGATCCACCCCGCTCATGCGGCCCAGGTTTAACAAGCCTGAGGCCCTGCTCACAGCTCAGTCCTACCCGCACCTCTCCTGGCACCATATCTTTTCCGAATGCCCTGAGGGACTGCCTGAGGAAGCACCCCCCCCAACCCCCCCCCCCAGAGCTGCCCGGCGTCCTCGCTCGCTTCTCCAACTATATTAATGTGTTTCTTCTCTCCCTGCCCCTCTTCGCCCAAAGGGCCAGTGCACTGTCCTCGGTCACTGTAGGGATGATCTGACCATTGTTCGTGCGGCACTCAAGACTTCAAGTTTCCCCTACTAGTAGGACAATCCACTATCAACACACAGATTAGTGCAGCAAAACACAGCACACTTAATAAACTACATTTCATAACCCAAGGTGTGGGAGGATGTTTGTTTTCTTTCACACGTGTAAGTAAGCATGTGGATGTCCCATTTGAGACATTTGCTATCCACATGGGCACATTCAAAAATCTAAAGAGAATGCTCGCCCACCTGCTGCAACGCGGGGTAGGCTGCATACACGACAATTTCAGGGGTTCTATTCGCCCCCAGTCTGGCCCTTCAGTTTGGTAGAGGAGAGTGTGCACTATCTTGCCTGTGCCCACTCTCCCCACTGACCTAGACCACACCCCTGCCTTTCAGATCTGCAGAGCGCCTGGAGAGCATGTAAATGGCGGGCGTGTGAGGTACACATCCCAATAAGATGACATGACGTGACATGACAGGGATGTCGGTATTGTGGGAACCATTTTCACTCATTTCATCAAAGCTATGCTGTTTTGCAATGTTGTTTCTTGTGGTATTTATACTGCGTCATCATTCTGCCTTGCATGCGAGAATGCACTGCGAATTTCAATTAAATACTCGTTCCCCACTTCCCTTTTTTTTTATTTCTCAAGACATCCGTCCCTTCTCTGAACTTCCCCTTGTGTTGATGTTGCTGCAACGGGCGGTCATCTAAATGTGCTTTTCTGTGATGGCTGTCCCTCGACGAGCGTTGACACTTGGCGAGAAGGTGGGTGCCGCGCTCACTAGAAACACCGCCTGTCTACGAAGGGCCCGACCTGCATGGAGTGTATAATCTTAGGGTTTTACAACGCGCAAAGCTCACGCAGTGACCGAATCGACCAAGAGAAGGTGGAGGGGGCAGGTGAGTGGAACAATGCGCTCACTGCCTTATGTTGAGCTAAGTGATGAGTCCATATCTCCCCAGACTTAGCAACCGTCTTCAGACTCACCATTGCTCCCCGTCTCAGCATCCCTGCCCGTAATCTACACCCCCCCCCATCCACGGCATCCCACCCCCTACGCTTAGTATGCTTCCAAAGACACAGCAGCCCTCCCAGGCTCAGCATCGCTCCCCAGACACAGCAGCCCTCCCAGATCAGCACCCTTCCCCCAGACACAGCAGTCCTCCCAGGATGAGCATCCCTCATCCCTCCCCAGACACACCCTTCCAGGCTCAGAATCCCTCCCCAGACACAGCAGCCCTTCCAGGCTCAGCACCCTTCCCCCAGACACAGCAGTCCTCCCAGGATGAGCATCCCTCATCCCTCCCCAGACACAGCAGCCCTTCCAGGCTCAGAATCCCTCCCCAGACACAGCAGCCCTTCCAGGCTCAGCACCCTTCCCCCAGACACAGCAGTCCTCCCAGGATGAGCATCCCTCATCCCTCCCAGGCACAGCAGACCTTCCAGACTCAGCATCCCTCCCCAGACACAGCAGCCCTTCCAGGCTCAGCACCCTTCCCCCAGACACAGCAGTCCTCCCAGGATGAGCATCCCTCATCCCTCCCCAGACACAGCAGCCCTTCCAGGCTCAGAATCCCTCCCCAGACACAGCAGCCCTTCCAGGCTCAGCACCCTTCCCCCAGACACAGCAGTCCTCCCAGGATGAGCATCCCTCATCCCTCCCAGGCACAGCAGACCTTCCAGACTCAGCATCCCTCCCCAGACACAGTAGCCCTTCCAGGCTCAGCATCCCTCCCGAGACACAGCTGCCCTCCCCGTTACCAGTAATCAGTACATCTCCCAGATCTAGCATCCTCCCCCAGACTCATCATCTCTCCCCAGAACTACGACTCCTCTTCCTTACCTCAGGCTCTGCGCCCCCCCCCCCTCCACTCTCCGCCCCTACACCACCTGGATCCTCCCCCAGACTCTGCAGCCCTCCCCAAAACCCAGGCTCAGCTACTCTGCTTTGTACTCAGCCAGAGACGCCTTTATGGGTGGGCAAAAGGGGCATGTGACGCAGGGCCCCAATTTGGGGAGGCCCAGAATGCTGCCTAATCTAAATAAGTCAGTTCTCATTGTTAAAAACATAAATAGCATACATCAGGGTATTTTATGGCATGCTGCTGAGGCTCTAAACCTACAGCCTTGAACATTACTTTATGTGCTGACATACTAATCCTGTAATGCTTTCTGTGTTCACTGGTAGACAGAGTTGGCACATTCAGTAAAGCACAACTCCTTTACGAGTTTCACCTTTCTGTGGAGTTTATATTGTACCTGTGCAACAGTAGCTTCTAAACTGCATCCACCATCTATGCAATGGTGTGTGTAGGTTTCTCCTTGCCTTCAATTGGTCCCTAACATTGCTTCAGCACCTTTGCAAACTGCGAGGCTGGTAATCTGAGTCTTCGGTCTATTCTGGGTTTAACGCACCTTTTTCATATAATCTGTGTCCCGAATTTATACTACAGACTGTGTACTTTCCTCTCGGCTGCTATCCTGTTCTGGACTGCTAATGTTGTCCTTGAAATGCTACTTGTTTATTATTCGGATTACAGAAAGAATGTAGAGGGTTAGGGGACTGAAAGGGAGTATCCATGTTTATTTTGACCCCTGCAAGGCAGCCTATCATGCTACGGGTCGGGATCTTGATAAGGGGGTGCAATCTCTTCATTTATTTGGTTTGCAGTAGGGGGGTCCCAGAGGTGCTCATGGACAGGGACCCAAAATTGCTTAAGATGGCCCTGAGCCCCCTCTCCTACCACAACACCCAGTACTCTCATTCAGATTCAGCACATCACCCAGGTCCATCTCGAGATCAAGATTTCTCACCAGACCCAACCATCACTACCCACACTCAGCCTCCTTCAAAGATTCTGCACCTACCATCCCCCACTTTGCATTTACCCCAGAGGCAGCATTGCTCCGCCGACTCTGATACCTCCCAGACACAGCATTATGCTCCTAAGGCTCTCGCCCCAGAACTCAACGTCCATCTCCAGAGTCAGAATCATCCCCGGGTAAGGCATGTCCAGATTCCCCAGGCCATTGTCTCTCAGCTAAGATGTGGATGTAAATGCCAAGCCTTTAAGCCTAGCTAAAGAAATGATAAGCCCTCCGGGAACACTAATGCAAAATAAGAACACAGCTGTCCCTAGGGTTAGGTGATAACGGAGACTAGTTGACCACATGTCTTTTGTGGTTTAGTGTGGAGCCCCATTTTACTGGTGTTACAGCCTAGACCAGTGGTCGAAGTGAGCGGGAACGGTTGGGAGTGGCATTCCACTACTTTTATTTATTACTGCTAGTAGTTACTACTTTTTGTAACCATTTTAATCATCCCGGACCTGTTCTTTGTGAAGTTAAATCACACTTCTCTACTTTAATTTACCATCCAATAGCAGTTAAGGCTAAACTGAAATGTATTTCAGCATGATTGGCTTTCAACCAGAATGGCTGCAACCAATGAAAAATGTGTTTCATGTTGCTCCCTTCCTGCCTACTCTCTGGGATGTCATTTCACCAAAATGCCAGGGGTAGCGGAAGTCACATCACACGACCGTTGAACTGTGATGACATCACATAAAGTGATGTTATTTGACCACACCCCATAGTGACATCACAGGAAGCGATGGAACATGGCCTTTTACTCCATGACAAAACAGCAAGTGGCATCACATAGCATTGTTCCTAAGTACACTATGAACAATATGGTAACGATAACAATGTAACGTGATACACATTTCATACAAGAATGGTTCACTCTATGTATCATTAATATCAGTGTGCATGGGCCTATAATACCAAATCAATGTGAATGCATGCCGACATCCAAGGCCAAATGATAATGATGTGCTATTATATAGCACCTACGCTTCATATAGAACAAATATACATACGATATCACCGAACCTGTGTTGGTACTCATTTATCAACCTCAGAAGGGTGAAAGGCTAAGTTGGCCTTGCCGGAATTCGAACCTGCAGATCACACACACACACACATCAAAGCAGTGAGTGCTCAACACACTGATCTATTTTACCGGCTATGGCTATTGTACCGGCTATAGTAAAATGAGCAATTACATGTCTGAATGTTCTCAAAGTCAGAAAGTAAATTACACTATGTAGTGGATACCATTAAACTGGTAACTGAGATCTAACAGCAGGCCAGTTCATCTGCAGCTCTGGTGCAAAGTTGGGCACATAACCTGAGTGGATCTTCTTTTCAGGCTTCAGAGGTTGGCAAAATACATACCAATGCGAGACATACCATTGGGAGGGTGCATAACTGTATGTTAAAGAATTTAGAGTTGTGCAGGGAAAGCAGCACGCGCACACAACCTCACATACTGGGGGAATGGTTACCTCATACATGCAAACAAATATTCTGAACAGAATGCCATGGAGGTAGGAAAGATAGACACATCAAAACAAAGGATTTTGTCAAGTGACCGAGTTCACCGAGATGGAATGTCTTGTGATTATCGTAACTGAGACAAAGGCAGTAAAAAAACAAGCTGTACCTGCAACTTGCAAAAAGCAAATTACACAGTCCGAAATGGATGCTTATTTTATTCTAAATGCTTTTTGGAGGTTTTTGTCTGCATTGTGAATTTGAGGTGTTTAAGAACAGACTAAATCAGAGACACTCCCCCTGTAGTGTGCCTGAAAAAAACCTTTAATGAATTTAGCAATTAGAAAGACAAATTCTTTTTTATTCCTATTCTTTCTTCTTTTTTTCTTCTTTTTATCTTTCTGCACAAGAAAGCCTGCCACTCCAGAAACAAAGAGCCACATGGCACCGGCCCCACAGCCCAGGAGCTTCAATTTCTGAAAAGAAATGTTTTTGGGGTAGCAAAGGAGACCACAGGGATAGCAAAGGAGACCTCAGGGATCGCATGTGCGTCCCCTGGCGACCCCCACATGATGTCCCTGCCTACTTTGCCCCCCTCTGGGGTCAAAGTTCCACTACTTTTATTGGTACATTTCTACCACTGGTGTAGAGCCTTCCACAAAGGCGGGTGTGTGGAATGGACTGTGGTCTTCCCTGCCCCAAAGCAGGGAAGTCCCTGGGTTTTGCCTGGATATCTAGGATAGAGGGCGTTCTGGGAAATGTAGCACTATCCTGTTCAGCACTGATGTTGAGTAAAGCCCTGTGGCGGGTGCTTCTACAGTGAGTGAGACAGAATGTCAAAAGTAGTCTAGAACATGTAGTGTGCTGAGAATTGGTGAGAAAGGGTGCATCTGGTAGACAGTTCTGGAGCACTGGAGGCTCTGAAATTGCCAAAAAGAAACAACGACTGACCTAGTAACATGTGAATGCTTTCATATATTTATGGACGATTACCAATATGGTTTGCATTTCTTTTTTCTATAAAAGAGATCCCGTCTGCTCCCGGAAGCTACTGGGTAGTTTTACTGATAAATGTGGACCACCAAGGACATATGTACAACGCCAGCTGGGAAGGGGCTGTTAGGCAGAAACCAGTGCAGTTCCCTCTGGGACCACTGCAAAAGATTTAGGACTACAGGCGTTTGGCGGTGAACCCACTTGGTAGCAGTCTGTACCACACAGATTCACTTGGTATATGTGGCTGAGCAGTCAGACTTCCCTCAAGAAGAGTTGAGCAGTATGTGGAGTATACAAAGTAGGGCAATCCTTCACAGCAAGACAAGCAAACACGCAACGAGGCTTAGTGTAAAGATATTAAGGTATTTATTTATAACAAAACATCTATGAAAAACACTATGGCACTATCACGGCAAACAAATCAAACAAAATTACTCTACGAAGAAGAAAACGATCAATCCCCCTAGCAATATTTCGACAAGTCTAGGTTCTACTGGTACCACTTATTTTCAGACAGAAGTGTATACCTCAACCTAGATGACACTCGAACATTAGTTAGGACGGGAGAGAAAAAGATAGGCAGGTTATGAAATCAACACAGTTCAATCCTTCGCGGATAAAATGCAAGGCAGGAAGGCAAGAATCACAATAGATCATAAAGTTCAGAGGCCAGGCCCACTCGGAGAGAGGCAAGGCGCGATGTCCCAAAAAGTCTCTAGTGGAGATGCATTCAAGTCTTTGTAGCAAATTGTTATCGGCAGATTGAACCAGTTCAGAACAATAAATGAGAAAAGTTTGGAGGTGACCCAACGGAACGGAGAGGATTAAGACACCTCACTCGAACCGATCGAAAGGGAAGCCAGGCGGACACTGTACCTTGTTGTGGAGGGCAGCTCCGGCGGGGGCAGTTGTTCCTGGTGGTGGATGCACGTCGGGTCTTTGCCAAGAGTAGAGATGATCTCGTCGTCGAAGAAAAGTGAAGTCCGGTGCACCACCAGGGAAGGGATCAGCCGCGGAGTGCTCCATCACAAGGCACCACCTTTTGGTCGCGGTACAGGGGTAGTGGCTATCCGGTTGCCAAGGTGCTCTGCACGGGCAATTCGACCACTGCGTCCTGAGGCGAATACAAAGCAAAGGGGACTGGTTGTTCCCACCAGCCAGGGGAAGAGACTCTCCGGCAGGGAGATCTCCTCTGTCGTAGGGAAGTGGTGAGTCGGTTCCGCAGGGCTCCACCGGAGGTGTCGTCGTGCAGGTCGGCTCAGCGTTACCCTCGTCGGATTCTTAGGTCCTGTGGCGACTTCTGAAGATCCAGTCCCAAAAGCCCTGCTTTTATGCAGAAAACCCCCATTCATTCAGCCTAGCTGTCAATCAACACATGCTAAGTGGTGAGCGGGAAGGCTCACCACTTGGGCCAATCACTCCAGAGTGCGACCGGAGTTGGCAAGGCAACTTGTTCCAGCGTGCCTAAACCCCCTCCCGCACCCCTGTGGTAACCCAGACAGAATGGCACCACTTTGGAGGGTCTCTCTACAGAGCCCGCCAAAAGTGGAACAAAGGGCTCGACCTTTGGTTTAGGAGTCACAGAGACAAACACAGATGCCATTTTACAAACCGAGTTCTGGCAGAAAATACCATCCGATAAACTTATTTAAGATAAGTAGACCGGTGGTATGTTAGAGATTAATGAAGAAAAAGGATCAATCTCCAACAATGGGACGAATCCCATAGGGTTATGTCCGGGGTCGAACATAACAAGTAGTTTCCACTGCCACCAGCCAAAACTCGACGAGGGGAGACGGGACAGTGCCCCCTCGAATAACAGATCCAGGAGTAATCGAATTACCCCTACTAGTACGTCCACAATAAGATGGTTGGTACTAGTTCTGTTAGTAAATTTAGGTCTAGTAAAGCCAATGGTGACTTTACATGCCCGGGGAGACGGTAGTCAGTCCCCGGGTATGGAGTCTATGGTGGAGGTCCGCTAGGACGCCCCAGTGCTACTGCACGGAGGGTGCGGTGTAACACGCATAGAAAAACATATGAGACCCTATGGAGTAAAAGACCCCATAGCCCATAGAACACATTGACATTCAAAGGAATTACACACATACATGTCCAATAGTGGGAGGAAAAGAGTCTCACTCTTGGCAGGATGGAAAAAAACAAACTCCAGAAATCCAGCAAAGCTGCTGGGGGACTCACTAGGTTAGGAAATTCAGCCTAAACAGAGAATTCTCCCTAACACTCGCCCCCCCCCCAGACTAAGGGACAGGAGGATTTAATCCACTCCTGGATGAAGCTCAAACATCTAGACGATGACATACATCCTAGAGAGACCATCAGCATTTTGGTGGTGACATCCTGACCTGTGCTCAATGGTGAAATCAAACCCTTGCAGGCAGATCAACCATCTCAATAGTTTTGGGTTTTCCCCTTTCATTTGCATTAATCATCTCAAGGGTTGGTGGTCAGTCTGAATGACAAAAGTAGAACCATACACGTAAGGCCTAAACTTCTTCAGAGCCCACACAATAGCAAAGCACTCTCTTTCGATTGTTGCCCACCTTGTTTCAGGATCCTTCAGCTTGCGGCTGATGAAGCAAACGGGGTGCTCCCTACCTTTCCCATCCAGTTGACTGAGTACGGCACCTATTCCTACATTCGAAGCATCTGTCTGCACAATGAAGTGTTGGCGGTAATAAGGAGCTCTGAGTACTGGGGCTTGGCAAAGAGCCTTTTTCAGGTTTTCAAAAGCCTGATTGCACTCCTCTTTCCATTTAACCTTTTTAGGAAATTTGGGCGAGGAGATGACATTCAGTGGAGAAGCTATGGTCCCATAGTTCTCTATGAAATTCCTGTAATACCCAGTGAGGCCGAGGAAGGCTCTCACCTGGGTTTGAGTAGTCGGTGTTTTCCAATTTTGCACAGCTTCAATTTTACTGAGCAAAGGCCTTATTTCTCCACAGCCTACCTCATGCCCAAGATAGACTACCTTACTCTGTCCAATTTGGCATTTGCTCGCCTTTATGGTCAGATTGGCTCGTCCAAGAGCCTGCAAAACATCTCTCAGGTGGGTTACATGTTCTTCCCAGGAATTGCTGAACACTGCGATGTCATCCAAGTATGCCATGCAGAAGTTCTCCATCCCATTCAGAACCTGGTTTACCATCCGTTGAAACGTAGCAGGTGCATTCTTCAATCCGAAAGGCATTATCTTAAACTGGTAGAGCCAACGGGGGTAGAAAATGCAGTTTTCTCCTTGGCATGGTCTGTCAGGGCTATTTGCCAATAGCCTGACGTCAAGTCAAATGTGCTGAGGAACTTGGCGGCGCCAAGTTTATCCACCAACTCATCTGTTCTTGGCAAAGGGTGGGCATCAGTCTTGGTGACTGCATTAAGAGCTCTATAATCCACGCAGAATCTAAGTTCTTTAGATCCGGCCTTTGGTACTAACACAACTGGGCTAGACCATGGACTAGTAGAGGGCTCCATTACCCCGAGATCGAGCATCTTGCTGACCTCACCTTTGATGTGGGTTCGTACGTTTTCTGACATGCGGTATCCTCTGCTTTTTACTGGCAGACAGTCACCAGTGAGTTTGTCGTGCTGGCCCCAAGGGGTCAAGCCTGGTGAAAGCGAGAACAGAGAGGCAAACTGATTCAACATAGATTTGCACTCTTCTTGTTGCTCGGGTGTCAGATTGGAGGAGAGATTTACTCCTTCAATTTTTTCATCTAAAGGCAAGCCTCTGAGGAGATCCGGAAGAGCTTCACTCTCTTCTTCTTCCTCGGATGATGCTAGAAGCAACGCTCCTACATCAGGTCGTGAGACATACGCTTTAAGTCGGTTGGTGTGAAAGACTGTCGGAGCCTCCTTGGGATTGCCCAAGTCCACCAGATAGTTCACCTCTCCGAGTTTACCCACAACTCGGAAGGGTCCCATCCACTTATCTTGCAAGGCCCTCTGCCTTGTCGGGATCATAACGAGAACAAGCTGGCCTTGAGCAAACTCAACCATGTTAGCCTTTTGATCGTGCCAGTGCTTGACCAATGCTTGCCCAGCTTTCAAGTGATCGCTTGCTTCCGTCATCATGTGTGACATTCTCCTCTGGAGACATATCACGTAGTCAGTCACTCTGACTGGCTTGGGGGAAGGAGCACTCTCCAACCCCTCCTTAATCAGGGCCAATAGACCTCTGACGGGATGACCATAGAGTAGTTCGAAGGGCGAGTAACCTATGCCTTCCTGAGGGACTTCTCTATAAGCAAAGAGATGGCATGGCAGTAGAAGATCCCACTTAAGCTTAAGGGGTTCCTCTAAAGCACCTATCATGCTCTTCATGGTTCGATTGAACCGTTCTACCAACCCATTGGTTTGTCGGTGGTAAGCTGTTGAGAACTTGTAAGTAACTCCACAGGTTTTCCACATGGCTTTCATGTAGTGGGACATAAAGTTTGACCCCCTGTCAGAGATTACTTCCTTAGGAAACCCGACCCTAGTAAAAATACCAAGGAGGGCCTTAGCCACAGCCGGAGCTGTAACAGTCCTCATAGGAATTGCCTCAGGATACCTAGTAGCATGGACTACTACAACAAGTATAAACCTGTTGCCTGAGGAGGTTGGAGGATCAAGGGGACCAACGATGTCAATCCCTACTCTCTCAAATGGGACTCCCGCAACTGGGAGAGGCACTAAAGGTGCCACATTCTTGGAGCCAACCTTACCAGAGGTCTGGCAGGTATGGCAGCTCCTGCAGTGTTTTTCTACTTTGGCCCCCATCTTTGGCCAATAGAAATAGAGAGAGAGCCTTTCCTTAGTCTTCTTGAAACTCAAGTGACCAGCCAAAGGAATCTCGCGGGCTAACTGCAAGAACTGTGGTCTGTTCCCTTGGGGTACTACAAGTCGTTTGTAGTCTCCAGGTGCAGACTCGGTCGGTTCACTGTAGAAGAGGCCATCTTCCCAGTGCAACCTGTATTTCCCAGGCTCTTGCCCTTCAGCCTGAGCTTCTGCCTGGTGGCGAAGACCTTCCAGAGTTGGACATTCTCTCTGTCCCTTACTGAAGTCTGCCCTGCTGGGTCCACCTTCTGCCAGTAAAGACTGCAGCTCAGGATGGTCAACAGGATCCAGATCTCCAATGAGTTCCATGGCCTTCCATTAGCTCTTCCTCAGAGTCTAATTCTACCACACAGGGTTGTACCTCCCTCTCAGCCTCAGCTGGAGGTGGAGTTATGGGTGTAACTTTGGACAACCGCGGGGAAGTCTGTGTTGGATGTACTGGAATGCTCGCTGCTGGTTTCGGGATAGAAGTCTTAGGTTTCCCTTTCGCTTCTGATTTCTTGGAGACAGCGGCCGACAATTCCAGTGGAGCAGGAGTGATTTCTTTCTTCATCATCTCCTGGAGAGTTCCGCGCATGGTCCTCTCTCTTGCAGGTCTGGTTAGCTCCTGTAACCGTTTACTAGGAGGTCTGGGAGTATGCGATACAACTCAGAGAGTTTTCAAATCGTTACCCAACAGTACGCGTCCTGGTACCTCACTCTGTATGCTGACAGGTATCTTCACAGTCATGTTGTTACACTGGATGAGAACTGGTAATTGGGGAAGCATCTGCACAGGCCCTCCAGCTAACTTGGTGAGGCGTTTGGGTGCCTTAGCAACATCCTCAGCCTGAAAAAACTATTTATCCAACACAGTTATGCTGGCCCCAGTGTCCCTAATGGCAGGAGTCTCCTGACCATTTACCTGGACACTGTCCTTATAATACTCTTTAGTATTATCGGGGATAGAATTATAGACATCTAAATTCTGTTGTTCCCACAACCCCAGAGATACTAAAGAAACACTGGCTGAGACTCCAATGGGTTTGTCAGCTAGCAGTAGAAAGTTTCCACTTGCCATTTGGACTTCCTCCTCTGGAGTGAAGGCTAAGGAGACAAGCTGGACCCCTGAAGGTTTACCCTTACATCTGGGATCTCCTTTCACGTGGTCAGTCGAGCCACCAACAAAGCATTTACCGAATGCTTTCTGGAATGGTGGCTTGTTCTGACCTCCTTCCGGTTTGGCACCAGAAAACACACTATTCTGCTGTGGTTTTCCCTGTGGCTTACCCTTCTGGTTTTGTTTGGGGCCCTCTTTGGAATGTGAGTTATGAGAATTCTCTTTTTAGTCTTTTTTAGGCTGTTTTCCCTCATCCTTTTTCTGAGTTGCCCCAGAATCCTTATGAGTAGCCCTGTTGGCAACCCACAAGTCAGCAGCCTTAGCTAGCTCCCTGGAATCCAATTCCTTCGAATCAGCCAAGTGCTGTCTGAGCTCAGGAGAACAGGCATCATAAATAGACTTCAACATAAAAAGATTCCTCATACCCTCATAAGTGTTCACTATGTAACCCTTAATCCATCCCTCTAAGTTTTTCAACCCTTCACTCACCCAGGTAGCCCAAGGGGTACCATCATGCTTTTTGAGGGTTCTAAACCTCTTAAGATACTGGAAAGGGGTCTTCCCGAATCTAGCTATTAAAGCTAGTTTCACACTTTCGTAATCCCTCTTATCCGCCCCCCCCAACTCCATTACCACATCAGTCGCAACAGGAGGGAGCCTAGAGAACAACCAGGGAAGCAAAGCATTCCCGGTGATGTCCTGGAGCCCATGATTGTATTCAAACAGTTTCAACCAATCCAACACATCCAATCTCGGTTCATACATACCCACTAATTCCTTCGGCATCCGGGGTCTTTTGAGACTGGAGCTCCTAGAGGAACCAGAGGAGAGAGAAGCATTTTCCATAGACAACTTTTTCATCTCTAACTCGTGATTAAGTTCTATTTCCCTGAGTCTTAACTCAGCTTGCTTCTGCTCAGCCTGGGCATTCATCCGTCTGAACTCGAGCTCTTGGTTTCGTTCAGATTGAGCCAAGAACCGTTTGTATTCTAGTTCGAGCTTCATTTTTTCAAGTTCAAAATAAGCAGGGTTATTTGTGGGACCTGGTATGGGCCCCGTAGGCACAGCTGGTAAGGCAGGTAGAGGAGCAGGGGAGACAGTTTTGTTAGCTTCTCCGTCCTCGTCAGCCTCTTCATCGCTATCATCAGAATTACGATTCAGATCAACACCATCACTGTTATCTACAGTCGCTGGAGAGATTGGTTCCTCTGAACCAGTACCCAGACTTTGGTTAGCCAGCAATCTCTCTATCAGTTCTAACTCCTTGCCTCTTACAGGAAGATTCTCTTGCCTACAGAGAGCTCGCAGACTCTCAGTATTTTCACCTGACAAGGACTCTTGACTGTAAGTTTCCATCGTAGACATGTTTTTTGAAAGTTCCTTTTTGTGCAAAGTTTTGTGGTTAGTTATCCTACAGTGTCGAAAAGCACTCTAAACTCTATACTCGATACAAATCCCACCGCTGTACACCAGTGTTAGGCGGAAACCTGTGCAGTTCCCTCTGGGACCACTGCAAAAGGTTTAGGACTACAGGCGTTTGGCGGTGAACCCACTTGGTAGCAGTCTGTACCACACAGATTCACTTGGTGGCTGTGGCTGAGCAGTCAGACTTCCCTCAAGAAGAGTTGAGCAGTATGTGGAGTATACAAAATAGGGCAATTCTTCACAGCAAGACAAGCAAACACGCAACAAGGCTTAGTGTAAAGATATTAAGGTATTTATTTATAACAAAACATCTATGAAAAACACTATGGCACTATCACAGCAAACAAATCAAACACAATTACTCTACGAAGAAGAAAACGATCAATCCCCCTAGCAATATTTCGACAAATCTAGGTTCTACTGGTACCACTTATTTTCAGACAGAGGTGTATACCTCAACCTAGATGACACTCGAAAATTAGTTAGGACGGGAGAGAAAAAGATAGGCAGGTTATGAAATCAACACAGTTCAATCCTTCGCGGATAAAATGCAAGGCAGGAAGGCAAGAATCACAATAGATCATAAAGTTCAGAGGCCAGGCCCACTCAGAGAGAGGCAAGGCGCGATGTCCCAAAAAGTCTCTAGTGGAGATGCATTCAAGTCTTTGTAGCAAATTGTTATCGGCAGATTGAACCAGTTCAGAACAATAAATGAGAAAAGCTTGGAGGCGACCCAACGGAACGGAGAGGATTAAGACACCTCACTCGAACCGATCGAAAGGGAAGCCAGGCGGACACGGTACCTTGTTGTGGAGGGCAGCTCCGGCGGGGGCAGTTGTTCCTGGTGGTGGATGCACGTCGGGTCTTTGCCAAGAGTAGAGATGATCTCGTCGTCGAAGAAAAGTGAAGTCCGGTGCACCACCAGGGAAGAGACCAGCCGCAGAGTGCTCCGTCACAAGGCACCACCTTTTGGTCGCGGTACAGGGGTAGTGGCTATCCGGTTGCCGAGGTGCTCTGCACGGGCAATTCGACCACTGCGTCCTGAGGTGAATAAAAAGCAAAGGGGACTGGTTGTTCCCACCAGCCAGGGGAAGAGACTCTCCGGCAGGGAGATTTCCTCTGTCGTCGGGAAGTGGTGAGTCGGTTCCACAGGGCTCCACCGGAGGTGTCGTCGTGCAGGTCGACTCAGCGTTACCCTCGTTGGATTCTTTGGTCCTGTGGCGACTTCTGAAGATCCAGTCCCAAAAGCCCTGCTTTTATGCAGAAAACCCCCATTCATTCAGCCTAGCTGTCAATCAACACATGCTAAGTGGTGAGCGGGAAGGCTCACCACTTGGGCCAATCACTCCAGAGTGCGACCGGAGTTGGCAAGGCAACTCGGTCCAGGGTGCCTAAACCCCCTCCCACACCCCTGTGGTAACCCAGACAGAATGGCACCACTTTGGAGGGTCTCTGTACAGAGCCTGCCAAAAGTGGAACAAAGGGCTCGACCTTTGGTTTAGGAGTCACAGAGACGAACACAGACGCCATTTTACAAACCGATTTCTGGCAGAAAATACCATCCGATAAACTTATTTAAGATAAGTAGACCGGTGGTATGTTAGAGATTAATGAAGAAAAAGGATCAATCTCCAACAATGGGACGAATCCCATAGGGTTATGTCCGGGGTCGAACATAACAAGTAGTTTCCACTGCCACCAGCCAAAACTCGACGAGGGGGGACGGGACAGTGCCCCCTCGAATAACAGATCCAGGAGTAATCGAATTACCCCTAGTAGTACGTCCACAATAAGATGGTTGGTACTAGTTCTGTTAGTAAATTTAGGTCTAGTAAAGCCAATGGTCACTTTACATGCCCGGGGAGACGGTAGTCAGTCCCCGGGTATGGAGTCTATGGTGGAGGTCCGCTAGGACGCCCCAGTGCAACTGCACAGAGGGTGCGGTGTAACACGCATAGAAAAACATATGAGACCCTATGGAGTAAAAGACCCCATAGCCCATAGAACACATTGACATTCAAAGGAATTACACACATACATGTCCAAGAGTGGGAGGAAAAGAGTCTCACTCTTTGCAGGATGGAAAAAAACAAACTCCAGAAATCCAGCAAAGCTGCTGGGGGACTCACTAGGTTAGGAAATTCAGCCTAAACAGAGAATTCTCCCTAACAGGGGCCACTTGAGTTATTCAATTTACTATCTGGGATGGAAGAAAAGATGATCTATATTAAGTATATGTGTTGGTGCCAGGACTCCGATGCCGAAACATCTTTTTCTTCACCATCATCAGCATTACCCTTAGACCAGGAACCATTCGATGTCTGTTGTGGAGGTGGAGACGAGGAACAGCTCAACCCCTGCTCCCCTGCACTTGTTTCTACAGGCCCATCTGCAGTACAAAAATCGCTCCACTCACCATTCTTCCTTGGAGACAGTGGTCAAAATGTTCTCTGCATGTCTCTCTCATCCACAGGCACTTTTATGTGCTCGAATAGTGTGGGCACTGCTAATGGTCACTTCTCAGTAGCCAAGTGTAGGCTGAACATCACAGCCTCTAAAACATGACTCAATGATGTACAAATAATGAATGTAATGTGATCTCGTGCCTGCCTCCAATCAATTATTTGTTGTTCTTTTCCTCAACACTAACAATAAATTCCCTGTTTCTTTTTATATCATGCAAGGATAAGTCTTTGGTATTCTCTCTTCTTTAGTTTTAAAATGAGCAGTCACTTATAGCCATATAACATAATCCATTCCTGCCTACCATGAAATATAATCGTTTTTTTTTTATCTGCAACTAGTATTTTCTCTGTACTCAAAAAGATGCCATGTTCACTTAAAGTCATTGGAAATAATCTCTGCCTGCCTTCCAAGAAATCTATGATCTTTTCTCTGCAACTAGAATTTGATCTGGCCAGAAAACAAGGCACAAAACAAAAGATGTGATGGCTGGAATGTTTGTAATTATTCCTAATCTCTGGCAAAGGGGAAAAACAATATGCAAATCAGGCTTGGTCCCACCCCAAAAGGGGCCGTCAGCCCAAGCTGCATGGTCACATCCCTTCTGCACGAGGCCACAAGCATCCCCAAACATGTTTCGGCCTTGTTGGGCCTTATCAGGAGTAGCTTAGGTCTCTAGGCCTAGCAGGCATGGGAACCACGCCTGGGCATACCCGTCCCACTCGGGGTGAGTTACGCAAAACAAAAGAGGGTGATGGCTGGAAGGTTTGGAATTGATCCTAACCTCTGTCATTGCTCTAGGCAACCCTCCAGACCATGGTTCTTCGCCTGCCAAGCCATTGCAAAGGGGGAAAGAGCATATGCAAATCAGGCTTAGTCCCACCCCAAAAAGGAGCAGTCCAGCCCAAACTGCTAGGGCCCATGCCTTCTGCACGAGACCACAACCCTCCTGAAACATGTTTCGGCCTTGTTGGGCACCTTCAGTGAGGAGTAGCTTGGGTCTCTTGGCCCAGCAGGCTTGCGACCCACGTTTGGACATACCTGTCCCACTCGAGGTGACTCAAGCAAAACAAAAAGGTGATTGCTGGAAGGTTTTGAATTAATCATAACCACGGGCAAAGCTCTGGGCAACCCTACAGACCATCGTTTTTCACCCTGCTAAGCCATTACTGAAGGAGAAAGACCATAGTGAGATAGTGGAGGACGTAAGCCTTTATGAACCAGCTCTGCAAGAAATCAGGAGAAGACTTCACAGAAGTAGCTGGAAGCCACCACAGTACAAAGACCTAATGGTGCAGAGCATGTAGGACCCAGCTAATCCCACAGGACTTGACTTTCTGAAAAGATGGAGCAAGCTGGTTACTGAATAGCTGGGCTATGACTGTAGTTTTATCCTATGGACCGAGAATTGGCAATACATTGGAGACAAAATTAAATCACAGAACTGAACCACTTTTGTATCAAGAAGCAAAGAACTTTCAGATGCCTTTACCAAATGATAGTAAACTGATCATGGGGATAAAACGTTGCACTTAGACATTTTTTCCAAATTCTACATTTTTTACTGTTAAAATATTTTTGGGGCGGAAATATGCAATTGTTTACCAATTTTGCAGCATATATGTTATGTTCCATGCTTGCAGCATTACGAGACACCATTATGTACTTTTGTTAGGTAAACCTTTCAACTGTCCCTGTGCTGTGACACTCTAAGTTTATCGAGGTTCGAGTTTTCACACAGCACATACAAATGGCGTGTGTTGCCCCTTTACCTTCTTTGTATAGGATAAGTGGGTCCATCTTATCACAGACTACGGAAGAGAGGAATCTTGGTGCAGGGATTTTAAATGATTTACCTGCAATCTTTGTATCTATGGGTTTAGATTTGTTTAGGTTGTTCTTAGTTTATTACCCATAGGAACCATATGTTGATAGAATTTGTAATCCTTTCCATCTAATGAGATATTCAGGGGTTGGTCTTTATAACCTCACTTGTCACCTGGTGTGTCAATCTTTACAGCACCACAAGTGTATTTATTTATTTATTTATTTTTACATTTGTAAAGCACCTAAACCATCAGGCATCAGGGCGCTGCTGCAGACCAGTTACATGAAACAACTTCTTAAAGGTGCGTGCTAGCACGCTAACATAGATCATTCAACACATTGTTTTAGGGGTGGGACAGCTGATTAGGCAAATTGCCATGTTTTCAATGCTTTGTGGAAGGCCCAATAAGAGTCTTCGGCTCTTAGTTCCGCAGGAAGGGGGTTCCAGTGTTTGGCTGCGACAGAGGGGAAGCTAGCTCCTCCTCCATTGGCTACTTTGACTTTGGGTAAAGCAAGTCTGTGGGCGTAGATGGGTATTGTTGGTCTGGTCGATTTAGGCTTTTCTATTTTCTGAGACAGGTATTAAGGGGCAGTGCTGCTCAGGCATTTGTGAGTTATTGATAGCGTTTTAAAAATAATCCTTTCCCAGATGGCGAGCCAGTACGTCATTTTCCCAGGTGCTGTAATGTGGTCCTTTTTAGGGATGTTCTGAGCTGCTTGTAGTGCCTTGATCTGGACAATGTGAAGTTTGTTAAGGTTCTGTTTAGAGGTTCCTGCAAACAGCATGTTACAATAGTCCAGTCTGGCGACTGTTATTGCTCTGGCAATGGTCATGCAGCTCTCTGCGGTAAGGAATTTTCTAGCTGCATTAATGAGTATTTCCGTGTAGGCAGCTGCTGATGCTATGGAGTTGACTTGTTTGCTGAGGAAGAGGGAGGAGTCAAGGTGTACCCTGAGTGTTTTTACTGCCTTTGACATTGAGATCTGGATTCTGTCAATTCAGAAGGTGGAGAATTGGGGGCCAAGTTAACATTAACGCAATATCTGTGTTTTATTGTCTTTAAGGCAAAGGTAGTTGGACGCCATCCAGGATCGGACAGTGGCATAGATTTTGGTAATCATTTGTGCGTCTTCTTCGTATATACCGGTGAAGGGAAGGAGGATTTGAGTATCTTCGGCGTAATTTGTGTAGGACACGTCGAGCTGGTCCAGGAGATCAAATAATGGCTTAGTGAAAATGTTGTAAAATGAGGGGGAGACACAGGGTCCTTGGGTTACCCTGCAGGGAATGGGGATGGGGGTGCAGCTATATCTGAAAAGACTCTCATAGATCGGTCCTCCAGAAAGGAGGCGATCTAGAGTGTGGCTTCCTGGGAGAAGTTGGCTGCAGAGGTGAGTTGGTGGCAGAGGTTTTTGTGGTTGACTAGGTCAAACACCGGTGATAAGTCTAATAGTAGTACGAGAGCAGGTTTGCCTTGTATGTGTCCATTTAGATTTTCTGTGCCTCATCCCTAAAATGTGGTTAGATTCTTAGTAGTGTTTAATCTGTTTGTAAGCTGTCTGTCTACGATCTTCAGCAGGAATGGTACCATGGTGATAGGGCTATAGTTGTTGGGCAATGATGGATCGAGGGATATTTCTTTCAGGAGAGGGAGGACCCAAGATTTCTTGAGGCATGATGGGACCTTATTCGTGGAGAAGAATGCGTTAATGAATTTAGTGATAAATGGGATAAGTGTTTCCGTACAATCTTTGATGACTGGGCAGATGTTGCCTTTACATCTTGATGGCTTTAAGTTTCTGTGAATGGAAGAAGTTTCAAAACTGGAAGGTAGGTGTATCGTAACATTTGTTGGGGTTGGGAGGTTAACAGGATTCATTTTTAGCTTGTTTCTGTTCTATGTTGTGCTTTAACAGGCAAATTTGGCTTTCATGGTGTTCTGGATTTCAGTACATCAGGTTTCATCCTTTTTAATAAGGGTAGGTGGTGAGGCAGGGGTCTCTAGTTCTCTAAGGATTTTGAAAAGTTCTTGTGAGTTGGAACTTGCTTTCTCTTTTCTGGCGTAATAGATTTGAGCCTTGGCTGTGACGATAGCCTGCTTGGATGCTTTTGCTATGTTGTTGAAGTCCAATTTGTGGGTTACTGAAGGTTTCTTTAACCAGACGGCTTCCACCTGTCTTTTCTTTGATCGTAGGGTTTGGAGGTCAATAGTGAAGCAAGGGTTTTGGTGATCAGAAGGCTGGGGTTACTTAGGACGAGAGGGGCTACTGCATTTATAGCTTTTTTCAGGGTGCTTTAGTATGGTTCTGCTAGGAGTTGAGGATCAGAGAATGCAAAGTTGTTGGGTGCCAGGGATGCTATGTGAGGGGTGACATATTCTCCGGAGATTTTCTTGGAGCACCGGGCCAGAGTGGATGGGAGGGTGGGTTGGAGAATAGGTGTTTGTTTTGTAGTTGGCATTGTGAAGGCCAGGATGTGATGCTCCGACCAGGGGAAGGGGGTGTTGGAGGTAATAGTAACATGGCTATTGACGGCTGCTACCCGCTCTAAGTTTCTACCTTTGCAGTGAGTGGGTGAGGATCCGCAGTGTATACAGCCGAGGTTTGAGAGGGCATTGGCTACACTTGTGGCCCGGGAGTCTGTAGGGACATGGAGATCTAAATTGAGGTCCCAGAGGACTAGCAATCAGGTTGAAGGTTTGACCTTCTCTCCGATGGTGTTAATAAGGTCTTCTTCCAAGGTACTTAACATGCCTGGCTGACAATAGAGTAGGTGTATAGTTATTGTGTTAGTGGGGGCGGTGAGCAGTTTCATGGAGAGCCGTTTGCAGTGACCTTCAGTGGATTGGCTGCATGGTCTAATGTTGAGGGAGTCCCTATGGATTAGGGCAACACCAACTCCATGGGATTCAGATCTATCACACCTGAGGATAGTGTACCCCTCTGGGAGTGTGAGAGACAGGGCTGACCCTGATGCTGGATGAAACCAAGTTTCCGTGATGGCTAGGGGGTCAAGTTTTCGAGTTAAGATCAGGTCATGGACAACCAGGGCATGAGCGGTGAGGGACCTATCATTGATGAGAGCTCCGTTAAGCGTGGGGCATTGTGGTGGGTCTGTGTTGCCTGTATGCGTAGGGGGATAGTGCAGTGAATTATTCGTCGTTGCAAGGGTAGTTGCAGCCGCTTCACATAGGATGGTGTTCACTTTCATAGTAGACTGGTGGGGCACGCTATGGTGGAGAGTGATGGGGTGGAGGGTATTCCTTAGTCTTGAGTATTCCTTAGTGTGAGTATGATTTTAAGTTCTACTGTTCCACAACGGCTATACACACATTGCTGATTGCTTGTAGATAGCTTTAACAGTTTTGGAAGTGAAAATACAAGCGGATGCTGGTTGGCTGCTCAACTAGATTACTGCTAATGTTGGTAACAGTATAGTGCTTGACTACACTATATTAAATGCTCATATATTATCATTACACAAGAATAAATATACACACATGCTAACGAAGAGTGAGGGCATCATTAATGGGTTTCTATTTATGAGTATAAAATACATTATATTGCAGATGCAAATACTTGTTGGTTTAGTGATACAACTGTTCGGAAAAAAAATGATAACATGTAATGTTTATCGTGCACAAACAGATAATAAGCATTGATTCCTAAATATGCTAACGATAGTCCCATGACAACATTGCAGTCCAATAATAAGCATGTCAGATGCTCAACGGTTGTGGTTTCTCTTGGACTAAGTGCAGAGATCCAACTCTCTCCAGCTCCTTGCATTACGTACAGCACTATTCTCTGCTGCAGAATATTCCAAACCCACAGACCACCTTTGGGGTGATGTTCCAGGGTGGGGATTAGCAACGATTTTGAATGCAGCACGACATTGGCAGAATAGAATGTCATTATCCTCATAAATGGCAAGCCCGATAGACTGTGAGAGGGGAACCTAACATCCATCTCTGAAGCCAGGATACACAATCACAGGTTTGGGCGTGGAGTGAAGGCATCTGACCATATGTACATCTTTGGTGGGACACTGGAGCTATCTAGCCAAGGAGGCGAAGGAGTATGCTAAAATGAGTGTTAATCTCTCAAGGTTGGTGCTTTGAGTGCTACAGTTTGGACTGGACTGCCTTCCAATTGTACTTGGGACAAAGTACAGTAGACACACTTCTGTCTTATCATAAAGGAAAGCAAGAATCAGCTGCAATTCAAAATTGTTCTGTGTAGTGTGTCACTACAATAGGAATCATTTCCCAGTGAGACTCTCAAGAAGAAGGACTAACATAGGAGCTTTTGTTATTTTGGGTTTGTGGATAATGCAGTCTGAATTCTTTCGGAGCACTGCCTTTATGAGGGCACCCTGGGGGTCAGTCTTGCTGGGTACTTCCTTTAGCACTTGCATTATTCTAAACAGCGTAAATGTGCTGCCTTGGGGAGCAGAGGAGAGAAGAGAGCAGAGGAAATATCATAGAGGGAAGAAAGCTGTAGGAAAGGGAACGTTATGTTATTGTGTATTTGTATAGCGCCTTATATACCATTAGTATGAGCTCAAATCGCTCTCAGTTGAACGCTCTTGGGGACCATAGTCTAGGCCAATGGAGAGAATAGGACAGTGAATAGTGCTTGCAGGCACTCAATATGTGTGCAGCCCATGCGGTTTATATGGCGTGTAGCTGAATTCTAACGTTGGGCGTGGTGCAGTGGTTTTGTGAGATCAGTAGAATGTTTACAGCAAGGTTTTTCACTTCAGTCTGCATTCTGGCAGTGGTGGAACTTATGCAAGAGATCAATGGCCCGATTCATAGAAATCTGTGCAGAAAAACAATTGCGCGGCATGCGTATTCATGGATTTGCCGAGCCATCATCAGCCGTGGCACAGGGAAACACAAGCTCCGCCAGTAATGCCCCACCATGTCCCTACAAGCAGGAAAAAGCAAGTGAAATGGCAAACGCGGCGCAAGCCCCCGGGCCATCCCTGAACCAGCATACAGCCCCCTCAGCGAAATCAAGTTGAAACTCCCATGCGTACCCCATCACATTAAAACTCATTGCATACATCTGAGGCACCCCTGCCAAAGCTTGTGGGAACTCCTGCGCGTACCTCAGACACACCCCAGCCAAATTGCATGAAAACTCATCGCGTACCGCGGATGCACGCCAGCCAAATTGTGTCGAAACTCCTGCGCTTACCCCAGACGCACTCCAGCCAAATTGCGTGGAAACTCATCACGTACCCCGGACGCACCCCAGCCAAAACGCGTGGAAACTCCTGTGCGTACCCAGGACGCAGCCCAGCCTAATCACGTGGAAACTCATTGCGTCCCCGACACACCCCAGCCAAATCACGTGGAAACTCCTGCGCATACCCCAGATGCACACCAGCCAAATCGCACGGAAACTCCAGCGCATACCCCGGTCGCACCGTAGCCAAACTGCGTGGAAACTCCCATGCGTACCACAGACACACCCCAGCCAAATCTCGTGAAAACTCATCACGTACCCCAGACGCACCCCAGCCAAATCTTGCGGAAACTCCTTCTCGTACTCGGATGCAGTGCAGCAAAATCATGTGGAAACTCCTGCTTGTAACCCAGACACACCGAAGCCCATTACATGACAACTCATCGTGTACCCCGGATGCAAATCAGCCAAATCGCATGAAAACTCATCCCGGACCCCGGACGAACCCCAGCCAAATCGCATGGAAAATCCCACGCGTACCCCACACGCACCCCAGCCAAGTCACATGGAAACTCCCACGCGTACCCCGAAGGCACACTAGCCAAATCGCATGGACACTCCTCTGCGTACCCCGGATGCACCCCAGCCCAATTGCGTGATAATTCATTGCGCACCCCGGATGAACTCCAGCCAAATTGCATGGAAACTCCTGTGCGTACCCCAGATGCACCCCAGCCAAATCGCGTGAAAACTCTGATGCATGACTGTGATGCTGGAAATGCATTGGAGGGACATGGCCTCCCTGTCCTTGTACTGTAGTCCTTTTTCATGTGTGTTCTGTTTTGTTTTCTGCCCAGGAACACATGTGGGACTCCTGGCAGTGCAGCTCTTCCTGTTTTTGGTTTGGTGTCCAGATCCATCGGGTACCCTTATTGAACCCATGGGTGGGGGTACAACCCTGTGCCCCTAGTGTATGTTTTTGGCACCTGTGTGTGGCCCAGAGAGCAGGGTATAGGTTGGTGGCAGCTCCATGCTGAATTTGACAAGTGCTCTGAGTATCCTCCATTCTGGGATACCAAGGCCCTGCCATTGGAATCAGTTGATTCCTGATAGGAAACAAGATGACCCCTGTGGCCTCTTACTTTCTATTGCTTGTTACCTTGTTTTCCCAAAGTCCTGGGAAGCCCTGGCTCTGTCTCTTCCCCCTGACTGGCTGTTGGGTGGAAGTTCCATAAATGATGTTGTTTTGAAGTCCAGGCCAGACTGGCTGGAACCTTCCCAGTGACTGTATGTTGTGGGTACACCCTGCTGGTGGGACCTGGGTGACTGGAGTGTGTTGACCAACATGCACTTCTTGTTGTGGATGTCTAGTTTCTGGTGTTTGACACAATGACTGAGACACCCCTGCCCGAAACTGGTATGAATGCAGTGTGTAGTGTTGAATGGCTGGGTACTTGTCTCAATACACATTCCATGTTGTGAGGGTCTGCGAGGGAGGAGAATGGCCTGAATGCACTGTATGCCTAATTGGCTGACTGACTGCTGAATGCCCTTCTGAGTGATTGGTTGCCTGAGTGTGACCCATCAGAATGAATGGGAGAACAACTAGTATATCTGGGGGCCTCTCACTGCTAGATTTTGTTCAGAAGCTGGAGTTGAAACTGAAACTGAATCCCGAAGCCGAGCCTGAAGAAGAAGGTTGACTGCTGTCTCCCTTCGCCAAAATCTGAAAGCCGAAAGCTGTCGAGACTGATCCAAGAGAGGAACTGGTTAGGCGCCCTCTTCACGTGCTCGGAGGAACCATCGAGCACCACTAACCTTCACTGAAGCGCCCTGGAAGTCAGACCCTCGACAGGCTGCTGACCGGAGACGGGGACTGCCGAGGAGAACGAAGATAAGCACCGGACATTCCGTCCACCGTCGTCGACCAGGGTTCACAGGTTTGCATAACCGCTGGAGGCCCGTCGAAGCCGTGTTGCCCAGAAGAGGGGACCGCTTGACACCGTGCCGCTGACGACCGGAGCCGCAACGCTCCTTTGCCTAAGACTCTTGATTCACGAACGCGCTTGTCTGCACCGCCACCCGCCTTATCCCACCGGAGAAGGCCAGGCTGTCGACGTGCCGAGGAGCATCCGCTGGTGGGTTTCCCGCCACCCAATGACCATAGAGACGCCGGACGACTCGACGCCCTTGCTGGGCCACAGTTCTTCACAATCTCTTTGCGGTCCAGGACTATCGACATCGAGGTGCCCCACGTATCTCTTCCTTGCAGGACATCTTCGCTTTGTCGCCGACGAGCACCGCTGGGACCGAAGTTGACACCTCGACCCCGAGTTCACTTTCTTCGAGGGATCTCGACAATCCGTGGCTCCTGCTTTAAAGGGAGCCGCTCAAGAAGGATCTGTCGATGACCCGACGTCAACCTCTGCTATTCCAGGTACATTGGGGTTGTAGAAACAGTATAGAAGGAAATAAGACTTATAGAACAATATACGGACTGGGCTTGTGGTATATCTTTACTTTACAGGTTGCCCAGGTGGGGGATCTCCACACAGAACTGTGTCTAGTGGTAGTGGCCAGTGTTCTGCCAATTGTTCTAACCAACTGCTTTCCTCCTATGTCTATTGTTGGTTATCTTTATTATGTGATTTGTGTGACAGTTGATGCAGTTTAATGAAATCTGATAATAATCGTGGTGCCACTTAGAACTGTATATAGTTGCCATTGTAGATTTACTAAGCACAAAGTGAGTTATTGTGATTGTGTATATAACCTTCAACCTTTAATTATATAAAGACTGTGTTTGTAACTAATACAGTGTGTGGACCTTCCTTTGTGGATGCTTGGGGACTAGGTCCTCTGTGCCTCTCCTCTACCATAGAGAGAGCAGATATAGAGACCCCCCCCTCCAGTCTTTACAGTTTCCTGGATGCAGCACAGCCAAATCCCATGGAAACTCCTGTGCATACCCCAGATGCACCCCAGCCAAATTGCATTGAAACTCATTGCGTCTCCCTCAATACACGCACAAATCCACTGGAAGCAGACCCCTCCTGATGGGACAGCCACACCTCAGCCTCCATCACCCGTTACCACACCCTGCAGGCAGCCCACATCACATGGGACCCCCAGTCCCCATCACCCATGATACCACCCACCCAGCAGGCAGCCCATGACACATGTGACCCACCCAGTCCCCACCACCATTGATGCCACCCACCCCGCAGGCAGCCCACACCACATGGGAATCCCAATCACCCTTAATGCCAACCCCCCCGCAGGCAGCCCACACCATATGGGAATCCCCCAGCCCCCATCACCCATGACGCCACCAACCCCGCAGGCAGCCCACATCACATGGGAACCCCCAGCCCCATCACCT
This sequence comes from Ambystoma mexicanum, assembly GCF_040938575.1. Lineage (NCBI taxonomy): Eukaryota > Metazoa > Chordata > Amphibia > Caudata > Ambystomatidae > Ambystoma > Ambystoma mexicanum. The sequence continues at coordinate 554,127,108 of NC_090922.1, forward strand.
ATAATGCCTCCCTATCCCGCAGACAGCCCACACCACATGGATTCCCCCAGCCCCCACGACCCATGATGCCACCCACCCCGCAGGCAACCCACACCACATGGGACCACCCATCCCCATCACCATCACCTGTGATGCCACCCACCCTGCCGGCAGCCGACACCACATGCAAAGCCCCAGCCCCCACCTCCCGTGATGCCACCCACCCCGCAGGCAGCCCACGCAACATGGGGAACCCCAGCCCCCATCACCCATGTTGCCACCCACCCCGCAGGCAGCCCACACCACATGTGACCCTCCAGGCCCCACCACCTGTGATGCCACTTACCCCACAGGCAGCCCACACCACATGGGAATCCCCATCACCCGTGATGCCACCCACCCTGCAGGCAGCCCACACCACATGGGAACCCCCCTGCCCCCATCACTCGTGATATCACCCACCCCGCAGGCAGCCCACACCACATGGGAACCCCCACCACCCATGATGCCACCCACCCCGCAGGCAGCCCACATGACATGTGACCCCCCCAGCCTCCACCACCCATGATGCCACCCACCCTGCAGGCAGCCCACACCACATGAGAACCCCTAGCCCCCATCACCCGTGATGCTACCCACCCTGCAGGCAGCCCACACCACATGTGAACCCTGAGTCCCAACCACCTGTGATTCCACCCACCCTGCAGGCAGCCCACACTACATGGGAACCCCTCAGCCCCCTTCACCCGTGCCCACACCCTTCAGGCAGCACCCTCCCGACCAGACATCACCTGCATGTGGGATGTAGAAAGTGTGACACATGTTGACTCCATCGATGGCGTGTCGAGCACCTTGACTGCTGTGTAGTGACACCACCCTGAACCTCCTGTAAAAAACCTACCCTGCAAACAGAAACAAATGCATACACCTGTGCCACATCCAACAGTGTGGCAGCTGCTCAACACAATTTCTGTCTGCAACCATCTCCCAACATACACATCACACAAGTGACTGGTAAAGTGAGGCCCTGCAGTCCATGTGACAAACTAATGTAAATAATCACCATGTCAAAATAGTCACACAGTGACAGAATCCTAAGCAACATCAATGTGTGTCCCATGTACAGACACTGCCCAGGCGTGTCACGGCCAGAACCCTAATGATCTGACATCACCAGAACAGATGACCTAATAAACACATCACTGTTCCTTCCATGCGTGAAGGACATGACATGACATCAAATGACATGTCAATGTCATGTCAATCATAATGCGCATATATACAAGTGTAAGAAGCCACAAAGAGTCTGGGGATATGGAACACAGAGATGACAGAGGCAACGAGCTTGGTAGGGCAGGTGACATTGAGATTATTTCTAGGCCGCATACCCATGAGACAAAGATGTTCTTGTCCCATTAGACCAATGCAAGGGTACAAATGTTTCTGCATTAAATAATTGCAAAAACTGAATTATGGGAGGGTAGAACACCCCCTTGTTATATTTACAGTGAGATGGCGCCAGTGCATGTGAAGTGGGGAAGGACAAAAGGGGGTGGGTGAGCGGGCAGTGTGGTAAATGTGAAGGACACTATAACAAATAGAATAATGTAGAAAATAAAGAAGCTGCGCACAGCTGGTGTCAAGTCCAAGCCTGAGTGCAGACAGCAGGTGTAAAGTGCAGGTAGGTGGCTGTTGCTATACATAAAAACAGTCCAAGTGTTTGGATGCCAGGGAAGCAGTGCGGGTGTGCAAGTGGCGTGCAAGGGGACCTTTTCCCAAGTTCAGAGGGCAGCCATGTGACCTTTGCAGATTCAAACATGAGTTCAGCAGGTCAGAGGAGTACCAAAAACACAAGCAAAGAGGAGTGACTCAAGTTCTGAATGACTACATGGCAAACAGAAAGGGATCTACCTACAGAGACTCCTGCATTAGTCTGCCAAAATGTAAAATCATAGCAATGGCAAAAGATAGTGCCAGTGCAAGATGCCCAACAACTGCACAGACAATGAAAACAGCACAAACACATGCTGGTGAACGTGAAAGCACACCATTTGCGTTACACTGCATCAAGCAATTCCTGGCCAAATAATATGAAGATTTCACATTCCAATGAGTCCCCCCCTCCGATCCCCACCCAAACACAGTGAGGACCAATACACGGTGATGGTGCACATGTAATAGCAAATGAAACTTCACCGTGCATACTGAAAATCCCCCGTCACACACATCCACTGGTCATGCACATGTGTAACAGCAACATGCAAATGGATAGCAAATATGACACATGCATGCAAGTAAGCACACACATGACCGACAATGGTCCTTACTTGGGATACCAAACAGAGAAACAACTCAGTAAATTTGGGGAAAAAAATAGTCAGAGAAGCCATTACTGTGAGTAATCAAATCTAAAAATATTAGCCAGTTGTATTAATGTCATACAAATTGCAAATCAAAAATTATAATATGTACATTTGAAAAAAATGAAAATGTTCAAATGTCCAAACTAGACTTCCAAATAAGTGCATTAAAAAAAGTAAAAGTCTTAAAATAGGTTGAAAGCTGAAATTTGGTGTGAATTCGGACAGAGCAGCAGGAGTGTTTTAAACCTACCTGAATTGTGCTTTTATCTGCCTGCCAGCTCCCCCCACCAGCAGCATTGCGAGCGTCGGGCTCTTGCTGCATTGAGGGAGGCGGAGCTGCTGAGGAGCACTTGACCATGTCACGTGACATCGCCGGCAACTTCAAAAGCACCGCACTGCCGCCCGAGTGCCGTTGAAAGCTGAACTTTGGTGTGAATTCGGACAGAGCAGCAGGAGTGTTTTACCCTACCTGAATTGTGCTTTTATCTGCCTGTTAGCTCCCCCTCCAGCAGCATTGCGAGCGTCGGGCTCTTGCTGCATTGAGGGAGGCGAAGCGCTGAGGAGCATGTGACTGTGTCACGTGACATCACCGGCAACTTCAAAAGCACCGCACTGTCACCCTCACAGCGTAAGCCCTGGTGGCAGAAGGGCTGGTGCTGTTTGGCTGTTCGGCGTGGACGACTGCTGGATGCCATATGCTAGTAAGCACTCTTATTTCATTGTGAACATTGACTGGTAACTGATTTCGCACCTGGCTCTCTTATTTGGCCCAGCGTATCTTTTAAGCTGCAGATTTAGTTATCTTATTTGTGGTGTGTTGCCAGAGACTGCGGAGTTGCAGTCTAATATTCATCACTGCAATCTCTTTGATCTGGACACACGCTCACTCAGGTCTAGTAGACCTGTGCCAAGTACGGATTTGCAGTTCTCTACTTCTTTTATTTTTACTGATCTTAAAATATTAAGCATCTCAGCACCTTGGCGTAAAGTGCTTAATAAATCAATAAATCAATAAATAATAATAAATAATAATCCTAAAGCTCGTGGTTTTATATATTTTTTTATCCCAGGGTAAATTATGAGATCCGGTCTACGTAGCCAAAAAGGCTCCTCTATGTACAACTAACTACCTCTAAGTCATGTTCTGCTGCTCCAGTTACGGTGCAATCTACCCTACCTCTACAAAATGAGATGTCTTGTAGCCTCTTATCTGCAAAGCCTACAATGACTAATTATATGGATTCCACCACTGCAGCAGCTACTCTTAAAGTTATGGTCCATAATCCTGAGGCCGCTGATGCTACTACTAAGCTTCCCACTGTCCATGACAAATTGCATCATAAAACTCCTGGAAAACTGAAACTAATTCAAAAAGTACCAGGGCAGACATTTAAGGACAAATACATTTTGAAAGCAAACTCTACTAGCACTGAGATTAAACTGCCCAAAGCTTTTAGAGGTAATGCAATGTTAGATCACTCAGCAATGACTACACAGGCCTTTTTTGGTGGAAACAACAATGTCACGGATATCAGTATAATTGAATGTGCGGATAAAGTGATGATCCTGCCCTCTACTGTTGGAATCCCAGAAAACTCAATTTCCTCGTCCGAAGTGGGCTTGGTTGACAACACACCTACCGCCTTAACGAATATTATGGAAGGCATTGATTCTAGTAAAGGTGACCTTGCAGCGGAAGCATGCTCTCGGGAGTCCAATTCGAACCATGCAAATTCACCACATCTAAACCACACGCTGAAAGATCTGGATGAACGGATTTGTTTGACCCATCCGACAGTCTCAGCCCTAAACGTGGTCCTCAGCTCTTTTGTTGAGCTGTGCGATAATGTTTGGTCTGAGCTTAAAACTGTCCAAAGATCAATGATGGAACTCAATTTGAAAATTGATTGCATAGGTACCGATATTCTGGTAGACTTAAATAATAAGGTGGACTGGATTGGTACCCAATTATCTTAGAACCTGGCTGTGCAATTACTCTTATTGGTTCCACAGGGTGAAAGCTCTGCCTCAGCACCTATGCAAACACCTACAGTTACAACACACATTATAGAGATATCTGATAATATCTCCATATTGGAAGCTACCAACAATTCCAATCCTCAAGACCAAGTCATGCAAGTACCATCTGCTGGCCTCTGCTTTTCTGCTGCTCCCGCAGCTTGTATAATCAATTCTGTACAGAGCCTTCCCAATTTGATTTCCAATCTAAGTCAGCCTGCATCTACTCTGACTTAAGCCACACAGGAGAGTGTCCCTAATAATGGCATTGCTCATGAACAATCTAAGTTGGTACTAACGGCTGCCCACTGTCATACTACTGATGCCTTACCCGGCACAACCAATCAAACACAGATTATTTCAAACCCTTCCTCCAATATAAGCCAGCCTCCATCTGCTGTGATCCCAGTCATATAGGAATGTGCTTCTAAGCACTTTGGCCAAAAAAAAAAACTATCGCACCACGCAAATCACACCTTATTAAGCGGAAATTGGCCACAAAACAAACCAATCTTCTATTTGCCAAAACCCACACCCCAACTCTGTCAAATTTGGACCTACGGTCTATCTCAGAGGGGAAACTCTTATGTGCTCCTAATCTACCCAGGGCCAAACTGGTTGATTCTACAGTCCAAACTGATAGTTGCAATCTACCAACCACTCAGGCTTCCGCTATGTTGGAGGGAAGCTCTTCACAGTATTGCTTGGCCCCTTTGAAATTGATGGCACGAGAAACCCCAATTGCGTCACCATTTGCGAAGCTGTGCCCCCCATCGATTCTACATCAGGGATGTGGCACTGGTAAATTTAGGACCTGTGAAGAAGTTCCAACTAAGTTACAGGGACTCTCGGACACAAGGAATGTTCACATTTCTTCAATATGGGGGCCTATCCAAATTCAACCACCTATGAATAAATATCCCAATCAGTCTTTGTTCCCTTTTCCTCCATTGGATTTAAGAGCGGAGTGGGGGAAGCTACAGGGCGATAATATTCCGTCAGCTTCTACACATCCAACAATCTCAGCTGGTATTCGAAACCTGGTGGAGCACCTGCACAAACCAACTGCGAGGCTTCAGTTCCCTGATGCTGACAAAAAGCAAGCTATCAACTTAAAGGGACTTCTAAACCTACCGTTGGGCTCTCAAAAACTCCAAGAAAGTATTAACACTCCTAAATTGAAACCGTTGCACTTGGTAAAAATTCAGAGCCTACTGGACTTAGAAGCTCCAATTTGTCTGATCAGATGTAATGTACTAACTATTTTCTCTGAAATTCCTGCAATCTCTCTAATTTCCTCCAAGGACATCACTAGAGTGGCTTTTCTGGATCGTAATCTATTAGATATGAGTATGATCCCCCTTGCCTTCCGATTAGACAAGGAATTGATCCTTACCCAAACAGATTCTCTGCAGGAATTGGGATTTAAAGTTGAAGCCGCTGAATCGTGGGAAATGTTGCTGCATGGGCCTTCTCCGACACAGTCTACAGTTATACCATTGGGGGCCTACACAGGCGGTCCTGTAACCTTGCCTAATCAACGTATTCCACCTAAACAGCAGGATAAGGATGTTGATTGGGCCTCCATTATCTCCACCCTGTGGCTAAAACTTGTGCCCTAGGCCAACATCTCCAAGCTTAGGCTTATATTCTTCTTCGGACCTCTGCCTTAAATCTTGGAACTCTAGAGGCAATCAACACCTATTTACAAACTTGGATTGTCTACAGTTGTTTAGAGATGCTGATGTCATCTGTATTCAGGAGACCTGGATGACCTTGACCCCACGTTTAGATGGCTTCCAAATTTTCGATCAGCCTGTTCAACATAATCTGGGAGGAAGACCTTCGGGTGGTTTAATTGTTGCAGTCGATAACTGCTCCGGTCTGTATGGTAAGGCTCTTTTGGGTCTTCCCTATGGGGCTTTGGGTGTAGACCTTACTTCTAGCAGTGGACAATTGAAATTGCTAATCATTAACATCTATTGGCACAGAGGTATTGGTGAAGTCAAATCGTTTGTGTCCACTATCTCTCAGACTATCCTAGAGTGGGTGCTTGCTAATGACTCAGGACATGTATTATTAGCTGGGGACTTAAACTGTGATTGTTTATTTAACTACTCATCATCGGAAACATGTGAGATGAACACCTTGAACCCTTATTACACGAGGAAGAAACAAGATGGCTACATCTCATATACGGAGCTGGGCAATTTAGGTCTACAACCCATGCTTGGTTACGCTCAATTCCCTGAAAACCCCATTGAATATACCTGGCATCGTGGCCTGTCCACCTCTAAGCTCGATTACATCTTTGTGGATGAATATCTGTGTATAAGATGCTCGAAGCTGGAAATCCTCATGAATATTTGGAGTGACCATGGTATACTAACGGCAACATTTAAAATCTGCCACCCAAAGGTTCGGTACCGCACTCAATTTATGGTCACTCCTAATTCATCGGGTACTGCGGTTCGGTGGTCTTCTAAAAATATTAACACCTTGAACCTCAATTTGAGGGCGATTCTGAACCAGACTACTTTTGACTGGAAAAAGACAACCTTTAACACTGCAACGGTTACATCATTGGTACAAGCAGCGGTAGATGTTTTGGGCAACCACTCTGCATGCCAAATTCCAGCTAGTAGGCATACCCACCTTTATAACTCTGGTTTGGCAATAGCAAAAACTAACAAGAACAGGATGATTAGGAAACCCTGATTAGCAAATCTCGATATGCCCATTCGCTTAGGTTTTATTAAGAAGGTGAAACAAGCCCATAGAAACAATTGCAAAACAATCAAACATCAGTTATTACAACAGGAATCTGAATCAATGCTCCAGGTTATTATGAAGGCGAATGTGGGTGCCTTCTGGCATATTGTCAACGGACAAGATAGTAACCCGGGCATTGCTTTATAGAATCCAATTGCGGAACAAGGCTGGTTGGACTTTTACTCCAACATATTTACCCCTATTCCCTTGGAGGGAATTAACCGCTCTACGAATTGTGACATACCAGTCCCTCTAGTTAAATGGGCCCCCCAATTGAGATTTACATAATGTTAGATCTTATCCGAAAGTGTAAACGATCTAGAGCCCCTGGCCCGAATGAGCTAACAAATAACACTTTCAAAGCTGACCCTAATCTCTGGGCCAACCTTCTGTGCATTGAGTTCCGAGACATTCTCCAATCTGGGGTATGCCCTTCTTCCTGGTCCACAGCACATGTGATTCCAATTTTCAAATGCAGCAGTAGGTCTGACCCTAAAGATTACCGGCCTATTGCTTTGATTGATGCAGATTGTAATTTTTCTCTGCCTTTCTCCTATCGCATTTGAAGGATTGGCCATCCCGAGTCCCTTCCAAACGGGCTTCCGTAAATCCCATTCTACCAACATCAATGGGCTTGCGGTGAAATGCATTCAGGACGCTGCCTGGAGCTCAACTACGGGCCCTACTTTTATGGCCTCAATGGATCTCTCGGCAGCCTTTGACTGCGTTGATCGCAATAGGCTATGGTGTAAACTCTCTGCTTGGGGACTACCAAGGGGCTTAATCGTCCTCTTAGAGAGAGTCTATAACAATTTGAGTGTACGAATTCGGCTAAATAAAAAGGACAACATGTCAGCTGTGGTCCGTACATATCGTGGGGTTAGACAGGGCTGTGTCTTAGCCCCATAGATATTTAACCAATATGTCTCTGATGCAGCAGAGTATTTGCTGAAGGAGGGTCTTATAGCGCCAAGAATTGGCTTTGTGAAGCTTATTTGGATGGCCTACGCAGATGACTTCTTATTATTTGACCTAACTAAGGTGGGATTACAGCGTCTGCTGGATGTATTCGCCAACTATGCTAAGCTAAATGGGCTGAATATCAACCCAGCAAAAATCAAAATCCTTGTCTTTTCCAAAGGGCCGGTTAGGAAGAAAACAAATCTTTGGAATTTGGGGGGCGTAAGAATACATTGCTCCACCTGCTTTACTTATTTGGGCTATTATGTCGGAGCTAGTAGAGGCTCAAAAGGGCAGACTCATCTTCTCCTAAACAAAGCTAAGGTACTGGCCAGACAGGTCCTTAAAATCGACCGCAAATATGGCCGTTTCTCTATTAGATCTGCCCTCCTATTCTTTGAGGGTAAAATAGCCCTGAAACTGATATATGGTTTAGAAACCTGTATGAGGTTAACCACCTCCAAACTTGATGGGATTGAAGGCGACATCTGGAGACGGATTTTACTTCTCCCCAATGCTGCCCCTCTGGCCGCAATCCGATTCGAGTTAGGCTACATCTTCTTAAAATCCCGAGTTAAGTGGAGGATGCTTATGCTCTACGCTAAACTTAAGGGACCAATAACCAACACTCTATACGAACTGGTTGGGAATAACATCAATCGATCTGGTTTCTTAATTAAATTTGCTAAATCGTGTGAAGATATTTTGTGTAACATCAGCTCAGATTTAGAGCAGCTAACCTCTAATCCTACAAAAACTAAAAAGAAGTTGTGGGACTATGATTGGTGCCAGACTACCAATGCTTTCCATTCTTATAGCTCTATGTCTCATCTGGCTCATGAACACAAGAAAAGAGGCACTCTCTCTTCAATTCTCAAGATTTTTCCTAATCGTGACTATCGACAAACCTTACTTAGATTGAGGTGGAATATTTTACCAACTCCGGATACCAAAGTGAGGTGGAAACAGATTTCTGTGGCTGACAGCCTTTGTAGATTCTGCCATTTAGTTCCTTAAACGACTAAACTTCTTATTTTGTTCTGTACACCACTTATCACCCTGAGAGATGCTTGTCTGAATGTTTTAAAAGCTCTATTCTTGGGTTTATCAACTGAACTGGTATGGCAACGCTGTTTGTGTATTGGAATTACACGAGAGGGCTTGGCTTTGTCTAGTTTTATTCGTAACTCTGGAGCATGTGTGATTGAATGCATTCTGTTGTTTAAACATATAGCTTTTAAAGATATAGTCAACCTCTTTAGACACTATTTTTGCTTTCCTAAGGGAATACTTTGGTATTTGAATTGTTAATATAGTAACTGTATATGCATTTTCGTACTTTTTCTATGTATTTGTTTTCTCTTTTGTAAAGGTTTAATAAAATCATATAAAAATAAAAAAAATTTAAAAAATAGGTCCATGTCCATAATAGTCCTATAAAAAACACAATGAAAATGGAAAAAAATGAATTCCGGCAATTTGAACACAAAAGAAAAAACACCAGTAAACTATGTACAGAGACACATGGACCAAAGTCAAATTAGCACTCCAAATAATAAAAAAAAAAAAAAATCACACACAAACAACTATGTACAAAAGAGTGAGGTATAGTCCAAAAACTCCAAATCATAAAAGAAAATAAAGGAAACTTGTTACTAAAGAACTATTTACAGGGGCAGCGGGCTAGTCCCTCCCTCAATGTCTCGGCCAGTGCATCATCGAACACTGCGTCCTCTTCCCCTAAGCAGGCCTCCGCTCCCACCTCAAGGGCTTGCAGGGACTCCAACATGCTCCTCTACCACTCCCTGCAAGTCTCCTCGAGGACCTCAGCCCGCCTCTCTGCCTAACGCAGTGAAATCGGCCCCCTGGTCATGGTGATTCATGCGTCATGCTCTGCCCAGATCTGCTGGCCCAAACGCTCCAACATGGAAGACATCCTTTGTATAAGGTTCACGTTTACCTCCTGCCTGATGGCTGATACCTGCCTCCTTGGGATGGAATGCATGGAGTACTGTAGCCTGCCACTCCGAGCCTGCTGCTGCCAATTAGCCTGGTGCCTGCTTCTTAAGGAAAGCCTCCAGGATTAAGACAACCCCCGGGGCCGTCGTGCACGTGCCCAGCTCCTTGGTGCCTGCCCTCCCTTCATTGCCACATCTCCTGTTGCCGACTGGATCTGTGTGTTGACCTCCTCGGCTGATCCAACTTCGACTCCCAACTCTGGCAGGGATTTGATCTCCACCAGACTAGCCGCCGGGGTTGGGGCAGGTACACAGAGGGCCCTGGTGTTATCTGGACCAGAAGGCGGCAGGGAGGACGACTGGCGCACAGAGGAGGAAGACGAGGAGGGGGTCACATAAGTGGCCCGCCCACGCACCCAATTCAAGACCAGGAAATGTGCTAACCAGTTCAGGAGACACAAAACCTCATTGTGATGTTGTGCAAGCCCCCGATTGGAAGCCTGCACAGCATCACAAATGGTGTCTGTATGCCTTGCGATACCAGCTAGCACAGGTTCCACCCTGTCCAAAATGGCGACATCCGCAGGTATTGGTGTTTCCGTTTCCTTATAAACATTCGCCACCTGCGGATGAGTCTGGCCTGGGTCATGCCGGCAGGTGCATACTGGTGCAGTCACAGTCCCAGGGGAAGGATTAGGCACAGGCGCCTCCATGGCGACCTGCACTGCCTCCTGCAGCAGATTCTGGACTGCACCAGTCACACCCACCTCATCACCCCCACCGGGCCCCATGGAATGGGCTGATGCAGCCACCTCCTCCTCCTCCTCCCCCGCCAATCTTGATACCTCCCCACTGTCTTCCGCAGTGGATTGCCCCTGTGTGAGCTCACCTGTCCCTCCTGCTGCTGAGGGGTCCACAACCACCTTCGCCCTCTTGGACCTCCCCTCAGCAGCTGCGGACATTGGCTCTGATGCGGCACCAGTCTCCTCGCTCCCCAAAGATGGAATTACCAGGGAGCGTGACTGGGCCTTGCGTCTGTGCCTGGTGGAGGCATCCCTGCTGCCTTGCTTCACAGCACCTTCTCCACCCTCTTCTTCCAACGTCGCTGTGGATAAGGAGACATAGAACACAAACCTCAGGGTACTGATCCTATGTGTGTTTGGCACAATACATAGGAACGTGCAATGTACACACATGCACATACATGTCTGTCCTTCACAACACACAATCACATCCTTGCACAAGGCACTGTCAGCACTTATACATTGTGCAATCCCCTAACATGCATCATGGGACATACACATGTCATTCACACACATCACTTGACAGTCCTGAAGCAGTGCACGGAGCTATCACATCAAAGTCCCCTCAATGTCAATTTGGCAGCAAGAGTCAAGCACACATTCAAATGCTCCAGTAACATCCATCCAGGAGTGTGGTCCAGTTCAACACTCACTGCTCAGACACATGCACTTGAACACCATGCATGTCCATTAAGTTGCCAGCATCACCCATGTGTCACACCTTTCACACGGCCATGTCAAGAAACATGTATGCAACCATGTGCATGTCGTTACATGCTGCAGCACATCACACATTGCAACAGAAGCACTGTTGATGTCACACATGCTTGAATGGACACATTCAGCACCGTCTGGGACATGCACACAGACATCCGTACAAGAGGCATACCTGCCATAAGGTCAAGTTGCACACTCCAACCACACATCAACATGCACATGCACTGTCGAGGACACCAACACATAGACACTTACCAGTTGACTTCAGACGGAGCTGCAAATCCATGACTTGGGCGTGCATCGCTGGGTAGAACCGCTCCAGGAACCGCATGTTGTCGGTGGTCAACCGGCACCGGTGCCCCCTTGGTTCAAACCAACATGGAGAAAGCACCAGGGCTTGTTGTGGGTCCTGGCTTTGAAGTCCTCCCAGCGCTTGTGGACATGGGGGGAGTCGCGGGGTGCCACGCCCGCCGCATTGATGACACCCACAATGTCGTTCCAGATCATCTTCCATTCTTCCTTGCCGACTTGCGTTGGTGGGTTGAAGAGGGCATCATGATGCCCCAGGACTTGCTCCACCAGGATATCAACTTCTCTTGCACTGAAGCTGACAGCCCTCTGCCTCGCTGCCGCTGGGTTGCCACTTGCCTCTGAAGATGTTGGTTCAGACATGGCAACCACTGAGGAAGGTGTGGGGGGGCAAGGTTGTCCTGGGGCTGGGCTGTGGAGCAGTGGTCTGGCACGTCAGGAGTCTTCTGGATCAGCAGAGGTGGTCACAGGTCCAATGACAGGAGCACTGGCAATGGCTGTACAGCAGGCACCAAAATTGCAGGCAACAGCAGATGGCTCGTAGGAGGCAGCTCAGGGCAGTTGGAGGCAGGTAAATTGGCTGGTAAGCAGGAGCGTGGGTTTTCCGTGCAACTCGCCTGGACAGCCGGAAAAAGAGTGACTCTGCATGTAAATTACGTGATACGCGCTGAAAGTTGGGCGTTGACGTTCAGGATCGGAATAAAGTAGTTTGTAGGAGACCATCACACGCTTGTGCGAGTTATAGCGGACGGACGTGTGGACTTCGGTGACCTTAGCGTTTCCACGCGATCTCTTCACTTCTGAGACAGTGCAAGCTTTTTCTTTTGGTGGGGGATTCCGCGCACGCGTGTGTGTTCTTTTCCCTTTTTTGTGAGGCTAACAGTGAGTCGCATACACATTTTGCATACTGTGGGTGCCCCTGTGTATTGCATACCACCATTGTTAACATCACAGTACCTTATGTATCCTTCGCATACGCATTTATTGTGTTGCTGGGTGCCACAGTGTACTGTGTAACGTTTTTTCATTTCACGTGGGCTACCGAGGGTCGCATACACATATTTTTAATTTTTGGGGTGCCTGTGCATTATGCGGCCTGTTTTTCCCCCCCAGGGGTTACATCGAGCCTTGCTGGAGCACACTGGTACGTTTAACATCACGTACACTACCCCCTCACTGAAATTGCCCAGGACAATTGATAGCTGTGCCTCCCATTGCACCATTTCATCAATGCCATGAGTGGGAGGGCAACAAGTGGGAAGGGTGGCCAAGGTGGCCATGGTGTCCAGGGTGGTGCAGGGAGACCTATGCCCCCGCCCAACAGGGTCAGAGAGATGCGGCTGATGCTGACGTCCCCTGCAGCCAGGGTCAGGAAGCTGATGGGGCAGTTACAGTCCCCACCACCGAGTCTTAGGGTCCCACCATCCAGACCTGTAGTGATCCCCACCCAGGTCCATGGAGATGCAGGGGCAGATGCTGTCCGTGCATCAAAGGGTAAGGGACGTGCTGTGAAGCGTCCTGGCACCAGCACACAGGGTCCAGATGCAGCAGGGTCATCTGCAGCACACACCCGCCAGGGTTAGGAAGCTGCAGGGGCAGCTGCAGCCCCCACCACCCAGTCTCAGGGTCCCCCAGCCAGGCCAGTAGTGCTCCCAACCGATGTCCACAGAGATGCAGAGGCAGATGCTGTCCGTGCATTAAAGGGGAAGGGACGTGCTGCGAAGCGTCCTGGCACCGGCACACAGGGTCCAGATGCAGCAGGGTCACCTGCTGTACATGCCTGCCAAGGTCAGGAAGCTGCAGGGGCAACTGCAGCCCCCACCACCCAGTCTCAGGGTCCCCCAGCCAGGCCTATAGTGCTCCCCACCCAGGTCCATGGAGACGCAGGGGCAGATGCTGTCCGTGCATCAAAGGGGAAGGGACGTGCTGTGAAGCGTCCTGGCACCAGCACACAGGTACAGCCACCTGAAAGGGCACCTACTGTCACAACATCAGTGGATGACGCCATGGCCCAGGCCACCAGTGCTCCAGCCCCTACTGACCCAAGTGGTCCCAGCCACACAGGGTCTGCCCATCCTTGCTAGAAGGCTAAGCGTGCAGTAGCGGGAACAGGCTGTAGCCTATCGCACGGCACAGGTAACCCACACGTCGAAGAAGAGAAGCTTCAATGACGAAGATCTCCAGATCCTCGTTGACTACGTGCAGGATCACCAACGTGACATGCTCATGCTGGCCAGGAGCACCTATACACCTGCTCAGCGTATGGCCCACTGGCAGCGTGTCACGGATATGATCAACACCTTGGGAATGAGAGGTGCACCGCTGCTGAGGTAATGAAGTATTGGAATGACCTCTGGCGCCGAGCCAAACAGAAGCTGGCTGCCGTCTTCGCTTGTACTCTTGTGAATGGAGGTGGGTCACCATGAGAGGACAATGAACTCACTCCTCATGAGGAGATCATTAGTGATATGATTGATATGGAGCAGATCCAAGGCGTGAGAGACTTGCCAATTTATGAGGAAATGTCGGGTGAATGGTGTAGTGTGTGCATCCAGGAAATGTGTATGCTGATTGAATGATGTGTTACGATTGTCTTGCAGTTGTGCCTGCATGTACATGACTGCCATGGGTGAACCATGTCATAGTGGACTGACATGGACTAGTTGTCCAGCAGACTGCATTTCAAAGATGTGCTACATACCGTGACAATACTCATAACCACACCTGCTCCCTCATTTCCTGTCACTCTCTGGCCAGCCTCTCTTGGCCCTCTTCCTGCTCCAACCTGTGATGGCGGATAGCCTGTGATAATCTTTCACTCCACTTTTACCTTCTCTCCTCATTTCTCTGACATGTCTAAGAGGTCACCCTACCAGCTGCACCTCCTCAGAGGTATTCTTCATTTCATCTCCTTCCCCAAGCAGCTCACTGTCTCCAGAGGACTGTTCAGTCCTATGCTGGGCTACTGCAACAGCCACTACCAAGATTTCTGTACTTCTACTCACTTCCCTCTGCAACTCATCCAGAACTAGACTGTGGGAATTGTCCTTTTGTCCTTGGGCCAGGTATTGTATCTCCCTAGGACTGTGATGATGACACTGGCTCCCAGTGGCTAAGACTGTTAACTTCAAAACCCTGTGCATTGGCCACATGGATTTATGGGTACTGGGGCTGCAGTTCCTTCAACTCTATCTTCATGATTCACTTCCTTCTCATGGTCTTTAATCATCCCTCTCCTACTCCCTCAGGGTCAGTAGCTTCTCATAGCAATGAGTTGGTGGTTAATGTCTATCTTCGGCTGGTGCCTCCCTCTGGTCCAGCCTCCCTGCCTCAATGGAAATGGAGATGAACCATCTCTGGGTCTGGAGGCACTTCTGATGCTTCCTCATGTGTGTGCTTTCTCCCTTCCTCTCCCCTGCTAGAGTCCTGCATGACTGAGATAATGCAATAGTCACCTGCCCACATTCTGATCTCTGACATGGGTCTCTGAGCTACCAGTTGAACCCATGAACTGCCTCCCTGGCATCCCAGGCACTTGGTGGCTGTTTACTGTCTCCCTAAAACCCACTACCAGCTATTGACACCTGATGTCTGCACTTACCCTTCCACTGCCACCAGCCTGCCGTTTTTTTTATTACTGATTATGTAGTCGTATTTTAATTGAATGCTGTTCCTGTGTACTGCACTGCCCACTCCCACTTCAAACCCCAGGTCTCCCCTTCGCAGTGCCTATTTGCTTTCCTGATGTCAATGTGACCAGGAATCATGGGATATTTGTGGCTGGATTCTCTCTATTCCACTACCCTTGCATCATTGCACCTGTGACACTTGTGTGTTTGGAGTTTGTGAATTACATGTCATGTAATGTCATATCCATTGCACATGACTGTGGGACGGTAGTCATCAAGTTCCGTCTCATGCTGTTTGACAGTTCAGGCATATCTATGCTACGTGGCATCAGTGATGTTGGTGACTCAACTATGCCAGTCAGGTGCTCGTGTGTGAAGCAGGTGCTATGCACCATGCAGTATATGTGGTATTGAGCCCTTCGACACACGTCCATGTCTGCTTTCATGCTACCTTTCCCTTACGTTGACAAAGCGTACGTGCGGGAGTTTGTGTCATGAGGGACATGGCAGGTTAATGTGTTGCATAACAACATTGTGATACCTATGTGTGTGGGCTATGCTATTTACATGGGTCTTCGTGTATTTTTCTGTACATGTGCCGGTGATCAGGCACTGGAAGCAGAGGAGGAGGTGGATGAGGAACAGGATACTGAGCCGCTAACAACCACCAGTGGAGGACGTGGTGTGGTAGCCCATGAAGATCTACTGGTGCTACAGGCCATCCTGGCCCAGATTCAGTCTGAGTCCAGCTCTGATAAAATCTTTGGCTCTGGTGGTGAACCGGATATGGAATCCTCGGTTCTGTCGCCCCCCGGTCCACCATGGGCATGATGATTTGTGTTAGCTTGTTTTTTGTCTATTGTGAATTTGTGTGACAGTGGGCCTCATTAGGTGTTTGGAGGTAGCCATGCCCTTAATAAGGGGAAAGTACATCCCTTATTGGGGAAATACCGGGCCATTCCGACATTGGAGGGCCCGGTATTTCCCCATTCAGGGAACCCAGACCCGGACGACCCCCATTCCCATTCGAGCCCCCATAGGGCTCAATGGGAATGGGGAGCATGCTAACAACGGGCCAGTTAATAAAGGGGCCCACTGTTAGCTCCCTGGTCCCCTCGCAGGACCCACTAAGGACGTCTGGTCTGACCAGACGTCCAGAGCGGGTCCCGCGAGGGAACCTCGTAATAGGGCGGTATGGATTTAACGGCGCCGGCACCTTTAACGGCGCTGTTAAACCCATACCGCCAGGGTCCTAATGAGGCCCAGTGTGTTGCTTTGTGTAATGTGGCATCCAAGGGCATACACTGTAGGTTCCAGCTGCACCCATACAGGCTTGTCTCGTGTTGGTGTTTGTGCCTTGTGCCCAGACACATATGCCACTCCTGCATCCCCTTTCCATGGGCTTGCAAGGAGGGCAGCGTGTAAAAGTAACTTACACAGAGGTATTGGCTTCCATTATATCTGTGGCCAGTCTAAGTCCGACCTGTGTATACACCCCTAGTGGGATTCATGATTGTTTGTCCAGTGCATGGTTGGCATCCCTTTTTGTTTGGACATTGAAATACATCCTTCGTTCATGTTCCATCTTAATGTATTGGCTTGCCTATCTCAATTATTGTTATCCTTCCGGCTGTATGTGCTTCCCTGCACCCTTTAGTTATCAGAGCCACACAAAAAAATACCAGGGTGCCATGTGCAAGTTACAACACATTGAGGCACTTGTGCAATTATAATTGGTCACTGTGAGACAGATTCATTCTTGGGGCCTGTGTTTCTGGTAAATTGTACTGGCCAATTGATGTTCCTATGTACATTGTTAGTTTGATGTGTGAGAGTGAGTTATTTCTGAACTTGTTCCATTGATCGTTGATCACTTTGTGGCAGTACAGTTATGTGTTGGCCATTTATTTCTCAGTTTTGACATTGCATGCCATGGCATGGTGTGGCAACCAGGTGACATGGAGTGTGGGAGGGTTTAGGTGACATACCAGCGATTAGATGTGTACTTAACCATGGTGTTAGCAGCATACTCCATCTTCCATGTGTTTCTTTTGTGCACATCAGATTGAGTTTGTTTTAGTTCTAAGGGATGCACACAATGTAGCACTTCCAAGGACACATTCTCAGTGTGGTAAGGTTGGGACAGATTATTGTCCCTTTTTCATCATCAACTGTCATCTGAAATGTGGCAGGGCTGTGTGCACTCTGCAGGGGTTGGAATTTAGGTGAATAATTGCGCCACAAGCTGGATACCGGCAGCATCAACACGTGCTATTTTCACCTCCCATGCGCAGCCGCCGTGCATGTGGTTCGGGATGTGGGGGCACCACTATGTCCACCGGTGTGCCACGCTGTGTTGCATCATTGTGCAGGACACATGCTGCCACAATGATCCTGCACACTTCTGGTAGTGCATATATTAGCTCGCCACCAGAGTGGTCAAGGGAGCGGAAGCATGACTTTAGCACTACGAATGTGTGCTCTGCTATGGCCCTAGTTGCAATATGTGCTGTGTTGTATCTTACCTGGGGTGGTGTGGTGGGGTTTGTATTGGCGTCATCATGCAGGTGCTCGGAGGTTAGGCAGTGTGCCCTGTGGAGGTGACATGGTCTGTCAGTGGTTTGTTTTTGTCTGTGTGAGACATGCAAGCATTTGCAGGGCCATTTGTACTTACCAATGAGCCATGTGTTGCCATGCCTCCCAGCTTCCAGGGCCCGGTGTAGGGGTGCCATTCTGAATATGAAACTGTCATGGGTGGACCCTGGATAGTTAGCATATGCAGAGGTAATGATTCCCTTGGCATCACATACAACATGCACATTGATGGAATGCCAGTGCTTGCGATTGCGATAGATGTGCTCTGTGGCCATAGGTGGACATAGGGCAACGTGGGTGCAATCAATGGCACCAAGCACTTTAGGGAAGTGCGCCACCCTGAAAAAGTCCTGGACCACGGCCTGCCTTTCTGCAGGTGTTCTGGGCATGTATATGTGCCTGCGGACTGAGGGGCGTGCAGTCATTATTGCCACCACCTGGTGTAGGCAGTGTGACTGTGTGGCCTGTGAAATGCCCCCGACTATGGCAGTTGTCCACTGAAATTACCCAGTGGGCAAAAAATGCAGTGCATTGAGCACCTTTTCCAAGGGGCTCAGTGTTTGGGAGCACAGGGTGGGTGACGTGAGGTCATCTTCCCACTCCCTGACCGGGTCTAATATGATATGAGTTGGAAACCTATACCTGCCATAGACCTGGTCCTCAGGCATCCCAAAAAGGCTGGTCCTCAGTAATAAAATGCAGGCATTGGCTATCCTCCTCCTCCTGCTGTGTCCCACGATCACTGCTGCAAAAAATGGTACATTCATCGTAGCTGTATACGCGCATTAGGGTTTTCGCGCAAACTCTTTATGCATTGTGTTTCGTGCGTGGTGACGCTTACGCCAGCTTTCACGTGGAAGACGTGTTTCCGGATTAGTGCGTCTTTTTCTGCACGCCAGTGAGGCCTGTTCGATTCCATGAATACGTGTTGTTAGCGCACCTTTGGCCGTTGCAAGTATTTTACTGTGGTACTTTACACGTAACGCCCACATGTACGCTTGTTATTCCCCATTTCACGTGTTCCGCCCCCTTTTTAGGTGACTGCGCAAGACGGTACGCCCCTTCGCTGGGAGTCTCGTGCAAGGCGTTCGTAGGGTTGCAATGATGTGTTGGACCCACGCGGATTCCTTGCAATTCTCTAGTAAGCCCTGCGCATTGTGTTCCATGAATCGACAAACGGGTGCTTGCGCGCGATTTCGCACGCTAGTGCCCTATTTTCAGCGCAAATAATTCTGCGTTCTAAAGACTGTTGAGTTGTTCCTGCTGGTGTGTAGGTATGTGTGCAGCTAGGACTGAAATAGATTGAGTGTTATAGCTGCCTTTTTTTTATTTGTTGGTGTAGAGGAGAGAGTGATCTTATCGGTATGTGTGAGTGTCTGTGCGTATTGGTGAGAGACACCTGTTCCTGATGAACTTCTAGTGCCTGCTGGGCTGACCATATTTATTCTAGCGGTTAAGAGCATCGACTCTCTGACAGAAATGATCTGTCTAGTGTAAAGTTGGTCTGATAACCAGGCTTTTGGATGTCATTTCCTGCTTGGCTGTGTCATTAGTCGTTGAGGGGCCCTGTTCTTAATCTATATTTGGTAAAGCAAATTGCAGGTCTATGGACATTAATTTGTCTAGTTGATTCTGCCATTGTTTATTAGAAGATACCTTCTTTTGTAGTTACGTCCAGTTCTGTTCTACGAGTGCTAACTATGTCCGAGGACTGTTTTCCATGGAACGCAGATCCAACAACAGCGACTATGGTCATTCCTGGGTCATCCCTGAGTCTTGTTGAGACTGCAGTTGTTTATAGGATGGTACCTTCTCAGTGTTCATTTACTTTGGTTCTGTTCTAGCAGACATAACGGGTGCACCCTAGGTATGAAGACTGGTACTCAGTGAGCCTGAAGTCCACCAACAGCTCGGGCCATGATGTTGGGGGTGTGTCTGACTGGCATTGTTACATACAGAGGAGTTAGAGTGTTCCTGATCTGGTGTACAGTTACAGTACTGACGACAGGTGGCAGCATCTCAGTGTCACTTTCCGCAGCTTGCCATGCCAGATTCCTCACCTGATTCAGAGCGTAAACCCTTGGGTCTGTCCAAATCTGAGGCTGAGTTATAAGTGCTAGTGGGCCCATTATCCAGGTAATTCTTTATAGCCTATGTTATTCCTGTCATAGTATATGGTTTGAATTGTGGATGTATACTTCATCAGTGTCTCACGCGAGAGCTAGGAGTGTTAAAGAGATAATCTGATTGGAGAGCGTAGTGTTTGTTAATTAGGTGCTATTATGCTATGGGATTTAAGTTCTGCACATTGACTCCCAGATAAGTGAACACAGGTTAACAAGAGTAGACCCAATCATATTTTTTGAACATAACTGCTATTAGTCTCTAGGTTTGTAGTTCTGTGCATTAATTCATCGATATGTGAGATTAACAGAGGTTGACATCTCCTGTACTCAGAGATATAGACAGGGTAGGGCCGCAGTGGGCAAAGCCCACCCAAAATCTGTAAATGCTCAATCAACAGCACTGTGTGGGCATTTGCAGATGTTAATGTCGCGGCGGTGGCCCAACTACATTAGCTTCAGGCCCCACTAGTTAGACAATCCTAGCTACGCTTCTTCCTGGACTGATGATTAAACCCAGTCATAGGAGGGAAAATAAGTGCTATTAGGACTCAGACTTCAGACTTTCAGATGGATAGATAGAGATAAAACAAATCATGGTCCTTCAGTGTGGTACTTGCTTGGTTGCGGACGATGAGTGAGCAGTCATAGTGTAGGAGCATGAGTGTTATTATGTCTTGGGTTTTGGAGTCGTCGGCATTAGGATTGTGGTGTGGCTTCTGGTTGCACTGCCAGTTTATCAGCGTGTGGGTGCAGCTATGCCATTGTTGCCGAGCCAGCAGCTTCCTAGCGTTGACTTAAATTGATCACTAGAGCTGGCTTTGGTCGAATTGTTTGTGACATGTCAGGAGAGAACCAAGATCCTGGAGCAAATAGTGAGAATTGTTCAAATCTATAGTAGCAAATCACTGTAATGGAAAGAAGAACAAGTTACTTACCAACTGTAACATTCTTTCGATTGGATGTTCCTCCCATGTATTCCTCATCTACCCTCCCAGCCAAAGGGTGAAATATCTCTTGAATGACGTCCTGAGCTAGCTCTCACTTGTGGGAGACTGTGCTCTGCTTGCTTAGAGCGTCCACCGCTGTGTTTTGCTCTCCGGCTAGATGAACTGCCAATAGAAAGATCCCTTCTTGTAATGCCCAGAACCACAGCTGCATTGCCTCTCTACACAGTGGCAGTGACCTTACTCCTCCTCTCTTGTTGAGGTAGTACATGGCCACCATGGTGTCTGTCATTATCAGGACATTCTTTCCCCGTACAGAGGGAAGGAAGGCTTTCAGCGCTAGTCTGATCGCCCTTAGCTCCAAAAGGTTGATGTGTAGTTTGGACTCCGATGGAGACCAACGACTGCTGATTGTCAACTCGTTGGTATGAGCTCCCCACCCCGTGAGTGAGGCGTCCGTTACTACAGTTATCTCCGGCCATGGTTGCCAAAAAGATTCTCCTCTGAGGATATGTTGTCTGCAAGCCCACTATTGTAGATCCTGTGCTACTTAGGCTGGAACTTGCAATAGATCTGACATTTCCCCTGAGAATTGGGACTATTGAGTCCTGAGAGCCCATTGAAGGGATCTCATTCTCAATCTGGCTTCTGGCACCAGAAAAATGCAGGATGCCATAAGGCCGAGCAACCTGAGAAAATCAAAGGCCGGTAAAAGCTGGGCATTCTGAAATGTTAGTACGATCTGCAGACTGTGGTGAGCTCTCTCTTCGGGAGGCGAGGCTTTGTCCGAGGAAGTATCCAGGACTGCTCCGATAAACTGGAGTTTCTGTGATGGTATCATGTTTGACTTTTTTAAATTCAGAGAAAACCCTAGTTTGTGAAGGAAGTGACAAGTCTTGGACAGATGATCCTGGGCTTGTTCTGGAGAACGTGCCCTGATCATCCAATCGTCCAGATAGGGGTAGACATGATTCCCCCCTCTCATGAGACTCGCTGCCACCACCGCCATCAACTTGGTGAAAACTCTTGGGGCGGATGTCAACCCTAATGGCAGAACTCGAAACTGATAGTGAGAATTGCCAATCACAAACCTCAGGTACTTTCTGTGCTTGAGATGGATTGGCACATGAAAGTAAGCATCCTGAAGGTCCAATGAGACCAACCAATCCTGAAGTTGGAGAGCCTGAAGGATCTGAGAAAGTGCGACCATCTTGAACGTTTCCTTCCGTAGGAACTTGTTCAAGTTTCTCAAGTCCAAGATGGGTCTCAGTCCTCTGTCCTTCTTTGGAATGAGGAAATATGGGGAATACCAACCCTTGTTCCTCTCCGCTACAGGTACATGTTCTATTGCACCTTTCAGTAGCAGGGTTAAGACTTCCTGCAACAGGAGCGGATCTGGATGTTTGACAGAGTTGGATCCCGGTGGGTGATTCTGAGGTTTCTTTTGTAAAGGTAGGCAGTAATCTTGGGATACTGTTTCCAGTGCCAGAGCATCTGAAGTAATGCCCCGCTATTCTTCCAGATGCTATGAGATTGTGCCTCCCAAAGGGGTCTTGCGGGTCAAAACCTCAGAGTGGTTTTGCGGCAGCTACAGCAGTGGCTGAACGGACAGATGACGCTGCTGGGGCAGGTCTAGCACCTTTTCCTCGCCCCGAGGAAATTTCTTTGACCTCTCTGACTGGCCTGTCCTCTTCCTCTTCCAAATGAGGAATACAATTGAAAGGGACGACCCCTCCAGGAAGATGAGCCTGTGGAGGGTCTTTGTTGAGGTTGTCTTATAGCGGCACTGAGTGACTTTGCCGCCGCTTTGGAGGTCTGCAGCTTCTCCAAACTTTCATCCGCCTTTCTGCCAAACAACCTTAAGCCGTCAAATGGCATATTAAGAAGCCTGGATTGCACATTCGGTGCAAAATCTGACTTTCTTAGCCATGCAAATCTACGTAGCACCATTCTAGATGCCATGGACCTACTGATACTGTCAGCTGTGTCCAAACCTGATTGAAGGCATTCTCCCGAAGCTTCCTTTCCATCCCTTATTATGGATAGGAACCCATCAAGTTCCTCACCTTCTGGGATGTGTTCAGTTGCCGCTGACATGCAGTCCCACAGGGTATATGTAAACCTTGAAAGGGTGCAAGTTATATTAGTGGATTTTAAAGCCATGCTCCCTGATGTAAAAATCTTCCTGGACCATGCATCAACCTTTTCATCATCCCTATCCGGGGGAATTGTGGGGTATGCAGCATTTCTAGTAGAGGTAGCTGCTTGAACTACCAGAGTTTCTGGAGATGGGTGTTTACTTAACTATTCTCGGTCAGAATGACAGGGTCTATATTTTGACAGAAACTTCTTATTAACTGCTGGAATGGCTTCAGGATGTTCTCATGCAGTATTAACCCTCCTTTGTAAGACTACATGAAAGGAAAGTATGTGGTCTTGCTGAGGTCCTCCTGAAAGGATATCAGTCATGTCATCATCTTGATAAGCAGGTGAATTTCTACCCCATCCCATGAATTCAGTAACTCTACTCATTAATTTTTTATAGCCCATATCAGCATGTTCAGCTGGGTCAGGTTTTTCAAATTCCTATTCTGGGGAGGAATCCAGACCACTTGCTAATTGCAAGCATTCATATAGGTCTTGTATTTTAGATTGAGGGTCAACTAACTCCTCAGGGACTGGTCTTGTGCCAAATGTAACACCAGCAGAAGAAACCTCTTCATCAGCTGATGACTCTCCTTCATATATGGATGAAATGGTCCTAAAGTAATCATGTCTACTCTCAGGATGAAAAACCTTTTCAAATGGTATAGGTTTTAACATTGGTATAGGCATGGGCGTCGACAAAAACATCAATGGCGTTGATGTTGTAGCAACAACCTTCAATATTGTCAAGGTAGCTTTCGATGCCCTCGAAGGAATCATCCAAGGAATTGTCTAGACCATCGACACTGTCGAAGGAGCCTTCAATATTGTTGATTTTATACTAGACGTGACCTTTTTAGGTTGAGTCGTCGACGTCTTTTGCTCCACTGTCTTCGATGGCTTCGAGGGCGTCTTCGATATAGACCTCGATGACGCATGAGAGTCTGACCCCATTTTCTTAACTTATACCTCCGGTTTATGCACCGGTAGGCTTTTTCCATGAGGTGTCTGGGAATAATCCCTGGATGACACCCTCGACATTTTTTTATCAGATTTTCTTGTTTTAGATCTTCCCCTGTCACCTTTCTTGTGAGCAGGGGCATGGGCTTCGTCAGACTTTTTTGAGGGGTCTGGGCCACGTTCTCAAATTTTTTCCTAAATGCTTCCCATTTTCTCGGGGAGTCATGCCTTGACGGACAAGTTATAACTTCCTCAGATGACGTCGAGGAAGAAGAAGAAGAGGGAGACAATACTTTTTTTCGTCTTTTTGGAGGACGAAGAAGAGGACTTCCCGAAATCTGCTACTCGGGCTATATTTTTTATGGTGTTTTACCAAAGACTCAGCTGAGTCTTTTCTCCCCTTCGAAGAAGACTTTGATGAACCCTTCCCCATCGCCAGTTTACCTCTTCGTTCTTTTAAGGCCTTATGGGTCATCGACTGACTAGAACCGCAGTCATCAATACAGTGGTCGGAACCGAGGCACCAGAGGCTATTTTTATGGGGATCAGTCAGCGACATCTTCTTCCCACATTTCTGGCATCGCTTGAATCTTTGGTGTGGAAGGGTTAGATGAAGACAACATTATCTCACGAAACTGAAGCGCCGTTTGTAACGATCCGAAGCAAAGCTAACGGAAAAACAGAACTGAGGCCAATGGTCACGCTCAAAGCATTTATACAGTGGATGATGTTGGTGCTCGACAATGTCGCCAAGGGACATCGATGCAGTGGCTTTGAGTGGAGCACCCTCTAGTGGAGAGAGAAAAAATTTCCAGAGCAGCAAAGCTGAAGGTAAGGTTATATGTAAGATGAGGAATATGTAGGAGGACACAATCCATTCGAAATGCCCTGTTAATTTACACTTGTGTTGGACCAAAACAAACAAAAATACATAAAAACATAGATACTAACGTGACCCATTGCTTCTTTAAAATGTCTATGCCAGTGATTGGAAAGTGGGTAACATTTTTTGGATTGTACAGATAGAGCAAAGGGAAATAAATATATGATAGAATAGCCAACAAGGCATGAAAAAGATTAAGTGCACTTAACATTCTACATTCCAATAAAAACTTGCCTTCTTACGGTCAAAGATTTGGGCTTGACACCCTTCACCAGGACTTGTGCATGTTTACTCACTCGCGATTATTCCATTAGAGGTAGTGTGTAGGCTACAAATAGATGACAAAAGGGTAAGAAGAGTGCGACGAATACACCCACTCATTTGAGTTTTTTAGAAATAAGTGTTCAAAAGGTGAATAAAGTCTTTTAAACAGCTTTGTATTAACACATTAGATGATTAAGTAATGTGTGTCCTACTTAAATGTGTGAGGACCTACAAGCCAAAAACAGATATTAAAGGGCCATGCTATGCATCCGACTGAAAAACATTCTCGAGCCAAGGTTTACTGCAATCTATGATTAGTCAGTTTGGAGCAGAAACCACAGAAAGGACTATATATATATTTCCCACAGTCATTTTAAAAGTTTCAAACACTTTGCAAGGATAGTTGTAGGCCATTTCTATTATTAACAATTACCCCAAAATGTTAGTACATTAGAGTGTCTGTGAGCTCTTCATTAATACAGGCTGGAAATTGAGTCACAGCAATAAGTTTGCAAAAAGCTGAATTAGATGTGACATAGTCCATGTCTTACTAAAATATACAGGAGGCACATCCTGATATTGATACTAAAATGTTTGCCATGGGCTGTCTCTGCTTCCCAAACGACCAAGCGTTACCTCTCTAGCTTCTTGAGCTGCAAGCACAGGTTGTCTCTGTCACTCGAGTTTCTGCGAGCAACTGCTTTTCCATGATAAGCTTGGCTTCCTCCATCCTCTATTTCATCTTTCCGTTTCTCTAGCTCTTCCTCCACACGCTTGGCAACAAATTCTTCCATTATCCCCGCTGATCTTCTATGAGCTTCTGCTCAATTTCTTGCTTCCGACTCTTGACGGATGAGGCAGTAGGTTATGTTAGCTTCTGGTGTGACTATTATTCGGCCCTGGCCTGGGACCCTATAAGCCCTAAGTGGTAAGAGAACAGAGAAGCATTGAGGTGGTATTGAAAGGGGGGTCATATAAAGGGAAGGAGACAGAAACTAAGGAAATAAGGCAAGGCAATGCTACTTTATGTTATATTAAGCCACCAATGACATGCAGGGAAATTGGGATGAATGCCTTGGTTCGGTTCATGAATCACCAATTGTTAAAGGCCACAAGACGAGGCTGCTAGCCATGTTCACAAACCACAGACCAGCCGGCGCTGTATCAGGGTCAAGCTTCATATCCCCTGCCAATGATGCTCCTTCCTGGTTGTCAGAGCTTGGATGAGCAGCGACTGATAGAAATAGATGACTCCTCTATGAAGCAGACGGTCATAGAGAGAGGAGTGTGGAGTATCAAATGCAGTTAAATCAGTATATACCTCTATCTCTTGCAAATACATGTTAGCACAACTTGACCAAATTAATGCCCTCATTAAATGTTGTAACATTAGAATTCAGAGCAATAAAGTGATAATCCATAACTAGCTGTACCCAGCGTATCATACGACAGTCTAGTGGTCTCTGCCACACTCTGGGCTTGATTCATGGAATTAGTTGCACCGTTCAAAGTGACTTTGCACTGCTGAAAAGTGACTTTGCACTGCTGACACAAACCCTGATGCAAGGAACTGTGCAAAGTGTATTTTTGCAGTGCAAAGTCAGTACAAAGTCATGTTTGTAGTGCAACATAAATTTGCACTGACATTACACTGCATATAATTTCTTTATATTTGGCAGGAGGGTCTGTAATGAAGGGTTCTATGCTTGAATCACTAAGTGCATAATGCACACTCCACTTAGTGTTCATTTAATGTTTCACAGTACTCACCCTAACGTTAAAGTGCTTGCAACCATGACCCATATATATTGATTCTGACAACCTCACAATTCTAACAGCCTCACAATTTCGATATGAGAATAAAATGGCAATGACATCTGTCATTCCATTGGAATGCAAGGGCCCTCCTGCTTCTCATTTTAGGAAATGAGGTGCCTCTCCCTTGCAGACTTTTAGAAGAGGAGGGGCTGAGAGGGAAAGGCTGAGGGCAGAGAGGCTTCCTTACCATAGATATCAGGGTAAGGAGGCCTTTAAACGTTCTCAGTCCCAATGCACAGGCACCCTAAGGAAAATATATAGAGGATGCATTCCTATGCGACTTAACAAAGGTTCAACTGTAACATCTGGTTTCAGGGGTGCACATCCATTTTGGTACAGTAGAGTTTAAAAAGTGAACTTAATGAGTCGTCATTGTGCATGCAATGTCCAGTTACTCAGTGGCCTTCAGTAAACACTTCCATTTTCGTAACATTTAAGTTCCCTTTTTTCTGCTTCCTTTTTTTCTGCTAACCACACATACTACTTCCTTGATGCACCAAAAAGATCTGTTCAAAACAGGGATTAGTAATTGTCTGCGTTAATTGGCCCTCGTTGCACAAGGATTCTCAGCAAGTAGAGAAACTCCGGCCCTGTGTCCAGTTCCGAGGAGCCTGGCATGAAGCCTTGATGAAGAATTGAACCTGATGATTTCTCAATGCTCTCATCTCACCATCGGCCAATACACACTGAGCGTGGTGGAGGGACAGCGAGACCTAGTAAGTACTCCAATATCTGAACTTCTGTATGTGGAGCTCAGTATCCCTTTGTTCACCATTTTCAGACACAGCAGTCTCTGCAGACTCTTGATCATTCCAACACTCACTATCCCTGAATTGGCAATCTTACCATGACTATGTGTCCTCCCTACACCCAGAAGACACAGAATCAGCAGCCTCTGGACCCTCGTCTGACTACATTTTGTCCTGACTACTGGTTCTCAGACTGAGAATCCTTCTAACAATCAACAGCTCCCCATAGTTAAGCAATCCCCAGACCTAACAACCTCAGATAGATAGGATTCTACCCAGATACAATCTTGTTCAGACTCTGTGAATCCGTAAACTATGCATCCTTGCCAGGCTCTGTATCTTTTTCTGGCTATGTATTGCCCTAAGGCTCTGCTTCAGCCCCTCACACTTTGCATATTTCCCTGTCTCTGGATACTTTGGGTCTCCCATGAATTTTGATCCTTCCTAGTCTGTGTATGTTTGACAAACCCAGCATCATCAACCCTTCCCCAGACTCATCCATCACAAAGTGAAAGTACTCTGCAGATACAGTAAACCTCTTTTTAGCAGCACCCTAAGACTCAGGGCACTCACCATGGACAACATTCTCCCAAACCTCAGCAGTCTTCAGCTACCCAGTAACCCCTTGGATTCAGGTTCCCACAAATTAAGAATGTTCCCTCCCTGAGATATACAATCCCACACAACTGGTATTCAACATCCCAAGACTTAACATTGTATATATTGTCACCATGTCGTTCACAGATTCAGCATCACTGTTAATAATTATACATCACCATGTGGGTTCTGCAACCCCTTCTTCTAGTTTACCTGTGTTCTGCATTGTTGCAAGCTCGACACACAAGCTCTGCACTCAGGAAATCTTATCTTTGAAATCGTATCTAAGGCTATATCCCCTTTAGACCCTGTGCCTGCTCCAGACTTGGCATCTTGAGAATCTTCATTCCATCTCCCCAGACATTGTAGTCGCCCCAGACTCCCTAGAGATTGTCCCTCCTTATTGTATATGTGCCTTACATTCCTCCACAGTCCTCGTGTACTCCTCAGATACTATGGGCCTCATTACACGGATGGCGGTAAGGATTTACCGGTACCGGTAAAATACCGGTACCGGTAAATCCTTACCGCCTTACTACGAGGCCCCTTTGCGGGTTGGGGAATTTAACGCCTGCTTTTTGCAGGCGTTAAAAACCAACCCGCAAAGGGACTTTGGTGCTAATTACGGTACCGCAATTTGCAGTACCGTAATTAGCGCCTTCCCCATTCCCATTATGCCCCATGGCATGGGGAAGGGCAATGGTGGAAGGGGGAATTACCGCCCCGCCAACCTTGGAATAGGGCGGTAATTCCCCTTTCCACCAAGGCGGTGCCGGTATTTTACCGGCATGTACCATGGCGCTAAAAGCGCCATGGTTTACCGCCATCCGTATAAGGAGGCCCTATATCTTCAAAAGAATAGATACTTAGACTCAAAATCCTTCCCAGATTCAGGAGACACCCCTGGCCCCAAAATAAAGTCTGCAGGATTCAGAGTCTCAATAGCCTCATGCCAAACATCATCCATAAACTCAATATCTGGCAGGCATTTCCCATTCCCGAAAACAGCTCTGGATCATCGCTAGTCTCTAGAGACTTTCAACATCAGCCACAACATCCTCCGGCATAGCATCCTTCAAAGATTCCTTACCCCCAAGGTGTTGTATCTCCCAGACTTTGCAACTTCGACAGACATCTCCTGATCATCTTTGTACCAAACTCCTCATTAAACTCGGCATGCTCTTAATTCACATCATCCTAATACTCAGGTTCAAGAGACTCAACACAACACAGGGCAACTGTATCCCTGGATGTATCTTCCTGCACTGAGAGCTTTACCATAATATCCTGCACTCTCCTTAAAATCAGCATCTCCAGACTCAGAAAGCCCCTATACCCAATTCCATCCACCAAACAGATTCAGCATCCCCTCCCTCATTCTCAGGAATCCATAATTTAACATTGCTATATTCTGAATACTCTGATGTTTTTTTGACCTCTTCTCCCCCCTCCAACTACATTGTACATCCCCCAGACTGTTTACCTCTTCCCTCAGGTCTGAATCTCACTTAGGGGTGTATAGCTGAGGTGTCTGTCTATATCAAACCAATGGGAATTCGGGAAGGTTGTGACCTGGGGTGTGACGGCCTTGAGGTTCATAGTGGAGAGCCAGCTCTAGATGTCAGAGTGTTCAGTGATGTTGTCAGCAGTAGGAATTCAGTCTTAGAGGGGTTGAGCTTCAGGTAAGCACTGTACATCCAGGACTGCATCAATGTTAAGCAGGTTTTTGTGCCTGTCAATGTCTTCGAAGGAGAATATTTTGAGGTAGAACTGTGTGTCATTGCATATTGGTAGATGTGGATGTTGTGTGAAGCCAGGATGGTTCAGAGAAGTCCCATGTAAAGGCTGAAGATCACGGGAGAGAGAATGGATCCTTGCAGAATTACACAGGTGATGGTAAGAGTTGGTGATCTGGAGGAATCCATTAGAACAAATTTGTGGTGGTTAGCAAAGTAGCTGAGGACAATCTCGCTGAAGTAGAAGGCCAGTGAGTGTCTGCTGTTCTACTGTGTCAAAATGTTCTGGTAGTTTGAGGAGGACTAAGAGGGGATTAAGGGCATTGTCTATCACCATGTTGGTTGCTTTTCCGTGCTGCATCTGGTGCCACAGCCAGATTGGTAGGACTGAAGGTGGTTTTTGGCTTCAATATGTTGGAGGAGTTGCATGGCTATACTGCATTCTCAAGGATCCTACCCAAGAAGGGAAGTAGGGTAATGGGGCGGTAGTTCCTGAGGTTGTTGGACGCAAGTGATAGTTTCTTGATCAGGGCAAGGTTGGATGCTGTGCAGGATTTACACCAAGTCTTTTCTTGTTTTCTGATGGTTCGATTTTTGAAGCTGAGTCCTTGAGTATAACATGGTGTGGAAGGTTTAGGGTTTTGTTTCACTGGGGCATAGAGGTTGATGTTGGTTGTGAGGGTGGTGTTGAGTTCTTGGAGAAGTGAATCACAGTCCTGGTTCATCAAGGTAGGGTGGTTGGCACATGTGACGTGGATCTTGGAGAGGTATTCTGTGAAAGCCTCCATTGGGAAGTTCTTGAATGAAATGAAGGCTTGTTTGCTGGTTTTCTGATGGGTGTGTTTGACTGCGGTGTTGTGACTAATGGCAAAGGAGATTGCCAGATGTCCAACCAGTCGAGCAGGATTGCAGAGTTGTGATGGAGGGTGTGCAGGGCACTGATAAGGTTGAAGATATTACCTTTCCTGTAAGGTGGGTCATTTGTGTGCTTTGTGAGGTTCAGAGTGTTAAGAAGGCAGTGGAGACCTTCCTTCATTGCCTTAGTTGCTTGTTTACCTGGGCTGTTGAAGAAGCCAAGGAAGATGTTTTTGTATGAGTGACATGGTGTTGACCAAGTCCGTGAAGTTTCAAATGATGGAGTTTTTGGGCTAGGGTGGTCTGTAGATGAGATGGAAAGTGACTGTGTACATTGGGGAGAGAGGGAAGTGACAGGACAGGTTTTCAAAAGAGCTGACGATTACAACGTACAGTTGATTGCATGATGCCTTTTAAATGATGGTGAGGTCTCCGCCCATCTTGTTTGGATGGTCTCATTGTTGAATTCATGTTTGGTGATGATGTCAGCGATGTCTGCTGCATGGTTTATTGCTGAGCATGCTTTGGCGAGCATCAGTTTTGCGTAATGGTGGATGGTGCTCGAGGGGTATTCAGTGAAGCAGGTGGGGATTCTGCAAAGAGCATGCCCATTATGTGGCTGTTGAGTGGGGTAGTGGCCGATGAGTGGTGATGGTGAGGTTGGGATGTTGGGCGAGAGGAGTGAAACACATATTCAAGAGGGCTTACCTGATGTTAGATGAGCATGAATTGTGGTCGTAGGTCCTTCTGGTACGAGCAGGTTCAATCAGAAACTGCCCCTCTCTTCCTCTGCCCTTTTCTTGAAATACATGGGCAAGAGATACCCTTTGAACTAACAGTTAAGAAAGGAAAGGAAGGAGTAGTGCTACGCAGGTGGATGGGGTTTAGGTCAAGTGACCTATATCTGCTTGTGTCAGCTCACCAACGTTCTAAGAAGATCAAATCAGATCTACCCCAGGTGCTATAAAGGGACACTCTTGGTTGGAACATGTTGCCAGTATTAGTCAGCTTTTGGAGAGGCAGGAGGTTGTTGTTGCAGGCACGATCAGAACTTTTAGGGAAGCCTTCATAAAGTGGAGTGGAGATCGAGTAGTTGAGGGAAACGTATGCAAGCCTAACATTTCTGTGATTTGTGAGCAGGGAAATAGCAGAGATCCAGGGAGAATGGAGATACAATGCCAGTACCCATCCCTTGAAGTGAACAAGCAAGACATGTGCACTTAATTGATACTTAGGAGATGGAGCAGAAGCAGAGACTCCCTCACAGCAACTTGTGCAAGACTCACTTTTGCATGGTTATTGGGGGGAAATCTGCAGAGGTACAGGAGATTGAAAAGCCATTGTTAATCTTATGAAGTGAGTGAACAAGTTGTTCCATCTGGTGACATTTGGGGAGAGTAGAAGGAGTTGCAGAGAATCCATGAGGACAGTTTGTGTGAGAATCAAACTGATGTGAATTCTGAGGGGCAAATTAGTCAGTGCCCAGCTCTTGAAGTGAGCAAACAACACATTTGGACAACATGACTGGAGTACCTAGATGAGCCAGATGCAGGGGTGACATAATTGTCATGGACTTTTCACACCAGAGGCAGTGCTTGCTGTGTTCACTACAGATGCCAGGATTGACAGTATCACACAAAACACATTGTACACCGTCACAATTCAGTCTGGAGTACATGCACCAGTGTTGCACCACAATGATTGACATCCAAAGAGACTGATAGAGAAGTTTGCACTTTCAGCTACATCGCTAGGACCTGAAGGCGAGTAGTGCAATTATCTACTGAAGATCAGGGAAGAATAGGGGAGAACAGCACATGCTGTAGTTGAACAGTGAGATGAGTTTGAATATTATTACAGGCCTCTCTATCTCTGTTACCCCATTCATTCATAAGCCAACCAATAATTATAATCTATTTGACATGGATGATGTTCAGGAAAAACATCACAATCCATCAGAGAAAGGTAAGAATATGAATTACTGATGGAAATCAGTGCAATGAGGAAGAGGAGAATGACGTCACAGATGGAGAGACTGTATTAGCAATATATGCTCGCCCACAACCTGTTTAAGACTGTGAGAAACAACCTCCTGTCACAGATCAGAAAACACAAAACATCATTAAGTGGCATCTGCAGCACCACCAAAACAACTGCCAATACCATCTTGCCAGATAAGCCCATTCTGTGTGAAGTTGGCGCACAAGGAAAATCAAATGTTTGGCAGCACATTGCACTGAATAAACAGGAACCAAAACTGCCCCACTGCACACACTGCTGGAAACAGTCTGCAGATGGAAGGCAGAAATCAACTTGGGTACCCCATCAATGTGATTACATATGCGGCAGGACTAGGTACGGGCATGGTCAGAAGTCAAACAATCTGAAGCGCATCCCACCTTCTACGATCAAATAAGCAGCATAGAAACATACAAATAATTACTGCTGAACATATGCAGTTGTGTCATTGCTTGGAACACAGAGCCCTAGCCCCAGTAATTCAGTGATACACAGCAGTGATTCCCTAGTTGCATCAGGCCAGTCAAATGGGGACAAAATTATCACAAGTCACATGGCAGATCGAGACAGTGCCTGCTTCATGCTAACCTGTCTATAAGGTTCCCTTGCCCTACTCTTTTGTGGGAAGCCCTGGATTCTGGTGGGTCGTAGGAAAAGCCAATCTCTGCTCACAAATTGTAGATGGCATTTTCCTCCTCAAGTCAGTACCAGAATTGTATAACAGGGTTATGGCTACAGTGGAGTGGGTCCTACCACAGTGGGCTAAAACATTTGATTCCCCATGGGCTTGTTGTGAGGAATTGCCATCTGGCAAGAGTGCAAAGCCCTGTCTTTTTAGTACCTAAAATGATGCAGGTGATTCCAACTCCAAAGTTGTAATCTACTAACCAGATCCCCCATTGTCGCAACTCCATCCCAAAATCATAGTGCACTTGTGTCCTGCTGCATCAGTAACCTGAACGGCAGCACCCACTCTGCTTGTGGCGCAGAACAGGTTCAAAGGTCGCAGGATGCCCGCTTGACGGCTGCAGTGACAGCAAAGTCACTGCAGCACAGGGGGTGACATTTAAGATATGCCACCTGTACCCAAACTACGACGATCATGAGTACCCCATGCTGGTGGCAGGGTAATCTCCAAAATAAGCAATGACTGAGTTTAAGCATAGTACATTGTGATACTTATGGTCGTGTCCACCACAAATCAATCGATCTTGCACATGCGTCAAATCCCGAGAGTAAGTTCTGCAGTGGAAGGGAACATGTATTGGGTCAAACAGGCCGATTCTGACACCTGTAAGGACAAAAACCCAGAGTACCCAGCCTCTCTTTGATTCTCTTTGTGAGGGCCAGTAACCCTTTCCTCCAGAGACCGCTGCACAGCAGGCAGTGGCTCTAGGCCCATGTTTCAAAGGAGCACTCCCATTCAAATTGAGTAGGCTCAAACCAGGGTGCTGCATGTATAGAGGTATTTTCTTGTCAGTAGGAGGTCACGGGGCGTGAGTAGGATAGACAGGACTGCTATGGACGATGGAAGATGCCTTCCACCGTCTTGTTTCTCGCTGTCTCTCTTTCCCTTTCCTGTCTCCTTTGCTTCCCCTGGTGCAAAGCACTTTGGGTGCAAGATCAAGAGGGCAAATCCACTCCAGACAGGAGAAGGGATTGGTCCCCTAAATCAGGCTAGCTTTCGATCAATCACCTGTGGACATAAGCCCTTAAAAGAAGGAGTCTTGCACCCCTTCAACAGAATACCTTCAGTTCCTTGAGGATCCTTTAAGGCCGAAATAGACCTTCTGGGGACTCTCACCTGGACATCCTTTGGAACAGTTGCACTGTCCAAAGCACTCTGCCGGAGTGGAAGAAAGGGCCGTCCAAGGGAGAGGGAAGATCTGTCCCCTAACCACTCCCAGGGACTATTGGGAGTGACCAGTGCTGTGGACCAGAACCAGACCAACCAATAGGCAATGGATCTTCTGCGCCAGAAGAGCAGACCCTGAAGTGTAGCAGCATGTCCTTGAGCCTTTGAGAAGGCCTCACAGCTAGCCGGTGGGCCAGACCAGCTGAAGCTCCTTATTCACCCGCACTGAACCAACCGCTCCATGTTCCCCACATCCTTAACGAGAGGGACGGCGTTGGTGCTGGAATCTGTGCTTCTCCAACCAACCGACCGATTGCACTGCATCTCCATCAGCCCGACACTTAATCACATCCTAGCAGAGCACGTCATCTACCAGGCCCGAAGCGTCTGTATAACACCAGAAACCAAACCGAATCTCCTGAGGGTCACTCACTGATCCTGCCTGGAGGTTACCACACAGCTCGGCCCAGTTAGTCTGAGAACCGCCACCTCTTTGCTTGCACCTCAACGCCCCCTTTATCAGCACTTCACAATCGCTGCCTGCCGACTCAACCCACTTGGGCGTCACTCTTTGACCTCTGCAAGCAGCTAAAGACTAACTCGGCCGGGCCCACATTTAAACGATCTTGGGACGGCACGACCTGCAGCACTTGAGTTGCCGTCGTTCGACCACACTGAGTACCCGCATTCACCACTGCTCGATGCCCACTTGCTGCCAGGGCCTCCGAAATCCTACATGCCCGACTGAGCCAAATGCGCTTGCATCAATGTTCAAACTGGGTCTGATGCGTTAGCCCACCAAGAACCAAATATAGGTAATGTGACACTAAACTGTTCCCCCCATCCCAGTCCACTTGGGCCCTAGAGGCTGATTAGGTCATGATCATCCCTGCCTTCACCAAGATAACCTTATGGGTAGTATGTTACCTACCATCCCTGGAGCTAAGCTCGAAGTGCTACTTTCTCCAGTCTGTCACATCTTCTCTGTCTTTTGTCTGGGGTGGGTTTTTGTACGTAATCTTTTTATGTTCTACCTGCAGGTAGTGTGTTTTTTAAACATGTTTCTATTTTTATTTAACCTTGATTGGACATTCCCTTCATTTTAGAATGTGATACTGTATTGATTGAGTCACTACTGGTTCACCTTCACACCCCTCTTAGGAGTATAGCCTGCCCTACCACAGAAAAGGCGGTATAACTCTTAACTGTCCCTGTTTTACATTTTTGATTGTGTTTTGTTTTGGTTTGTAGAAGTGTGAGGGGTGAGTGAGGCATTGTTTTCCTGTTCACCCTTGTACTCCTGCGAGGCAGAATCCAATTCATCGCACTTGTGGACCAGACATCAGATCATTCACTAGATAGCCATTAAGCACACTGAGTGGACGTTCCTTCCTCTGCCAGCAAAGAGGGATGCTGGTGTAATTCAAGCGGAAAGCATGTCTATGAATTCCGGCTTCAGGCAACATTGTGCATGCTAGCAATACAGGGCAGAAGTCACATGGGAGGAGGTGAAGGCACAGTGACTAATGCCTCGTAATTTGCATTTTGGCTTTGTTGTGGCAGACAAAGGATCAAATGTCCTTGCTGCATTATGAATTGACAAGATAATGCACGTCCCCTGCTTTGTGCATGTCCTCCTTGATTTTACACACGTTATCATTATGAGTCAGCCTTTGAAAGAAATGTGAGCTCACCTTCTGGGCCAAAATAAATCAGGAACGATCATCGTGCCAAAATTGCAGTTGCACCACTGTTTGACAATAGGCCGTATGTCACTCAAAAAAGTAATAGGGACCACATTAAATATTTGATGTACACAATTGTTGCACACTGCCCTTAGTTCTCCATTGGAGTAAGTGTGTACTTTATTTTTCCTTTTATTCATAACAAACACATCACTCTCAATATGGAAATAACATCCTCTTATTCCAATCATACACTGGTTGCAAAGTTAATTCAACATCTTTATTCGTATTCCTTTTTTGTTCTTTTTTCAAAACAACCAATTAATCGTCTTGCACAGAATGACGTAGCACAATGATTTTACTTTGTCCAACGCGTTTCGAGTAACACTCTTCATCAGGGATTGTCATCTAAACCATACAAACACTGTGTACAATTACCTAATGTCCACTATGTGGTTGATAACACTGTCAGCTATTGTTAAATCAATTATTTCCAAGACGTGTAGAGACCAATGTCATGCTATTTTATTACCCTCTACTAGTGAATAAATACTAACTAAAAGACAATAAGTGCCTGTCCTAATTATCATAATAGCTAATAAAATTGTGATCTAAACAAATATATTAGTGGCCTTCTTATTAAGTTTATTATCACCACCAGAGTGTACTGCTGTATTATTAGGTCGTATGAGTGTATTGTTCCATAAGTGCCTTCATTGTAATATGTTATTATTAGTGTATATAGAGCTGTTACTATTAATGCTACTGAAAAGGTGCCTTTCATTATGCTCCTAATTTTTTATAACGCCTCTCTGCACCTGCATATTTAATATCACTGCACTCTGTATATCTATAATGAATGCAAATTGCAAAGAATAAGCATGACGCTGAGGCTAAAATCTGCCATAGCGTGCAATGAATTTGATCCAGCAAGTTAACTCCTCTACGTATGCTAAAGGCTGCACTCTCGACTGGTCCTCACGCTAAATAGATCATCGATATCATATCTAGCTTTCCTGTGCCAAGGTCTGACCACTCTATGATTGAGTTCTGCCTGTGCCATGCACATCCTGCCAGCAAGCCAGCTAATCTCCTGACACTCATCCTTTCTCACAACACACGTAAACTTCCCCCCTCCAACCGATCCGTTGGGCCAAGCCTCCTGCATCATAACAGCCCTAACACACACACAATAAACA
Organism: Ambystoma mexicanum; assembly: GCF_040938575.1. Classification (NCBI taxonomy): domain Eukaryota; kingdom Metazoa; phylum Chordata; class Amphibia; order Caudata; family Ambystomatidae; genus Ambystoma; species Ambystoma mexicanum. The sequence goes on from NC_090922.1 coordinate 554,165,047, forward strand.
AACAGGCTAAACCTAATCCCAAGTCGATTAACCTGAACACAAAATCAAACTCAAGGTTTTCAAAAGACCTTGTCTCCATGTGCTGACTCAAACGAGCTAGTGAGAATACATGGAGAAGAAACCCCACACCAACTAATTGGGGTGCCTTCTTGATTGTATCCAAATCCTTCAAAAACAACTTCATCACAACCAAAGCCTCATCTTTGAATAAGAGGATTACTGAAACTACCTCTAGTGCCAGGGAACACGTCGCCATCCCAAGGAATTAGAAAACCCAGCACCTACCCCCTCCTTAATCAACACTGACAAAAACTGGTGTCTAATGATCCAAACATCCCTCTCGGGCAAAATCGAGATACTAAAACTCAAAATCATGGAGAAGAAATTTCAACTCATTGCTAAACACCCCGTGCTGTCACCCCCCTGCTAACACCCAGCACCCCTTCCCACCGAATTACTCTTCTGCCCATGCCACGGAATACATTGTTACTATGGTATAACACCTCAAACCCTCAAACTGTAAAGGTGACGAATGCCCAGCACACATAGTTAAAGTATGCACTACCACCCTTGCACCTGCTACAGCTGACTTTGTTAATGCTTCCTTTACTGCAAACAATGTCCCTACTTGCCTCAAAGCAGCCCAGGCTGCCCCACTCAATAATAGACCTTTTCTGGATCCCACCCTCGCCCCCAAGACCCATAACTACAGTACACTACCTCTTGAAAATCCTTGACTGTGTTGCCTGCTCACTTTACTTTACTTGTATTGCTTTATTTCGACAGAATAGTCATAAAAGCAGTTTACAGACAAATTCAAAATCACATTAGCTACATCGTCACAATCGCTTAGCTCATAATTACACCACTAAAATGACACAATCAGTGCTTTACCTTAAAACCAATTAAAAAACAGATCAACATTATACAGACAATAGCAGCTTGTACAGAAAGATGTCTTTACACCATAGCACTGTTCAGCAACTTAGCCTCCCTCATATAATTTATCTTTTGCCCAGCTCAGCTTATCCGAGGCGTCCAGGCAAATCACCATAGCACCAGCTAAGGACCTACATTCACGGATTAAAAACAGAGGCTTCAGGGAGCGCTTCCTCAGAGGCATGGTGGCCGGAACAGAATAAACAATGGTGTTGTACCATCTCTTCAGACTCACCACAACGGATACATGACGCGGAAATAGCAATATTCCATCTGTGCCGAAATACAGCAGTTGGCAAGATTCCAATACAGAACTTTAAATATAATCCTCTTTTCCACCTGGGCGAGACATAGTCTAGGTATTCTTCGCAGCCCGCCCACGGCATTGAGATCCCTCATAATCAAAAATATTTGGAAGTCTGGAGGAGCACCCCCTTCATGCCATAACTTCCTTCATGATCTTCTCTAGAAAAGACACTCCTTTGTCAGGCATGCCCCTGCTGTAAAAATTAACAACTACGACAGGGGTGTTATCCCACAATTCCACATCCAGGGCCAAAATATTAAGAGAATGCATATCCAGCACTGTGACAGCTTTGCAAAGGGAGTCTTTGACCCAGATCACCAGCCCCCGGGATGGGCGTCCCCTTGGTCCTTTCAGTGCAAGTACAAAAAAGGGTTGCTTACCTCCTCAGAATTGTTGATTTCAGGACCCAAGTTTCCTGCAGCGAAACCACCTCGAACCCCCTAATGAACAAACGCCAGTCCTCATCAATAAGATGTTTGACAATCCCAGCTATGTTCCAGGGTAGGATCCACACCCCGGGAAATGTGTCTCGTGGGAACTCTAACACACCTTGGGTTGGATTCGCTTGAAGTACCCTGTCATTCACTTCCCGGGTAAGAGCAGAATAATTACTAATCCAACCATGCTGAAAGTGCCCAAAACTTTAAGTGCTATGACCCCACCCCTGGTTTACACTGAGGCAAATGAGACGCTGCTGTATCCCCACACTGTTCGGGCAGACTTAACTAGCTGGCCTTCTCCAGCTTTCCATTCCCCCTGGGCGACTGCCAATACATAACCGAGTGGCAATCTTGAGAGACTGGTTCTGAACCTCTGGTGTACAATGGGGTCCAAGCGGGCTCCTGGCATGAGGCTGGGTGGTGGGTGCCTGCCCAAGATGAGACTGTGGTATGTGATAAAGTCTAATCGGCTCATCAGAGACACGCCTCAAGCCACCCAGCTGGGAACTCAATAACCACTTGGGGCGACATTCTAATAGAGATCTGTAGTTGAGCAGGGGGAAGGGCCCGTTGCTCCATTTCCAGGAGAGCCTTTACGAAACGGGAATCCTTTACCCAAACCTTAATGGCATCCACCCCCTGCAGGCCTACTAGCCTCTGACAGGAAACTAGGTCACTGAGAATCAACAATAGACACCCCCTCTTATGCGTTAACCAGTGACTAACTTTATTCAGCAGACTATCACCCTGTTCATGCCTGGCAGGCTGATTTTTCGAGACATTCAGAAGATAGAACTATTCCTGGTTCTCAGGACCCAAAAGCTTATGAGTGGGGCCTGTGCTCCCTTCAGCCCCACCCTACCCTCTACCATCCTGACAATGAGGAGGAGCTATATTTGGTGAGGAAGAGACAACACTATTTACAGGAAGTACAAGAAACTTGGGCAGAATGCTTAGACCATTAGCCTTCCATTCTCACTTATCCTGCTCCTCCCTCCCCTCACCTCCCCCTTACAAACCCCCATGTCCTGAGGTGCCCCCAGGGGATTGGAAACTTGTAGCATCAAACACTCCACCAATTTAGTCAGCCTGCGTTTATCTCACTTGAGTTCTGCGTTTTCTTCCTGCGTGAGTTCCATAAATATTAAAGCATGCTTACAACCCTCACAGCCCCTCTTTGCCATATAGCCCTTACCCATGCTATCAATCAACTGGGCCCCCCCTGTCAAAGAGAGGGTTGAGGTGGGGGGGAACAAAGTCATCCCGGCCCTTCATCAAAGCCCCACCCAGGTTCATAGTCATAACTTCACCGAAGTTAGCCAGGACCTCGAATTTATTACTAGTACAAACCCCCTGTTGGTAAGACATGAATGCCACCTCCCTCACTCCCCTCTCCCTCGCTTACCCCCGAGGGTGCAAGCTTCCCCTCAGCCGTCTGGTGATCGAGCTACTCCGCCGTCTGGGCACACAGATACTCCCTGCCTTGCCAAGAGAATCGCTTCAATTACACAAGGTGCAACTCCTTTTCCTGAATCACAGCTCCCAACCACCAGCCTATACATTTTGCCCTCCTGTTGTGCTGGCATTTTCTCAACCACATACGCCTCCATCGATTGCTTAGAAAGGGGTACTGCTTTCGCCATAGGATTATTTTGTGGCAGAAAAATTGGGGGGCCGGTCGGGGAATCTGGGGTGATCTCGGTAATACCTATTACATGATCCTCTGCCACACAGTTAGATTTGGCTATAAGAAGGGGTGGACGATCCCCTATATCATGCAATAGCCCCTCGATTTCCGAAATCAGCAAATTAACATCCCATATCGCTTCAAATATTTTAAACATTTTCCTTGGCCCACCTCCCGGAGAAATCTCCATTGTAGCCTTTCTTTTCAGCGTGATGGCAGGAGGTTGCAATTATACTCCTGATGTTACACCCTTTGCCCCCCTACTTAGTGGATAGGTTCCCAGCAGTTAGAGATCAAGGAATTAGTCAGTAATTTACAGCAAAGAAATGACCGTTATCTTACACACTTAAACAATGAGCATGTTGATTGCGACTGATGTGAAAGATAAAAGAACACTACACAGTTGAACAGTTAAACAGATAAAATAATTAAAACGTTTAAAACACTAAACATTTGGTCTTTTAAAAGTCAAAAAGACACTCAATCAGGCAGGACAAAGAGACAATCTTATCCCCCATGAATGTTGACCTATGATGCACGTTATCCTACAATGTGTCCATAAGTCTGGCATACAGTGTGAGGTAGAGGAACGCCCGACAGGCTAAAGAGGCATCCATAGTCCCTCTCCCACTCCTCCCCAATGCAGGAATAAACAATTTCAACTGAAAATTCCAATATGAAGCAATAGAAGCCAGTCCAGCCAAGGTGGGAAGTGTCCCGGGAAAAATTCTCCATGCACCGGCTGCGCACAATGGAAAGTGCCAGAAAGTGGCCTTGCCCGGCCCAAATCTGCGTAAACAAGAAGGTTAGCCTGTGTAGGAGAGCCATCGTGGGGAGAGCCGTAAAAGGCACACAGGTAGAAGAATTCGTTGAAGCATTAGTTATTTCAAAAGGGAAAAGGCAAGTCACATACTCCACCTACTTGGTTTGTCTTCAGCAACAATGCTGCCTCAATGTAGGGAGTCTCCCCGAAAGGTGCTTTCTCAATTATTCACCAATCCAGTCAAAATGTATTTGCGTGTGTTGACTCAAACGAGCTAGTGAGAATACATGGAGAAGAAACCCCACACCAACTAATTGGGGTGCCTTCTTGATTGTATCCAAATCCTTCAAAAACAACTTCATCACAACCAAAGCCTCATCTTTGAATAAGAGGATTACTGAAACTACCTCTAGTGCCAGGGAACACGTCGCCATCCCAAGGAATTAGAAAACCCAGCACCTACCCCCTCCTTAATCAACACTGACAAAAACTGGTGTCTAATGATCCAAACATCCCTCTCGGGCAAAATCGAGATACTAAAACTCAAAATCATGGAGAAGAAATTTCAAATCATTGCTAAACACCCCGTGCTGTCACCCCCCTGCTAACACCCAGCACCCCTTCCCACCGAATTACTCTTCTGCCCATGCCACGGAATACATTGTTACTATGGTATAACAGCTCAAACCCTCAAACTGTAAAGGTGACGAATGCCCAGCACACATAGTTAAAGTATGCACTACCACCCTTGCACCTGCTACAGCTGACTTTGTTAATGCTTCCTTTACTGCAAACAATGTCCCTACTTGCCTCAAAGCAGCCCGGGCTGCCCCACTCAATAATAAACCTTTTCTGGATCCCACCCTCGCCCCCAAGACCCATAACTACAGTACACTACCTCTTGAAAATCCTTGACTGTGTTGCCTGCTCACTTTACTTTACTTGTATTGCTTTATTTCGACAGAATAGTCATAAAAGCAGTTTACAGAAAAATTCAAAATCACATTAGCTACATCGTCACAATCGCTTAGCTCATAATTACACCACTAAAATGACACAATCAGTGCTTTACCTTAAAACCAATTAAAAAACAGATCAACATTATACAGACAATAGCAGCTTGTACAGAAAGATGTCTTTACACCATAGCACTGTTCAGCAACTTAGTCTCCCTCATATAATTTATCTTTTGCCCAGCTCAGCTTATCCGAGGCGTCCAGGCAAATCACCATAGCACCAGCTAAGGACCTACATTCACGAATTAAAAACAGAGGCTTCAGGGAGCGCTTCCTCAGAGGCATGGTGGCCGGAACAGAATAAACAATGGTGTTGTACCATCTCTTCAGACTCACCACAAAGGATACATGACGCGGAAATAGCAATATTCCATCTGTGCCGAAATACAGCAGTTGGCAAGATTCCAATACAGAACTTTAAATATAATCCTCTTTTCCACCTGGGCGAGACATAGTCTAGGTATTCTTCGCAGCCCGCCCACGGCATTGAGATCCCTCATAATCAAAAATATTTGGAAGTCTGGAGGAGCACCCCCTTCATGCCATAACTTCCTTCATGATCTTCTCTAGAAAAGACACTCCTTTGTCAGGCATGCCCCTGCTGTAAAAATTAACAACTACGACAGGGGTGTTATCCCACAATTCCACATCCAGGGCCAAAACATTAAGAGAATGCATATCCAGCACTGTGACAGCTTTGCAAAGGGAGTCATTGACCCAGATCACCAGCCCCCGGGATGGGCGTCCCCTTGGTCCTTTCAGTGCAAGTACAAAAAAGGGTTGCTTACCTCCTCAGAATTGTTGATTTCAGGACCCAAGTTTCCTGCAGCGAAACCACCTCGAACCCCCTAATGAACAAATGCCAGTCCTCATCAATAAGATGTTTGACAATCCCAGCTATGTTCCAGGGTAGGATCCACACCCCGGGAAATGTGTCTCGTGGGAACTCTAACACACCTTGGGTTGGATTCGCTTGAAGTACCCTGTCATTCACTTCCCGGATAAGAGCAGAATAATTACTAATCCAACCATGCTGAAAGTGCCCAAAACTTTAAGTGCTATGACCCCACCCCTGGTTTACACTGAGGCAAATGAGACGCTGCTGTATCCCCACACTGTTCGGGCAGACTTAACTAGCTGGCCTTCTCCAGCTTTCCATTCCCCCTGGGCGACTCCCAATACATAACCGAGTGGCAATCTTGAGAGACTGGTTCTGAACCTCTGGTGTACAATGGGGTCCAAGCGGGCTCCTGGCATGAGGCTGGGTGGTGGGTGCCTGTCCAAGATGAGACTGTGGTATGTGATAAAGTCTAATCGGCTCATCAGGGACACGCCTCAAGCCACCCAGCTGGGAACTCAATAACCACTTGGGGCGACATTCTAATAGAGATCTGTAGTTGAGCAGGGGGAAGGGCCCGTTGCTCCATTTCCAGGAGAGCCTTTACGAAACGGGAATCCTTTACCCAAACCTTAATGGCACCCACCCCCTGCAGGCCTACTAGCCTCTGACAGGAAACTAGGTCACTGAGAATCAACAATAGACACCCCCTCTTATGCGTTAACCAGTGACTAACTTTATTCAGCAGACTATCACCCTGTTCATGCCTGGCAGGCTGATTTTTCGGGACATTCAGAAGATAGAACTATTCCTGGTTCTCAGGACCCAAAAGCTTATGAGTGGGGCCTGTGCTCCCTTCAGCCCCACCCTACCCTCTACCATCCTGACAATGAGGAGGAGCTATATTTGGTGAGGAAGAGACAACACTATTTACAGGAAGTACAAGAAACTTGGGCAGAATGCTTAGACCATTAGCCTTCCATTCTCACTTATCCTGCTCCTCCCTCCCCTCACCTCCCCCTTACAAACCCCCATGTCCTGAGGTGCCCCCAGGGGATTGGAAACTTGTAGCATCAAACACTCCACCAATTTAGTCAGCCTGCGTTTATCTCACTTGAGTTCTGCGTTTTCTTCCTGCGTGAGTTCCATAAATATTAAAGCATGCTTACAACCCTCACAGCCCCTCTTTGCCATATAGCCCTTACCCATGCTATCAATCAACTGGGCCCCCCCTGTCAAAGAGAGGGTTGAGGTGGGGGGGAACAAAGTCATCCCGGCCCTTCATCAAAGCCCCACCCAGGTTCATAGTCATAACTTCACCGAAGTTAGCCAGGACCTCGAATTTATTACTAGTACAAACCCCCTGTTGGTAAGACATGAATGCCACCTCCCTCACTCCCCTCTCCCTCGCTTACCCCCGAGGGTGCAAGCTTCCCCTCAGCCGTCTGGTGATCGAGCTGCTCCGCCGTCTGGGCACACAGATACTCCCTGCCTTGCCAAGAGAATCGCTTCAATTACACAAGGTGCAACTCCTTTTCCTGAATCACAGCTCCCAACCACCAGCCTATACATTTTGCCCTCCTGTTGTGCTGGCATTTTCTCAACCACATACGCCTCCATCGATTGCTTAGAAAGGGGTACTGCTTTCGCCATAGGATTATTTTGTGGCAGAAAAATTGGGGGGCCGGTCGGGGAATCTGGGGTGATCTCGGTAATACCTATTACATGATCCTCTGCCACACAGTTAGATTTGGCTATAAGAAGGGGTGGACGATCCCCTATATCATGCAATAGCCCCTCGATTTCCGAAATCAGCAAATTAACATCCCATATCGCTTCAAATATTTTAAACATTTTCCTTGGCCCACCTCCCGGAGAAATCTCCATTGTAGCCTTTCTTTTCAGCGTGATGGCAGGAGGTTGCAATTATACTCCTGATGTTACACCCTTTGCCCCCCTACTTAGTGGATAGGTTCCCAGCAGTTAGAGATCAAGGAATTAGTCAGTAATTTACAGCAAAGAAATGACCGTTATCTTACACACTTAAACAATGAGCATGTTGATTGCGACTGATGTGAAAGATAAAAGAACACTACACAGTTGAACAGTTAAACAGATAAAATAATTAAAACGTTTAAAACACTAAACATTTGGTCTTTTAAAAGTCAAAAAGACACTCAATCAGGCAGGACAAAGAGACAATCTTATCCCCCATGAATGTTGACCTATGATGCACGTTATCCTACAATGTGTCCATAAGTCTGGCATACAGTGTGAGGTAGCGGAACGCCCGACAGGCTAAAGAGGCATCCATAGTCCCTCTCCCACTCCTCCCCAATGCAGGAATAAACAATTTCAACTGAAAATTCCAATATGAAGCAATAGAAGCCAGTCCAGCCAAGGTGGGAAGTGTCCCGGGAAAAATTCTCCATGCACCGGCTGCGCACAATGGAAAGTACCAGAAAGTGGCCTTGCCCGGCCCAAATCTGCGTAAACAAGAAGGTTAGCCTGTGTAGGAGAGCCATCGTGGGGAGAGCCGTAAAAGGCACACAGGTAGAAGAATTCGTTGAAGCATTAGTTATTTCAAAAGGGAAAAGGCAAGTCACATACTCCACCTACTTGGTTTGTCTTCAGCAACAATGCTGCCTCAATGTAGGGAGTCTCCCCGAAAGGTGCTTTCTCAATTATTCACCAATCCAGTCAAAATGTATTTGCGTGTGTTTGCAGAAAACTTGGTGTTTGGGGGGCAGAACACCATCAGAGGTAAAACCAGTCACCTAGATCCAGCAGAGTGTTAAATGTGAGGGGTGACTCAGACGGCAGTAACCGTGGGTTCAAACACAAGGAGGTGGACTGTTTGTTTCCAGCGCAGACTGCGCTGACTTCAGGAAACTCTGCCCCACCAAGATATGTCCAATACTTCCACAGCACCCACCTATAGCCACAGCCATCCTGCGCCCTTCATCTGCGTTCTTCCACTGCAAGGGTGAGCACTGGTGGCTTTTGTACCCTACTCTTCCTCCTCACTCGAATTCGTGGCAAAAAACGGGGCGTGGCCAAACAGGACGAGAGCTCCAGAGATACCAACAGCCAATAAATCCACAGACAGCCTGCGCCATTCACCTGCGGGCTTCCGCCGCAAGGGTGAGTACTGGTGGCTCTTGTACCCTCCTCTTCCTCCTCACTCGAATTTGCAGCAAAAAAGGGGCCTACTCACAGAATCAAATCTATCTTGAACAACACTTGGGTCTAAACAATCTGGCTTTGGGCCCAAGCATAGCACTGAGTCTGCTCTCCTGGACATCAAAATCCGACTTGACAACTCCAGAGACACAGGCAACGTGGCCTTGCTACTCCTCCTCGACCTCATGGACCACTACATCCTTTGCCTACACCTCGTGTCAAACTTCCATTTCACCTAAGAGGCGGCCCTTTGTATCAAATCCTTCCTAAGCGAGTGCAGCTCCAGGTTTTTCATCAGATCCGCTACTGCAGACCTCATCCCAGTCCAATGCAGAGTCCCACAGGGCTCATGCATCTCACCAGCCCCAACAACACCTATACTAAGCCACCTCAATGCCATGGGCATTTCATACACTAACTTTGAGGGCGACACGCAAATCCTACTTCTTATCACAGGAAACTACAACAAAGATATCATCTCAATCAACCACACATGCAGCATTGTTCAGAACTGGATGGCTAACCATACCCTATGTCTCAATGATGAGAAAACTGAACAGTTACTTGTGGGCACCCCACACCATTTAAGTACCCTAAGTTCCACCTATTCCTCCATCCCCATTGATGGAACCACCATCCAGGTCTTCAAGCACGTGAAGACACAGGGTGTTTACCTCGAAACCGAGCTCAACAACACGCCACATCAGTACTCTTGGCTCTTCCACCACCTACATAGCTAAACTGATCATCCCAAGCAGGAAATGACTCTCGCCCAAGAATTTCCTGACTCTTTCTGGATGCAATATAGGCAGCAAACTCAACTATTGTCACTAATTGCAAGGCCACGTTTCCTGTGTCCCTGAAGTTGTTGAGTTGGATTTTGACGTCCAGGAGAAAAGACTTGGTGCTATGCTTGGGCCTATCACATCATATCATAGCAACATTCTTTTCTCAGTCACTTCCTCCAAGAACTTTGCCGAATTACAACTCTTACAGACAAAGGCTCTAAGAGCAGGGTTGGGTTTGAAACAGTCAGACCACATCTACACCACGAGAAGAGGGGTAGTTGGGAAGGGAGCGAACCCATCCCATCCCCCTTGGCGCTTTAGGGTGAGCCGAGCACCATTGGAAGAACAATAACAGACCAAGGGGCTGGGGGGCATTCCAACTGTCCCCACACAATCATAATATAGTACGCAATTTAGAAGTTTATACATAGTGCGCATATGCAAGCAGATGCCATTTTGCAGATACTGATTAGCCATACTCAAAGCGTAGGGCCTGCATGGCCATGCAGTATTTAGTGTGGTAGACACAGGCCGCAAGCCTGAAGGGGAAATTTGAACAGGCCCAAGTGCTGACGAGAGAGGCCCACACTGCTAACTTTCACAGAAACTCTTCTTTGTTCTTAAATTGGTTACAATATGTGTTTTCTAGAAAGGATGTGCCCTGCAAGGCCACGAGACAGCACTGGGCGCCTCGGTGTAGGTGTTATCACACTGTATCTTGTAAGAGGATTCAATTCAACACTACAGCTAAGTCAATGCCTAGTCTGGGATACTGAATGGAAACCCTTATTGATATCTCTTTACGTCCAGTTCATGCGTTCTGGATGACTACCCCTATATAACACCCCTCTCTTGGAATCCCCCTGACCCCACTGAGCCACAAAGTAGTTCTGTTTTGCAAGTTTAAACGGTTTATTTGATAATTTAAACAATATATATATATATCACACTTTATAATTAATGAATAATTGAATATCACACTTAATCTGAGCAGTAATCAATAATGGATAGTCCGGCACTAGCACACTTCTTTATAATCAATGATGAGTGGTTATAGGATGGATACGATAGCAACAATATTTTTATGGTTTCAAATGGATGCAATGTGAAATGAAATGCAGTACAGAAAATAACTTGATAGGATTTCAGCAAAAGACAATGTAATCACTTTCTTGGACAATTCACCCCCCCTTTTATGCACTGTAAGGAGATGAAGATGACACAGTTCTTAGGAATGCAATCAAATAGAATTCAGTTCAATTCCCCCCCAGCAGCTTATACAACAGATAGGAGTTTTGAAACACAGGCAAAATGCTTTGAATATGGTGACAATGCAGTGAGAAATATGCTGAAAATGCTTTTAATTCCCTTCAGGAGGTTCAGGGTGAGTGAAATATACTTGGGATGAGTTCAGGCTCACTTTAGCAAGGATCTAGGAGTAACTAGCAGGTTAAACGAATTTTTGGCAAAGGAAAGCAATGAAGCTGCTGTTTTCACACGTGGCTGGATTTTTAACCAAATTGCAAATCGCGGTAAAATTTGCGAGTGCGAGAATCGTGATTACGGAGAAAGTATAAGGAGGAAGTCATTGGCATTGAAAACATCATGATGGCCAGAGCTTCCCAGAAAATGCCCAGGGAAATGCATGAAGAATAGGCTGCCACCCATTTTTGCCGATGTTATGGGCACAGAAGGGCACTGCCTAAAACCACCATTGGACTACCCACACAGTAGCCTGAAACCATTGGGAATGGCAATGCTGATTGCCAAAAGCAACCTAGAACTGTGGGGAATTCATTTCTTAAATCCCAAAAATGGTTGCATTACCAGTACTCACCACTATCAGAAAGCCGGCGTTTTAAAACAACACCAGACATTTGTGTAAAACTGAATAAATGAACCCAAAGCAGGCCAAAGAAAGACTTACTAAGAGGTGGATACAATGCAAAGTTATATTCTGAAGTGACTTGAAGGTTTATAACAAGACTGGCTGAGCTCTGCAGGTCTGTAGCGGCTTAAACTGAAACTGGATTTAAAATTACCAAAAATCGAAATGTGTAAATAAACTGAGGGACAGACTTGTGACTGCCACATAGTTTGTCACTGTTAAAATGTCATAGTTTTGAACTTAGAATCAGCATTTCAAAATTGTCTTGACTTAAACTGGGGAACAAAAAGTGACATTTTATCTGAAACCTGGCTTAATGAAACTGAATTTTGCCCACCAGCTACCCCCGACAGGAGTTGAGACTTGCACAACAGCTGTGTTCCCAGGCCTAGCTGCCTTTTGCTGTTCCCACCAAAAGGGATATGACACTTCTCTGATTGAATTACCTGGGCTCTGCAGGAAATTGAACAAAGCCCTGTCCTGACTCAGGCATGATTTGTAATGGGAGCTATAGGGAGGGATACATTACAGTTTAAAAGCGAGGGTGGAACCTTTGGAAGCCGAGAGACGTGTTTGGGATGATTAAAGCATGTGTGGGTTAGTGTGACCTTGGGACTCCCCGGGTGCCAGTCTTTGAGCATGCTAGGTGCATTGTATAATGATGGAGTAGCACTGTTCGCAAATGTAGCTAATTGTTTCATTGTCCTTGGTTTCCTCGAGACAATGAGCCCAGAAGACCCCACATGATGGAAGACGGACAGAATAGGCTGGGACCAATGACCTGGCATCACCTATGGAGTAGGCCGACCATGTATAGGGTCTCACCAACCAGCCGTGTGGGTTTCCACTATATACAAATGACGCTGTGTCTGCTTTTAAGCTTCTGCTTGCACCCTTTTTGCCCAGAACATTCCATGGCAGCAGATTTCTTTGATGACGCACCTATGTTTTGTAGAAATAAAACTTGTTCTCTTGAAAGAGCTCCTTTGGGCCTTTTTCCCTAGCGTGTTGTATTTTTTCTGGTGTGAGTGTTTAGGGGTGTGCCTTCAAGGTTCACTGGCTACCTAAATAAGCGAGATTTGAGTTTAAAACTCAAGCTGCGACACACTGGTGCTTGCACCAGAATACTCCCTCCTACCTGGTCCTTCGAATCTCAGCCAAACCCAAGTTATGCCCCCTTTGCTCCTCCGCCACCTATGTACTCTGTACACCTAGATTTAATCGCAAATGTGCAGGGGGTTCCAACATCTGCGTCACCGCCTTCAGGAAACTCCTGAAAACATGGCTATTTAACAGAGGTTCTTAAATGTCTGCATCACTTGCTCATGTTGTACCTGTGCTGTCTTACCATTTTTTGACTGTCAACATCTATGTCTAACTGGACCAATGTACTGTCTGTCTGTACCTACTTATCCTGTACCAGCGCCATGATACCTAAGGGTTTGGACGCTACATGAATGCCAAAGTCAAAACATTTAATAAATGATTTCATACAGCATCTAACTACTAAAGTTAGTGAGGCGGTGAACATCCTCCTGATGACTCACCTTGCTGTGCAGCAAAAGTAAATCCGGTGAGGGTGACTGTTTTGTAAACCGAGCTCTGAGCTCTCACAATCTAAATAGCTCCTGAAATTCACATCAATAAGAACTCATATAGAAATTGAAGAAACACTTTTTTTTGTAGTTCACATTCCCTAACCCAAATGAATAATGGTAACATTATGCCACTTACTCTCTCCATGTAAATCCTATTGTCTAAATATATACCATGAATGATCAACCATTCCCTTTATGCCCACAACGTATTAAACAATGTATCAAAGAATAGCAGATTGACATTAACTTATTAAAATAACTATCATCATAAGTAATCAATTAAAGAAAAACATTGTTAATATCCTCTAATATTATACCACTAAATGATGTCTTAGAGTACCTACAAATGTGCTCCTAAATTCCACATGCCATCTCTAGCTGTAATTTGGCATTTTCAATATACATCAAGGAAAACGCTGGATATTAATAAGCTGTTGTAACCAGTCCACTGAATGAGGCCACAGATTGGAATCCACATCATAAAAGAAACATGTTTGTAATACAATTGCTTACTCAACAATTTGCTTATATTCTAAATGTGTCACTAAATACAGAGTATCAACCATTCTCTAAGTCTGTGGTATACTAATAGCAGAATAGTTCTTCTAGTAAGCACTTTATCTTATTCTGGCATAATTCACGTTAACCTTTGTAATCCTTAAATAAAAACAGCACATATCTATAGGGTACATACACGTGTATGTACAGTTCATTATTGAATTGTTATCTTACAGAATTAAATGTAATGATAACATTACATCCATCCCTTTGGGAAGGACTGAGTCAAGCTTATGCATCCAGAAATCTTCTTGTTGGAGTAATTTATGTTCTAAATTACACCCCAGTATGTCACTGACACCTGTTGAAAGATGTGTGAGCGGTTTGATCACGGCCTAGGGAGCCGCACTGTGGGGCACCCTTGTCAGTGACTTGGGCATCTTAAATACAGATAGGGCATCAACAAGAACCGACATGGACCATCAGCTTCAAAGATGCTTAATGCCTCTCTGCTGGATGCTTCACCTGTTTGAAGTGATAATGACCAAATTCAGTATTTGAACAGCAATTGGCCCAACTCGCCAGTGACACTCTCCCAACAAGTGTGCAATCAGAGAGAGTTTTACCGAGGGCAGTGCTATTGTCTCTATCTACAGGAAAGGCCTTTCATGATGACTTGTTACCAGATAAGTGTCAAGTATACGTTGGACACCAAAACATGGAAAGGGGTGGCTTTGTGGTATGCCTTGGTGGTAAACAGATAGCTGTATTAGTGGTTGACCGGCTCTGACCCGTTGCTTACTTGCTGTTGACAACATGACATGCCTTTTGTGACATTATTACTTTTCAGGCCTACTATTTGTATGATCACAAAAGCTACTTTTCAAATGTTCTCAGGCTTTCTCCGAGAGCACTTCCAGCACCTAATGTCTACAAGATTTCTGCTAGAATGCAGATACTCCCTACATTTCCCAGGCTCTCCCAGAGTTAAGTGACACCTAAAGTTCAATGGCTTTGATCCAGAGCATTGCCACCCCCTGGAGATCTAAGGTATCCCACAGAGTGCTGCCACCCCTTAAGTTTATGGGCTCTCGCACAGAGTGCAGACCCACAAAGTACTGCCAATCCATTATGTGGGGACTCTACAAGAGGGCTGTCACTCATTCGCACACCCTGCACAGCCAGGTACAAGAGGAAAGTATGGGCCTGCAAAAAATCTTTCCCCATAGCCGCCTCAATTGCTGTGTAGTACAGTGCCCCCAGCACAGAGGCACCAGGCAATGCAAGCAGTAGGTTCCTGCCTACCTCATCACCTGGTCCCTACATTCTGTTCAAATAAAGATACAGGTAGTGGTGTGCTGCCCCCAGATACTTGTTGATGAGGTGCCAGCAATGGCACCTGCACATTCCCACAGTCACCTCTGCTAAGGGCACTGACTTGACAGACTGGGCAAGTAATAGAGTTGCCTTTAATGTGGCATGTTTGCCTGATGCTGAAGTTGTGCTGTACCCTGGCCCTTGAAGGTACAAGAACCTGCATCCCAAACCCTATGATGGTGGCCAGATAACTGTTGGGGTCGGTGATGGCGGGGGATCATTTGCCTGGTAAATCCCAAGGTGCAACAACTTCCATTCTTCCCTGCCTCACTTTATTGCACAGACCTACACAGTGCAGGAGACATCACATTGATCACCTTTCACGGTTTATCCCAGTCACAGTTCAAAATACTGCCCCACCAACGGGCATGAGGGTTGTGTGGGGAGCTTTTCTGTTCTCTTGGAGTAGGATCTCTGTGCCTATCCCTCCCTTGAAATGACAGTTACAGGGTGAGCCTCCTCCTCCAACACCTCTTTGTCTCCATATCCACCTACTGACTCTCAAGTATAACAAACAACTTTCTTAGCACACCATAAGCTGCCCTTCCCGAGGCACCTCCTCAAAGACCTCCTCCTACTCTGCACCCTGGTCAGGGTCGGACTGGGGCTTAGCATTCACTTGGGCACCAATGAAAAAGTGGCCCAGAGTTGCAAATAGCAATTTGTTGCTTTCATGATAGACTGTTTGAACAGTACTGAAGGGGGAGGTTTTGGTCAAATGTTATGCAAATAGTGCATTTTAAAGAATACGTGTTGATTAGCATTCAGCATACTTAACATTCACACAGTAATTGATTAGACTGGCCAACCTTGACTAAAAAAGTCACCCAGGCTAGCCTGTTGGACTTTGCACTTCGGGCATTGCCCTATTGTCCTATAGACCACTGAAAGCCTGGCCCTGGCCCTGCTGGTGAAGACCACTTACCCTCCCACCCCCCGGAAATGGCCTCCACCCAGTCAGGAACCATATTACAATGCTACAGGGCAGCAAATACCCCTCCTGCCACCTGAGGAGCAACCCATGTGCTCTTCCTGCCCTCCTGCTTTTTCACAGATCCTGCCTCGATCAGGGCTTCCACCAGAGACTCTGCCTCTGTGGCTCCTTGGGAACCGCCACCAGAGGCCTTGCCATACCTGCCTTTGTACTCAAGGGGATTATGCTATGATATGATGTGTTATTTATAACACGCTTAATACCCAGAGGTTTCTAAGTGTGAACCCAGGGATTGAATTTGTGGTGCACTGTATTGTCTTGTTTCCAAGGCGAGCACGATTGCCCCTGACCTATCCTCCCGAGACATTGTCCTCCTCTGATTGTCCTGCCTTCTATTTCAATCCTTCTTCTCCTAAAGCAATTCTCAATGCCACAGTCTCCCACACTGATTCAGAATCCCGGCAATGCATATGTGACCCAGCACAATCATCAGGGAATCTTCTCATGGCAATAGAAGAAATGCAAGTAGTGTACAATGATACCTTTCCTCATCAAACGAGCCTTGACAGCTTTCCACGCCCCTTTAGGGCGGGATATCCGGTCCCTATGACATCATATCCGGGGCGTGGCCCCCTGAGGCTTCCCCCGGAAGTTCTGCCTGGGCAAAATCCTGTCCCGGAAGTGATGTAGGTGTGTTTAACAGGCCCTGGGTCCTTAGCGGGGGTGTCCCACCGGATGTGACATTATGGGGGCTATCGGGAAGGTCCCCCCAAGGGTTGGGGCCCCAAGGGGACTTCCTCCGGATGCCCCCCAAAGAACCGGAAGTGTGGAGCGGGGTTTTGAAGGGTGGGGCGTGGCGTGTAGGGTGTATATATATACAGCAGTGTTTTGGCTGTAGGTCTAAGCCCATCTTGAGGACCGGGTTGAAACTTTGATTAAACAGCATCAACGCGACCGGGCAGGTGCGGTAAAGTATACATAAGATTGAAGCTAGGGGGGCGTTGACTAGGGTTGGCGGTGTTAAAGCGGGTCTTGAGTATAGTGTGGCAGGGTGTCTACACTTATAATAAGACAGGTAAGAATTAGAAAAAGAAAAAGAAAAAAATCAACAACCAAAAAAAAAAATCGAAAATATAAATGTAATTATATAAAAAATGGGTAATTAGGAAATATTAATTTTTCATAAGCATAACAAATTAATTTTTATGATCATTAAAATTAATAATTTTTTTATGCTTATGAGAAATTAATATTTCATCATTTTTCGGCCGGTTATGCTGGGGAGAAAACCTTTTTTTCTCCATATTTTTATGAAATATTAATTTTAATATATAATTTTCCAATCGCTTATGCTGGGTAGGAAACATTTTTTAAAAAAAACATTTTTTTTTTATGAATTAGAATATTTATAATAAATGTTGGGGTGATGGATCTGAGTCCAACAGGCTTGTGAAGCAAGACCCTGTAGTTCTGCAAGGGTCCGTGTGTGGATCCTGGGCCATCAGTGGAGGTCTCTGTCCTTTTCAAGGCACTCAGGCTGCAAAATGGCATGCACAAGGGTCTGCGCAAGCCATGTTCATCCCACACCCCTGCCAGCCTTCTATATATATATATATAGAGAGCTTAAAAGCAGATGTTGGGCCCAGCCCCGTGGTGTTATAGCTGTAATCTAACAGGAACAGGCCCAGCGGACATGCTGTTGAAGTACATTTCTGAAATTCCAGGGGAGGCCGGAAATGGCCTCGGTGCCCGCATGGCCTGTTCTTGCAGCCCTCAGCAGAATGTGTAGGGGGGAAGTGCTGTGGCCTGATGGATCACTTTGAATTTCCGGGGGATGCAGCCACACCCAGGCAGTCCCAGGCAGTGGAGGAGCCCTTGGAATTTCCGGGAGGATGGTATCCGGCTGGCCATGCATCCCCCAGCCCTCCCCTTCCCCCAAGACCCTTAGATCCGGTCTCAAAGCCCTAGGACCTTATCTTGAGCGGCAAACGCTGGTGACCATCTGGAGTTAATTTCACAGATAACTGCAAAGCCCGCCAATTTTGAGATACCGTTATAAAGAGGGGTGGTTTAACTGTTGTCAGTCCTTTTTCGATGCCTGTTAAGAATTAACCATCTGCATACCCAGTGTGTGTGTGTGTGAAGTCATCGTGCTCGTTACAGCTACCATGCAGGAGCAGGATCAGACAAACTATCAGGTAAGGGGTCTATAAACTCTGACATGCTGCAGCCTCCATTAGTTTTATGTAAAATGCTAACTTTTCCTAATTTATCTACAGGACCTCTTCCCAGACCTTTCACTAGGGGCTGTGCTAGATTTTAGTCCTGCCCCAGGTACTATCTTTTATATTCAATTATTGACATGCCACTGTGTTTAAAAATATATACATGTGCATAGGTACAAAATATGTTTGTTTGTTAGACTCTGGGATAAATGCTGGGGGCCGCTATGTTTAAAACAATGGTCAGCGTGTGGTGCTTTAAAGACATATGTGTAGTTGCACCGTATTAGCTTTTTAAAAAACAATTGCCAGTCTGGCCTGTCTTTTGAAAAAATAATAATAATAATAATGATAATAATAATGTGGCCCTTTGTATTGTGCATGCATCGCCATGGGCCCCGTGGAGGGGTGTGCTGAGGTGCCCCGGTTTTGCGGGTTTCTTTGTCTGTATTTGGGGCTCTGGTTCCCCTTTGCCATGATTATGCGCCCATTGGAAACTGCAGCGTTCCCTGTTTTATCTTGTTGTTGTAGTAGGGTCCTTTGTGCTGTGTATGCATTGTCAAGGGTCCGCGTGGAGGGGTGTGATTAGGTGCCCCGGTTTTGCGGGTGTCTTTGTCTGTATTTGGGGCTCTGGTTCCCCTTTGCCATGATTATGCGACCATTGGAAACTGCAGTGTTCCCTGTTTTATCTTGTTGTTGTAGTAGGGTCCTTTGTGCTGTGTATGCATTGTCAAGGGTCCCCGTGGAGGGGTGTGATTAGGTGCCCCGGTTTTGCGGGTGTCTTTGTCTGTATTTGGGGCTCTGGTTCCCCTTTGCCATGATTATGCGCCCATTGGAAACTGCAGTGTTCCCTGTTTTATATTAAACCACCCCTCTTAATAATGGTATCTCAAAATTGCTTTGCAGTTATCTGTGAAATTAACTCCAGATGGTCACCAGCGTTTGCCGCTCAAGATAAGGTCCTAGGGCTTTGAGACCAGATCTAAGGGTCTTGGGGGAAGGGGAGGGCTGGGGGATGCATGGCCAGCCGGATACCATCCTCCCGGAAATTCCAAGGGCTCCTCCACTGCCTGGGACTGCCTGGGTGTGGCTGCATCCCCCGGAAATTCAAAGTGATCCATCAGGCCACAGCACTTCCCCCCTACACATTCTGCTGAGGGCTGCAAGAACAGGCCATGCGGGCACCGAGGCCATTTCCGGCCTCCCCTGGAATTTCAGAAATGTACTTCAACAGCATGTCCGCTGGGCCTGTTCCTGTTAGATTACAGCTATAACACCACAGGGCTGGGCCCAACATCTGCTTTTAAGCTCTCTCTATATATATATATAGAAGGCTGGCAGGGGTGTGGGATGAACATGGATTGCGCAGACCCTTGTGCATGCCATTTTGCAGCCTGAGTGCCTTGAAAAGGACAGAGACCTCCACTGATGGCCCAGGATCCACACACGGACCCTTGCAGAACCACAGGGTCTTGCTTCACAAGCCTGTTGGACTCAGATCCATCACCCCAACATTTATTATGAATATTATAATTCATAAAAAAAAATTGTTTTTTTTAAAAAATGTTTCCTACCCAGCATAAGCAATTGGAAAATTATATATTAAAATTAATATTTCATAAAAATATGGAGAAAAAAAAAAGGTTTTCTCCCCAGCATAACCGGCCGAAAAATGATGAAATATTAATTTTTCATAAGCATAAAAAATATTAATTTGAATGATCATAAAAATTAATTTTTTATGCTTATCAAAAATTAATATTTCCTAATTACCCATTTTTTATATAATTACATTTATATTTTTGATTTTTTTTTTTGGTTGTTGATTTTTTTCTTTTTCTTTTTCTAATTCTTACCTGTCTTATTATAAGTGTAGACACCCTGCCACACTATACTCAAGACCCGCTTTAACACCGCCACCCCTATTCAACACCCCCCTAGCTTCAATCTTATGTATACCTTACCGCACCTGCCCGGTCGCGTTGATGCTGTTTAATCAAAGTTTCAACCCGGTCCTCAAGATGGGCTTAGACCTACAGCCAAAACACTGCTGTATATATATACACCCTACACGCCACGCCCCACCCTTCAAAACCCCGCTCCACACTTCCGGTTCTTTGGGGGGCATCCGGAGGAAGTCCCCTTGGGGCCCCAACCCTTGGGGGGACCTTCCCGATAGCCCCCATGATGTCACATCCGGTGGGACACCCCCGCTAAGGACCCAGGGCCTGTTAAACACACCTACATCACTTCCGGGACAGGATTTTGCCCAGGCAGAACTTCCGGGGGAAGCCTCAGGGGGCCACGCCCCGGATATGACGTCATAGGGACCGGATATCCCGCCCTAAAGGGGCGTGGAAAGCTGTCAAGGCTCGTTTGATGAGGAAAGGTATCATTGTACACTACTAATGCAGCCTATTGTCCTCTCCTCCTAACTCCTTCCTTTCCCTGCATCGTGAGTTTCAAAAACAAGTGAGAAGAAAGCCAAAATGATCCAGAGAACCAACCCCATGGAATAAGACACCATATATTACAACACTGCAGTACTCTACGCGTACACGGACAACTTTCAAACAGTGTGAACTGGTAAAGGGTAAAGAACACTTGTGTGTATATTGGGGCAAGTAATGGCAACAGAAAAGGGTTTGTTTTGGTTTTTAACGTGTTATCATTGGAAACATAAAGGAAATCGGACACGTAGAATGGGCTGAGGTTTCTTTCTTGCTTTTTATAACAGTGGAAACTAAAATATGTGACAATGTCATCAATGAATCACTTAATGCCAGAAATACATTTTCAATTTTGTGTAATCAAATATTTACAAAAAAGAGACAATTAGGGCCCAAGTCTAGAGGTGGCCCCTGGACCCTTTCCCTCATCCTTTTCGGGGGGGAGGGATCCCACCTCATAAACTCATTCTCTCTTCTCCACAAAGACTTTATACCACACAGGCTCTTGTAGCCAGGATACCGGTACGGCCTAATCACTCCCTGTCCAAGGAAGGGGTGAACACAACAATAGCCTTATGCATCTAACTTTCCCGTGGTCTTCCAAGCTGTGCCTGGCATGGAACAGTGCCCTGGCGTGCTGTTCTGCTGGATGAAAGTCTCAAAACCTTTTCCTTACTCTCCTCTCCCTATGCCTGTCTCCTCTCTTCTGCACCCTCCACGTTGTATCTCTCTCTCTCTCTCTCTCTCTCTCTCTCTCTCTCTCCCTCTCCCTCTCTCTTTCTCTCTCTCTCTCTCTCTCTCTCTCCAGTCCCCACACTATATCTCCTAGTCTTCTCTCTCTCTCTCTCTCTCTCTCTCTCTCTCTCTCTCTCTCTCTATCTCTCTCTATCTCTTCCTCTTTCGCTCTCTCCTCCTGACCTCTCTCCTCTCTGTCGCCTAATCGTGTTACCCTGGTCTCCCCTTGGACTGTGTAACTCTCTGCTGGTTCAGCTTCACCTCTGAAGCTCCACTGCTCCCAGTTGTTTGACCTACCATTCCACAACTGATTAAGGAATCCTAGTCCGTTTTCATTCGGGTAACCAGTTCGTTCTTCCTGTTCCATTTAGGCTAGGTGCATTGTGGTACTTTTTGCTTTTCTATGCACTGTGCTGCTTCCTGGCAACCATTTTCTATCCCAGGTGTCTGATAAGTGGGATGCATTTTGGTAGCTGTATCGTCTCGGGAACCACCTGAAAAAGAAGAGAGAGAAACATGACTAGTATAAAGGCTGGTAGGCATTGGAACAGGGAAAGAGGTACCAAGGAACAGACATGTCCCCTTCATATCGACTTCACTACATCTGGGGTAGGTCTGGCCTTGTTGGTGTCCTGGTAGGCTGCCTCCGCTAGGTTGAGAAGGTCTTTGGCACCCTGTTGAAAGGGTCAAACTCATGACCCATTCACAAATAATACTGAACAAACACCAAGCAAACGAAGGGCCAAACAAACAGACCGAAGATCTCTACAAATTACACAAAACTCCACAAAAACAAATTCCAAAATCCAAACAGTTCCTTGACCTCGTCAAAAACATTCCAAACAGCCTCAAATTGTGTGCCTGTCTTGTATAGATCCTTCTCTCATGGCCTAGCAAAACTCACAAAAAACAAACATTGAGCGGGGTCTCTTATAGAGCATCACACTTTGGTTAGAAGATACCAGGGCTCTGATTGGCTGTACAAACTTGCCGTTTCAGAACTGGAGGACTTTGATTAGCTGAATGAACCTGATAAATCAGGCAGGAATCTACCTGAGATACTAGGGTCCTGTTTGGGGCACAAATCAATGCAAGAGACCTGGAAACGTGATGTGATGTGAGTACACCCATAACCCATCATACAGGAGCAAAATCTGACAAATTGCATCAAAATGATTTCAAGGGCCCATGGGTGTCTTGTGTATGAATTTTATGGGGGATTTGTCTTTACCTTTATATTTGCCCTTATCTATTCCATAGCAGAGCAGGTTTAATAAGAATGTTCTATATAAAGGATTTTAGATATGCATGTCTCTCTATAGATAACAAGTTATTAGTCATTATTTATAAAGAATGAATATTTCTTCCACTTTGAAAAGGTAAAGTGACTGTTGGACTAGGGGGGATACTTAAACAAGCAGAATGGTTGGAGATGGGTGAGGCAAGTTGAGGCTACAGATGTTTGGCTGGGGTTGAAGAGAAGACTGACAGCCCAGCAAACACTGTGGACACATTTAATTATGATGTTTCCCGTCTAAAGAGTCTACATCCAATTTTTAACAAGTTCTTTGTTATATCTTAACAATTTACTTCATCCACTCCAATTAGTCTTCCATAGAGATAATTCAGCAGAAGATCTCCCATGTTCCAATTTTCTTAATTTAGCCATATATTCTGACATGGTAGAAGATCCTACTTTGCTGTCCTCTCTTATGTTGTTTTGGCATGTCATAGACGTTAGGCCTGCACCCAATGAGCACAGAGTTGTGGTGGCTCATTTGTATTTTTATCTGACTGGCGAGGGCTTCATCTCTCTGCCAGTGTCCTTGCATCAGTATCTAGAGTGGCCATCAAGTCAATGAATTACTCTGTGATGTAGAATGAGTGCATCATGGTGAAACCTATGTTATAGCATCAACAATTTTAGTGCAACTGTATTAGTTAGCGATGGATTTGTCAAATATTGCTTTTGTTGGTTTATTTTGTTTCCATGCTGTTAGGTTTATTATTTTTTTCCAAGTGTGTGCTACATAACAGTGTGGCTAAAGCATATTATGAGGAGGCTATCAGTCCAAAATAGTCAGCTGCTCTACAATGCATAGACTGCCATTCATGTTTCCATTGCATTTTTACTAAAGCATTATTTTCACAGGTAAAACTTTAGAATGATAGGACATGTGCATTGTCTTTAATTATTTATTTAATGAAAAGTACAATGAAAACAATTCATTTTTTAAATAAAATGCTTACAAAACCTTTTAACATTGATTTACAGAGCAGGGTACCAGTGTCCTTAACAATGGATGAGAGGATGTCGATATAAGACCAGTTGATGCAGGGGAGGGAGGTAGAAACATGAAACAAGGACGAGGAGAGTAGGTCATGATATGGGACTGCAAAAGTCAAGCAAATGCTACATTTCATTGTGAAGGGGTGAGGTATACGTTCTGTGGGTTTGATGCAGAGAGGGAGGGTGAGAGGAGAGCAGGGAGATTTGGTGGCTTAGAATGCTATGCAAGTGGCTCTTCAGAAAGACGGAGAGCTATAAAGATGGATTTAAATAGAGATAGAGTGGGAGTAGTGCAGAGAGGGAGAGGAAGTGCATTCCAGAGTAAGGGAGTGAGGAGAGGAAGAGAGCAAAAATGAGAGGGAGCGCAAGGGTCACAAGAGAATGCAAGGAGGTGAGCCAAGAAGGATCGTAAGGAGTGAGGAGGAGAGGGGGGAGAGAGATGGGCCAATAGGTAGGGTGGGCCAAGTGTGTGTATAGTTTTGAAGATATTAATGAGTTTACACTTTGCCATCTGTCTCATAGATAATTAGCCTAACTGATGATGGGCTGGGGAGGTGGCGGTGAAGCAGGGAACGTTGAAGAGTCTACAGACAGAAAAGTTGAGGACTTTGTTAAGAGGTGAAAAGGCCATAGAGTAGACTCGCCCTATAGTCAAATTGAGATAGTATGTAAGAGGATATTAGGCGCTTAGCAATGTTGAATGAACGAAGATGTCGTATTTTTCTGATGTTGAGGATATTAAGCCTGGCCACAGCGGCAGATCTGAAGATGATGAGCAAGAAGTTTTGAGGTGGGTAGAAGACGACACCAAGGTTGCAAACAGAATCAGATTAGGGAAGTTAGTCAGGATAGAAGAATGGAAGAGGGGTAGAGGAAGAGATGTCCTGTTTGGATTGAAAGGAGACAACTTCAGTCTTCGAGTAGTTGAGCATGAGTAAGTGAGATTCTTCCAATAGTTGATGGCGGACGGAAAGTTCAGCATTTCTAACTGTAGCTCATCAGATTCGGAGGGAAAGGAGAAGAAGGTCTCTGTGTCATCAGCAAAAAGTTGATTGAAGAAGCAATAGGAGGAGATCATGGTGCCAACAGCAGAGGTATAGAGAAGAGAAGTGAGACAGGACTGACCCTTTGTGAACACCAACAGTAAGGGGGTGAGTGGGGAGGTAAGGCTGTCCGAGGATGCCTAGAAGTGTATGGGGCGAGATATGAAGAAAACCAACCAAAGGCATTGCCCCTGATGCTTGGGAGAGACAGTGTTGAGAGAATGTCTGAATGGCTGACTGTATTGAAAACAGCAGAGAGGTTGAGAAGAATACGAATAATTAACAGTTACTATGATGAGTGGAAGATATACAGTTGCTGACATTGAGAAGTGCTGATTCAGGAGGTGCACAGATTGGAAGCCAGATTGAAGAGGATTCCGGAGGTTGTATGTGTCAAGGGACTCAGTGAGTCCATTAAAAACTACACGCGCTAGGATTTTGGAATAGTGAGGTAGAAGAGGGACAGGATGAAAGTTGGCAAGACAGTTAGGATGTAGGCCAGGTTTCTTAAGGATAGGGATGACGGTAGCAGACTTGTCGGATGATGGAAAAGAAAGAAAGATATGGAGCAAGGCTGGGAGCAATGAAGTTTACTTTGTATGGTGTAGAGGGTCGATGGGTGCGCATGAAGGGTTAGCCCTGAGGAGAAGGTCAAGATTTTCAACAGGGTTAGTGGTGGCAAAGTAAGACATTGTCATAGGAGAGGAGGGTAGAGGTGGTGGAAAAATGCAAGCTGATGGTGGAATAGAAGGTAATTTGTGGGGTTATTTGAATATTGGACATTTTTGAAGCAAAGTAAGGAGCTTTAATGTTAGCAGAAAGAGTGGAGGGTATGGAGAAGTGTTTAGTAGGGCAGAGAACTGAGTTG
The DNA here is from genome assembly GCF_040938575.1 of Ambystoma mexicanum. NCBI lineage: Eukaryota > Metazoa > Chordata > Amphibia > Caudata > Ambystomatidae > Ambystoma > Ambystoma mexicanum. The sequence continues at coordinate 554,190,911 of NC_090922.1, forward strand.
AGTCGATAGCAGAGGAGTAGTTTTTAAGTATCGTCAGATATAGTTGGAGATCCGAGGAGTGTCTCAATCTTTGCCTAGTGGGAAGGTTTTTCCTCATTTTTGATTTCAGGGTGCAGATGGTAGGTGTAATCCAAGACAGAGGGGAGGAGGGTTTAGGAGTGAATGTAGTAAGAGGGAAGTGAGAGGAGATGGGAGCATTAAGAGCAGCGTTAAAGTTAGTGAAGGCTACATCAGTGGATGAAACAGTGAATTTTGCATTTGAGAGGAGAGAGTGCAGTATGTCGGGTCAGAGAGGTAGAAAGGGAATTTGGAGTTGGGAAACTTGCGCTTGGTAATGGAAGCGGTAGATGGAGAGAATCGGGTGGAAGTAGGAGTGGACATTGAGGCAAAAATGATGGAATGATCCGAGGAGAAGGAGCAGTAGTGATATTAGAGGCAGAGAGTTGAGAGATGAGAATAAGGCAAAGGGAGTTAACATTGGGTGGGCAGAGAGTGGGCAGGACAGAATAAGTGGTTAGGAGAAAAGAGCTAAAGTTTGTTGTCAGAGTTGTGGAGAGAGAGGGGGAGGTTAAAGTCATCAGTGACAATAAGGTGCTAATGTGAAGGAAGGTAGTCAATTAGGTGGGAGAGGTGGTCAATACATTGACCAGTGGCACCAGGTGGCTGATATATATAATATGAATGCCATAGGGAGCACTGATTGTGGAGATAGTGTATTCGAAAGAGAAATAGGGGCAGATAGGGGAGTAGGAGAGATAGAAAGTTTGGAAGATGCAAACAGTCCTACACCACCATCCCCACCCGTTGGGCAGGGAGAGTGGCTGAAGGTGTATGCAGGTTTGTGACGGGTCATAAGGGTAGCAAGGATTGCAGAGTCTGAGAGACAAATCCAGGTGTCTGTAAGGGTAATGAAGTCAAGAGAGGTAGAATGGTAAAGAAGGAAATTGAAGGTAAAGGATGTCTGATTACAGACAGATTGTACATTCAAAAGAGCAATATAAAGAGAGTGAGAAGAAGAAGCCTACTGATGTTGAGTCTGAGAAGAAGAAGGTGCTAGGGGTAAATGCAGGAAAAGGAAGTGTGATGAAAGTTAGGACTGGAGGTTTTGGGAATAGAGAGAGTAGGTGAGTGAGATGGGGAGTGGCATTGAGGAAAAGAGATGATATTGAGAGGAACTTTATTGAAATAGTTTTGAGCATAGGAGAATGAAGAAAGAAGTAGAAGAGAAAGGAAAAGACAATAAGAGCAGTGCATGGTAAGTGCGGGGCTGAGAAAAGACATAATTGGTACTCAAAAGCAAGTAACAGGACAAAGCAAAGCAATAGCTCAAGGGCAAAGAGGAAAAGAGGCTGGAGGCTGACCCTGAGCTGTTTGCCCTTTGCTGGGTTGCCTGGGGATGAGTCGCCCCAAAGTCAAGTACTGGAAGTGGCAGGAGGATCCAATAGTGGGAAGGGGAGGTGGGACCACCAGCCTGCAGCTACAAAGCAGAGCAGACCAGAAGATGGAGTCCTGACCCGGCCGCCTTGTTCAGCGCTTGATGATGGTGCAGGTGGCTGAGGGGAATGGGCTGGATGGAGGATGCTGTACTCAGAGTAGCAGCAAGAGCTGGTGAGGGAGCCTGCTGAGTCCTCTGCAGCCACCTCTGCAGGCAGCTTCAGGCAGGTGGAATGAGTGTCTCTGGTGCTTTTGTGATGAGCTCCGTGTTGCTCTCAGCCAAGTTGAAGCCACATTTGGAGGTGGAAAGACCTTTCCAAGATGGTGGTTTGGGGGAGAGCCCGTGACAATGTCATACTTCATTTGTGTGTATACCATGTGATAATTATTGTTGTCAGTGTGTATTTTCCTTGTACATGACAACATTGAGCTGCAGTGTTTACTGATGAATCTCAGTAAATTAATCACTGTATTGTCATTTTCATTCTGTTTTAGAGCCTTACTAGTGGGCATGCAATAATAGATTATAGGGAATGGGTAGCTGCATTGTATTATTTTAGCACATTAATTAATATCAAAAATGTTGGGGGGTGCTCTGCCGCGCATCACTTTTATCAGCGCAGCTTGGGGTATTTCATCTCAGTGTATTGTACTGAACAAGCATTTCTAAAGAAGAAAAAAAAGGTGCCTATATAGCAGTATTTCTGAAACATTTTTAAATTAGGGTAACAATGGTTATCCTCACCACATGGAATCCGCGCCACTCTCTATGCTTACCCTATGCAATCCATCCCAGGGGTACAACATGATTTATTGGAGGGAAGCAGCAGTGTCTGATCCAAAGCATTGTGAATTACACCTCTAAAATAACAAGCATTAGCACTGTCCGTAGGTCTCGCTTTGCAAATGTAGAGGGTAAACAGACAGGAATATTGTGTTGTGCTTGAAATCTGTCTTTGTTTATGTGGTGAGGATACTGAAGCGAACCCTGTCCACAAATTAAGTGAAATCTTTGTGCAATTGCTAGGAAATAGGTTTATTTTTTAAACTTCCCCCATTGACCCACTTTCAGCATCTAGGATATCTGCTCTGACTTTGGGCAGTGCCTATTTTTTATGTTAAGTGAGGTATTTTATGACTTACTCACCTGCTCAACTCATATTGTTTGGGATGCATCTGGTAGCCCCTTTGGTTACCAGTGTAGGGAGAAATCTCCTATTTGCTTATTCACCTTTACTTTTTTATTTGTAAATTGAATTTTATTGGTTTTGTGATCACATTCAATAACATAAGTCAATCAGAGGGACGACCCCTCAATGCATCAATTATGATACTGTAACTTAGCCCTAAAACCCTGACCTCCTCCCTTTTCCCCATCCCCCCCCCAAAAGAACAGTTCACATTGAATCTAATTCTTAGGTTCACCGCCAAATAAATCAACTTATACTCCTTCAGGTTATGTGTCCATTGTCTGATGTTTATCCGGGTCGGGCCAGGCCCCGTGACCTGAGTCTTCTGCCCCATCCCACCTCACCCAAAGGTACTACAGAACTCTTGCCACTCAATTTCTTTAGTTGCACCCCCTCCGTGGATTGCTGCAGTGATCTTTCCCATCAGGTATATATGCCTTGCTGTACTAGCCCACTCTTTCAGTGTAGAGAGGTTTGCCCTCTTTCAGTGTCTGGCACGGTTTGTACGGGCTGCCAAAAGAAGAAAATGTGCCAATGGGGGGAGAGCACACCACATGTTCTTCATTTTTTCAAGACCAAAAAGTATCAGCATTGGATCAGGCCCAAACTCCCCCACCCCCGCGTCATTAATCCACCCCAGGACCTCTGCCCAGCTCATCACATATGCCAATAATCTGTGGAGTTCACCATAGGAAACATCTTGGATAGCCTCATCGGGTCGTACTGCCATTGGTGTAATAGTTTCAAGCCGTGAAGCTTATATTGACAATAAATCAATATCTTACAAGCTCTCTGGCACATCTGTTGCCAGAGGTCTTCATCCAACTCTGTACCCAGGCCCCTTCCCCATCTCTGGCGTAGCCCATGGACTGCGCCCCCCTTCTATTCTATCAGAGCCCCATAGAGACGCGAGATGAGACCCTTCATCTCCTTGTGCCCATTAAGGACCCTTTCAACCGGTGTGAGGTCCCACTGGATCATCTCCCTCCACTTCTGTGCTTTAAAGATGCCTTTTAATCTAAGGTGGATGAGCACTGAAAGTTTGCCCATAGCCATAGCCTCTTCCAATTCTTGGATACTCACGCATTTCCCACCCTTCCACAGTTGTCCCACCCTGGAGATCCCGCCCTCGAACCATGCCTGGTACCTTGAAACCTCTGGCATAGTGTCCCGCACAGGAGGTGCCCATATATGGCTCATCAGAGAGGGCCAGGTGGTGATCCCTCCCATTCTTCCCCGCATGCTCAACACCTCCCAATGGACCCCAAGGAGTGGGTGTTCACGGAGTCTCCTCTGGAGCCTACCCTTGGGGACCCAGAGCCATTCCCTCATCTTTGCAGGGAGCATGTGCTGATTTTCCAGATAAACCTCTCCAGACCCTCCCTCAAATGCGGGACCATCCCCCTAAGCTGTGCCACCCTATAATACAATGTTAGATCTTGGAGCCCCATGCCCTCCTTTGGCAATATTAACGTCTTATATCCCGCCCTGGGTTTCTGATTCTGCCAGAGGAACCGCAAGATCAGCAACTTGGATTCTCGTAGGGGTGCTTCCAGAGCTTCCAGAGCCCGGACAGGCAGCATCTGAAAAATATATAATACCCTAGGGAGGAGGTTCATTTTCATTTCATTAAGCCTCCCCATCCACAACAGCTGTCCCTTACTCCAGGTTGCCATCTCAGCGAACAGTTTGTCGAAGAGGTGGCGGGTAGTTAGCGCAACCCAAGTCATCCCCTGGTCTGACAATATTGATTCCCAAATATGTAATACTGTCAAACAGAATCTGCGGTCCCAGGGGCCGAAGCTCCTCACTCTGCTTAGAATCCCTTGCATTGATCGGAAAGATCACGACATGTCTTTGTTAACTTTAAAGCCAGAGAACTGCCCATATTCCTCAATTATTGCCAATGCAGCAGGGACCGAGCTGTTAGGATTCACCAAGTGCAACAGCATGTCATCCACGTAGAGTCCCAAATTTAAACTCCCTTGTACCCACCCTAAGGCCCTCCACCTGTGGGGCCCTTCTTAACTGCTCAGCTAACACTTCCATAATTAATGCAAATAGGATGGGTGAAAGGGGGCAACCCTGCCTAGTCCCCCTCTGCAATTGGAAAGCCCTCGACAGCCACCCATTCATAGTCACCTTTGCCACTGGAGCTACATAGAGCGTCTGTTTCCCTCTCATGATCCGATCCCCAGGCTGAATTTCTGTTGGACCGCCTTCAAAAGCCGCCACTCCACCCACTCAAACGCCTTCTCAGCTTCGAGGGCTACCAGCACCGGATTCCCTTCCCTCCTTACTGTGGCCTCCATCAAGTACAGTGTCTTACACAGGGTGTCTGCACCCTGCCACACTGAATGAACTCCACTTGATCCAGACCTCCTGCCGTTTAAGTATCTCTCCCATGGCTTCCCGTAGGAACTGCATTTGTCCTTTGTTAGGGCCATACACCACAGCGATAGTTACCTGTACCCCCTCCAGAGACCCAGAGATCAAAAAGCTCTCCTGTCAGCCCTCTTCCAAACCAGTGGGTTAACTAACCGCACTCTCTGATTAATACAATGCCTACACTACCCCAGGAAGCCCAGAATGCCTTTCCAACCTGCACCCCTGGGATACGTCTCTCTTCCCCCTGAAGCAACCGTGTCTCTTGAACCAGAAGCACATCAAGATCTCTTTTCCGAAACTCCCTTCCCAACAATGAGCGCTTAGTGGGAGAATTCAGGCCCTTGATTTTCAGAGTTCCCATCTTAAGAACCTCGACCTGGCCCTCCCCTTCAACGCATGGCATCTAGATGCATAAGACCCCAGCCCCACCACTCCACCGGTCACAATGTGGTGTTTTCCAACGTTGTCTTCCCCTTGACTCTCCTCCCAATACCACCCCATCCACCCACGTCCCCTCCCTTCCCCTAAACAAAAACTAATCTCCCCTCCAAAAAGCCCACCATGTGATGGGCCACCAGGGATGCTTGCCCAGCCCATCATTTCAAGTACCACCTCACCTCCCCCATTCACAGCTCGCTCACATAGCTTAGCCTTCTAAACCTGTCATAACTGTGCTGTCTCTTTCTCCTCAAGAATCCCCAGATTTAATCTGCGGAGGGGTGTTGAGCTTTTTGAACTTCCTGCCACCCAGAATTTTCTTCTTTACACTCTGTGGACCCTCCAGTCTATGTTGTTCCACCACTGCGACCATCGACCCCTCCTGACCTTCGTTAGAATCCTCTCCCTTGAGGACCTGGAGAACATGATGTGCCTCATGTCCACTGGTTACTCGATAGTCCACCTCCCCTTTCTGAAATGACAGCACGAATGGGAAGGACCAACGGTATCTAATGCCCCTTTTGGTCAACATTGTGTGCGGGGGCGTCAATCTCTGTGATGTTTTAGGGTGAGTCCCGAAAAGTCCTGGAACACCTTGATCATGTCCCCTTAATATTGGAAGCTGCCCAAACACTTGGCCTTCTCCAGACCTCCATTTTCTTCCGATACCTCAGGAAGAAGACCACTATCAATCTTGGGCCCTTCCTCCTCCGCTGCCACCTTTATGCACCCTTTCCAGCTGTACCTCCTTCCCACCCTCCAGGGTGAAAAGCTGGTTGATCAGTCCTTGCACTTTCCTTCCAACCTGCACAGCGGATTTTCCTTCTGTTCTCTGACACGCAGTATGCGTAAGTTGTTCCGGTGCTCCGTGCTTTCCAGGTCATCCAGCTTCAGGATGGTTTCTTCCTCACACATTTCTAGGTCCATCAAGTGTGCCTCATATTTCATATCCATGAGGTCTACCTGCAGGTGGTTATTCTCCATCCCCTCCATTTTATCTTGGAATGAGGCCTGAATGTCTATCCGTGTCGCCTTAATTTCTTGAAGTATGTCCTTAATGTCGTCTCTGCTTAGGGCAAGCGCCAATGTGCTTCCTCCTGCCTCCATCTTGGCCTGGGTTAGGTGGCTGCCCCCCACCCCCGCTGTCAGCAAGGCCTCTCCGAAAGCATTGAAGTGACTGAACTCCCGCCTGCACCACACATCTGTGTCCTGGTGGTCCCCGATCTTCTTCCAGCGTGGCCTTAAGCAATGTTCCACAAAATACAGGGCTCCAGCACATCACCATGGGCCCCCCATGTCCTTGCCTTGATTCCTAAGCAAGCCTGTCTCTTCTCCAGGGCCCGCGTCTCCCCCAGACGCAAGCTGCACTGTGCCTATGGCCTCACTCTCCTGGACGTCACCAAGGGGGTTCTGTGTTCCTGATTGCCACACTTTTCTTGGCGGTTTTCTCCTGGTCCCTGTACCACCCACCCCTAGGCTCCGCACTTCCTCTCCACAGCCTCCCTATGTCCCAAGACCCAGTGGATCTTGTGTGGCTTGTGGAGCAAGTGACCATGTGAAGGGGACCCCAGATGTAAGGTCAAAACTTTGGTGGTCACTCTGCTAATCTGGCCTTCTTCTCCTATGAGGGAGAAGAGATTATAAGGACATCCTTCTCCTCAGATTCCTTCCCCAGTAGGATAGATTCTGAGGTAGATTTAGTTTCCCTCAGAGGCTTATGCTAGGATTCCTGATAATACCAAGCACTACTTTAAGGACAGTGTGCTGATTAATGGAGTAGATACTCCTGCCCTTAGGTATAGTGGGTGCAGCAGAACTGTAGTGGATTCTACCTTGATAGATCCAGAGGAAGTTGCCAGAGCTCCTCTGTTACCCACTAAGTTGGCTGATGGCCCACCGCTCAAGTTCCCAGTTATGCCTGTAAATCTTACTATAAATGGTACATTTGTCAGGATTCCAGTGAGTATTCAGAGAGATGTCCCACGGAATGTGAAATGTTTTACTCTTCCCTCGGGTCTGTGCTCCACTGTCTGGCTGGATGCAGGTGTTCCAAGGCTCCCCTTTCACTTCTGGTGTGGGCAGCTCCTCACTTCCAGTGTTTTCAGTGGTTGTTCTTGGCTGGGATCAGGGCCAAAGTGCCTCCTCTAAGGGCAAAGTCCTTTCTTTCTCTTTTTCCCCCCTTTTGTTCTTTTTTACTTTGATTCCCTTTTTCCCCTTCAGTTTTTCCCTCTCTTTATTTTGGTGAGAGTTAGGGAAGGTTTTCACTGCTCCGTGCCTGGGTCCTTGTGAACAGGGGCCCTCCTGACTCCGCTTTCCAAGTTCTGCGGGCACCACAAGGCCCCAATTCATTGTATTACCGGGAGGGCGGGGCAGGCTGCAATGCCATGACTTCCCTTTCAGCCCGCGCAGAGCCGAGGGGGAGACTGCGCTCTGCGCATGGGTGAATTCTTCCCGGCACCTCCTGCGCCCTCCCTCTCCCCTAGTGTCTTCTTCTCTGGTCCACTGCTCCCGAGATCGCTTCCTCTCATGCCACGGGGACGGCCGGGTCTATGCTGCAGGACCCTGTTTCAGACTGCACCGCTACAGCTCCTCTCCACCTCCGGGGTTGCTTGTTGTCTTCACACCGGTTTCCTGGCAGGCACAACAACCTGAGTATTATGATGGGGTCAGCACTCCACCAGCAGAGGATTCTGGCCCTCTGCCGCTCTCTCCTGCCACTGGGAGAGGCACCAGGCTCCCGCTCAGAGCATCTGCTGGATCGGCTTTCTCCTCACGCTGGGACCGCAGCAGCCTCCACGTCGGTTCTCTACTCAGGGCTCAGCAAAAGCAGGGTGCAGATTCCTGTCACCGTCCATGACCCCGGGAGGGGGGGGGGGGCGAAAGAGACCTGCAAGTTCCGGTGTGACAGAGTTTACGCAGAGCAGCAACTTCACATGGCGATCACGGTCTGCGCCCCCACCATCATGGTCCATTCCCCGAACTTTACTTTTAAATGCCAGCACAAACCACTAAGTGGAGTGCTGTAGGAACACCTTGGGCCTAATGTTATAGAAAAACTTCATTTGGTGGAGAGTACCCAATACGTATACACTTGAACGTGAGCAGGTTCCTGCTGCCAAATATTTGTTATTTGCACCACAGGGTACAAATGTAATGGGCAAAAGGTGGCATACAAGCAGGTACCCTGCCGTTTAACCTTCACATTTGCAATCCGCAGTGCAAAGTGAGTAAATGCTGCCTGACACGCTGGCATGGAAAGCCGTGTTTACAGTTGAAATTGAACCCTATGCTTTCGGGAAGGGTTTCATTGTAATTGTACATGCTCCACACCATGCTCGCATGAGAGGGCGTGTGTGCAATGGATCCCTATGAAGTGCGCCTGCTCTATGCTGTTGTATACTGCAGGCAGTCTCCAGCATTTGCTCCAGCATGAATATCCACGAGGGCGCAGATGCTGGAGCATTTGTATAGTGGAGTGGAATGAGTTTTAGGAAAGATTTCCATTCTTTGGGCCGCATTACGACCCAGGCGTTGGACCTTGGTGCTAATAGCACCATGGTCCATGCCGGTAACTTACTGACTCCGCCATGGCGGAATGGGGAATTACCACCCCATTCCGAGGTTGTCGGGGCGGTAATTCCCCATGCCGCCATGGCCCTTCCCCATTCCCATTTTTGGCCCATATGCTCAATGGGAATGGGGAAGGCGCTAATTACGGCACCGTAAATTACGGTGCCGTAATTAGCTCCTAGGTCCCTTTGCGGGTTGGTTTTTAACGCATGCTAAAAGCAGGCGTTAAAGTGCAACCCGCAAAGGGACCTCGTAATCAGGCGTTAAGGGTTTAACGGCGCTAACACCTTTTACGGCACCGTTAACCCCTTAACTCATGGGTTGTAATGAGGCCCTATGTGTAATTTTCCCTCCAGTTGTGTATCCCCCAACATTTTGCTTTGTTTAAACACCATAGTCTGACTTTGCCAGAGGAGTACATCCTTCTGCTGCACTCCCCTGGGCTTTTTCGCTCACTTTGTTATGGGGAAATGGACATGAACATGCCCTTAAGATAGTCAGTACTGGGAGACTTTGTTTCCCTTATTCCCTTATTCCTTGTCAATGTTGCAACTTTTCTGCAACATGTTGCAAGTGCACAATGTACCTTCCAGTATAGTGCACTTGGGTACTCCTGTCATTTCCAAAGGCCCTAGTAACATTCTAAGGGTTTTTTGGAGTAGTGCAGATGTGCCTTGGACAGGGCTGGTGGCAGCTTATCTTTTCATATACGTTTAACCCCTTCCTGCCAAGTAAACTGGGGTTACCGCATTTGGCATAGTTAGGTGGCCTGGAGGAAAAATGGCCATCCTACAATGTTCTTTGTCCTGTCCTTTGGCCATCTTGCCCCTTCACCTTCCCCAGGTCGAGTCGACCCGGGTCAATCCTTATTCGGGCATGCATTCTCCTGCAAAATGCCAAGCTTTTGCGGATTTCTGTATGCCTTGTGTGCGTGCCCCCAGGATGTAGGCTGGACTACCTAGTTCCAATACACATCCTGGGTACCAGAGTGTCTGGAGTGCTGTGAATGCCTAGGACTGCTGTGGTCCATGATTGTTCCGCGTATCGTATGCCTCTATGTGAGCAGATCTCCCATTGGGTCCTCTTCGTTTTATTGCGAAGAAGATTTTGGATAAGAGAAGGCTCCAAACACCCATGTCATGTCGATCTCTGGAGTTCTCACTGAACGAAGGATAGGATCGAAGTATCCTGAAACTAAGAAGCTGAGTCGATGAACTGCTGGCGGCCTGCTGGAAGGTTTGGCACCCTGAGTCCGCTGTCATCCCGCTGGACCCCTCTGCATCTGATCGTCCTAGAAGATCTGCGAAGATGCTTCGACCCATTTGAATAGTGGGAACAACTATTCTCTGCACCTTCATCAAAACCTGCAAGTAAGCCTTTTCGGAAGTGTCCCTAGGCCAACCAGTGGGCTGACCAGCTTGCACAGAGGTTTAGCCCTGATACCGCTACTGTTTGGAGGAGGCTCATGAAACTTGGTACATCGCATACTCAGTGTTCACGGCAATGTCACACCGAATTTCATACACTGGGTGTTCCCATGTCTAGAGTAAATTGAGTGCATCTGAACCGGAGTATACGCGGTTACACTGTTGCCCAGTCATGGTGATGAACTTTGCAAGTTCATTGCAGCTGTGGTCCTCTGTGCCCTGAAGTCTGTTGCAGTGGAACTGGCATGATCCATCCACCAGGAGTGTAGAAATCACCACTATCCGATTTGGGAATGAACGCTGTATCTTCGTCACTGAAAGCTGCAAAGCCATGAGATTGCTGCATTTGAACCGGCAACCGAAGTGGACTCGACAGCCAAATTTTGGTACGGAGTGCACCAGGGGTCGGTGAGTAATTGCAACCCTTACCGGTGGCCCCTAGCGCATTCATCAATTTTTACCCACATGTGCGAACTGGCAAACTATTCCTAACTCTTGGAAACTGCTCTGTCCTCAAGGGGAGACCCTCCTCGAATAGTAGGAACCTATTCTGCATCACCTCACCTGCCTTCCTGAGCTGCTACAGCCCCTCCAAAAGACCCTATTTCGCCCATTTGAAATACCGCGTGTGCCAGCTTCGCAAGTACATTTGAGCATTAGGCTCCCCTCATCTTAGGAATTGGACTGCCCTTCAGTTAGGATTGTGCTTGATGCAGAAGGGCCTAAAGACTATTTGCATTGCCTGCTTCCTTCGCTATGTAGTTTGTGAACCCATTTGGTGCAGTCACCCTTTAGAGCCCATTGGTCTTGTATATATGTGCATAGATAGGATTGTATTGGTTTAATCATATGCTGTGATCTTTTTACTGTGTGTTGAATTGCAAAGGCCTTAGAATACATGTATTTGTATTTTGATATATATACACCTGACTGGGAGTGATTTGTAAGTGTCCTTTACTCTGTGTGCTCATTGAGGTCTTTCAGTCACCCTCACCCCTCCTGAGACCTAGGGGGTCATTACAACCCTGGCGTAGGGGTTTAACAGGGCCGTTAGAGCTGCTGGCCCTGTGAACCCCCTACCGCCTCATTACAACGTCTGCTCATAATACCTAAAACCAGGCGTCCTTAGCGGGTCCCGCGAGCGGTCCAGCAGGCCAACAATGGGCCTGTCATTAACGGTCCCATTGTTAGCATGCTCCCCATTCCCATTGAGCCCTATTGAGGCTCAAATGGGAATGGGAATGGGTTCCTGTAATGGGGAAATACCAGGCCCTCCAAGGTTGGAATGGCATGGTATTTCCCCATTCCTGGAACTCGGACCCGGTACCCGGAATGGGGGTAGCCATGCCGTGATTGGCGGCATGGCTACCTCCAGGGTCGTAATGACCCCCCCCTAGACTTGACTGCCACCATAGCTACCTTGATTGGTCTGGCTTGTCCAGAAGATTACCCTGTTCCAAGAAACTAGGCTGGTCTCCTGAACCTCTGCCCACCAGGTCAGAGTTCAGAAATTCATTTTAACAACGGAAATGCAATTTGCTCGGAAACATAGAATCAGCATGATTTTCAGTGCTGCTTCTGAAAGTGTGTATTTCGCAAATTTGGTGCAAGTCAGTCTGTTTAAGTGATGTTGGTTCTAAGGAGAAAAAAGAGGGCTGATACTCCACTGCGCTGACCACTTCTTGTATCTATTGCCTTAGAACAATAATTACTACAGTTCAAAAGATGGTGTACAAAGGCAGCCCAGGATCAAGATAATAGCTTCATGCCCACAAGAAGCCTATCAATGAAAAATAAAACTGAACAGTATCTGCTCAGTGCACCATACATCCAGATATTCAAAGAAGGAATCCTTATTAATTTTGTATTTATCATTTAATATCCTATTAATTAATATTCTTGTTCAGCTATAACCAATCATTATTCTTGTTCAACCGCTGTCAACATGTGTTTCGACCTGTTAAGCACTGGTCTTCATCATGGCTTAAGTATTACAAAACAAGTGCATATTATACATCACAATGAAATTCAAATATTTAAATACTGACAGAAAAGCAGCCAGCGATGTGCCACATGGTTGGGGAGAAAGAGAAAATAATACACAAATATTAAAAACAGCCATGGTAAGGATATACATCTTTTACAGTAACGTGTTTTAACAACCATTTATTCATGCTCATGCATGTTTTAGGCAGTACTCCATTAATTTCAATAACGTAAATGCAACAGTGCAACCCAGAGTCCATCAACAAAACTATGTGTTTTTTTCCAATAGTCTGCTGTGCATAATACATGCGCGTTACCTTAACCTGCGTTAGTTATTCCTCCTTACGTGGATATAGTCAATCATTGTATTAAAAAATAATTACAGTTGAACCTTCCACTTTGCCATAAGCGCAGCCAAATCATACTGTCTTAAAGCAGATGTTTTCATCAAACAATTTCTGACAAAAATAGACAAATGCTATGTTGAAAACGTATGTGTCCACTTCTGCAAGATTCTGCGAACACTTACGAACAAAGTAATCTTACCTAAATAATATTCCAAAATGGTTTACTATATCTTAATAAATCACAAACTAGTCTTCCACAATGGCTTCCAACCCTTGAAACCTATTCAAAATATTTACATCACACATTACCGACATTAACATGCTCATTCTTATTCCTGGAACAACCATTGCCCACTTATATCATGTGTCTATATAAAAATACAACAAAAGGCAATCACCATACCCTCCACCAAGTGATAATATCTACAAACTCTATTCTTGATCTTACGATGCAAAGTCTTACCTAAGGGCTCTGTGCATCTCGTCAGCACGAGTTTCTCAGAAATACAATTTAGAACAAAATCTCCTTCCCTGTGGTAGAATCCCAGCAAATCAAATCCTAAAGGCAACATCCAATGATTAATTGATTAATATACCCCTGTATGAGCCAATGTACATCTCTCCCTTCTGTGTACTCCGGACTCTTCACATAATACCCAGTAATATCCTGTCTGTAGACGTGCAAATTACAGGACTATCACCCGCTCGAAACTTGCACCAAACTCATTACTGGGCTACCCGTTAAGAGTAATGTCTGCTTATACCCCTGATCTATAATCTGGATAAGTGCTTTAAATTGGTGTTGTTGAAAAAAGATAGCCACCCTGCAATTGTTCATAACCAAGATCCACCCACATCCATTATGAAACCTTACCGCCCACTCATCTGCGTTGCCGACAATCCAATGACTAACATTCTAAACTACTCTTAAGTCTTGGCTTACCTACATCAGTCTTGTGTTAGCCTCTGCACTTCCTCTAATCTCATCAAACAGCGCTCTGCACAGCGCAAGGGTGGCATTTTGACTCACCAGCTAAATAAACCCAAGCCTAACATAGATAAAAGAGAGTAACACTAAACTCTACCAATCAACAAACCCCTGTGTACCATGTTGCTGTAAATTGCATTCATTATTGCGACTTTATAGCACAACCTTGTTAACAGACTCTCTTTCTCAATTGTAGCCAATGACATCTGTAAAACCACTTGTAATATGCATTTTAAACCACATCAGATCATTACATTTGGTGAAATCCAAATAAATTAAGAGTGTGCCTCGTAAAATAGTTGCATGCTCCACCCAATGTTTTGTTTGTGAAATTTAGTGAAATCCTAAAACTTAACACTGTCCCTGGTAAGGTGATTGTCTACTCCACCCAATGTTTTGTATGTGAACACCCGACCAAACTGTTTCTCATTTTACTGGGGTTTACCTAATTCAAACACCACAGTAAAACGTTCTATATATTTTGTGACACAATGTCTTACAATATACATAACCATCTAAAATATATAGGGGTGTATGGGGCCCTCTTTTTTGATGTGGGGGGCCTATGTCATGAGGGTACAAGGCAATGTTTATAGCAAAAGGACTTAGGCTACCCCACATGTCTGGCACTTGCCGGTAGTGTTTTGCAGCACAAATTAACTGATCATCACATTTACTCTGTGCTTGAATTAGAGATCACCAAAATTGCATTTACGTATAAGACGATTTTACGTTCTAGCATATCATTAAAAAAGCCTACTCAGGCTGTTGTACATGTATAGTCATTTATAACCCCATGTTTTATGGGTGTTCGTACACATTTTATCATATTAGGCATTCATTTAATAACAATTTGCAAATGAGTCTTTTGCACAGTGGAAGTTAGTACAGGTAGTGACTTAGAATGTGGTTCTTATAACCAAAACATCTGTCTAGTTGACACTTGTGGTGTTTCTGGCACGAACTGCTTGGTTGGGTGTTCTAATGCCATCTTCAGGACTGCTAAAGTGGACTGAATGGTGTCACTTATGTACCCCGTGGGTGGAGAATCTAAAAAGTAGAAAAAGAAAATCAGAAAAATGGTGTCTCTCTATAGGTTTGGTGATTGCCTATGCTGTCTGCTGTCAAATATCCTACCTGAGCCAGTGATTTTAATGCCACAGGTTCCGAGAAGAGATGTGGTGTCCTTCCCTTATGGTGCCCTCTGTGCGCCGCAGATTTCTTACTCCTATATGTACAGGATATTTTCTTGAGTTTCTAGCTGGTACAACTGAAAGATGAAACACAGGGATCTTACATCCTTGTAATGTCCACTAGCATTCAAATAATGCTAAACTAGTGAGACCTTTTTCGGGCTTGCAGCCATTTTGCTCATAATGCCCTGCGCTCAGACTATGCTTGACATTTGTATTTTGTCTAAACTGCTTCACATACCTTTTGTTATGTCTACAATATGTATACAGACAAATCAAGATGTATTTCCACCTCGCTTTATAGAAAAGCACCCATCTCATGATCTGTGTTCAGACCCTTGGATACTGTCCTATACTTGCAAATCATTTTTGATTGCATTTTCCGAAGGTCTTTTAACCTGTCTCCACCCCTGGGGTATTTCTGTAGAGTTTTAAATCCAATGAATCGTATACCTGCCCTGTCCTCCAAACAGTGGCATTCCTGCCAATGAGTCGCTAAAGTTAACCTAACATCCTCTTTATGAAATGTGTTCTCTGATTCTAATATGAAGTTCTCGTATCATACTGTCTACATAGGTCAAACCACATACACATAAAATTCTGTAAACAGCAAACCTTGTCCTGCTATCCATGAATTCAGTAATATTAAAATCCTCATTGATATTGATTTTAATACTTCTGCATTCCAATGTATATTGGCACATACTATAGTGTTCACACTTATAGAAACCATTAAGGTTCTGGTGTAACCATGTCCTTTTTTTCTGTGATGGTTGCAGAAATGATAGAGGAAATGCATTCTTAAGTGTAGGTGCCCCCGTATATACTATATTAGGTCTATCTTTTTTATATACTCGGCTAAATCTGGGTCTAATGTTAACATTTTCCAACGTTTGCACATTAAACCATATAGAATATTGGGAAATGCACCAAAATGTCGACCTCAACGGCAACTTTGGTGCATTTCCTTTTACCGACTCCCATTACTGCGCCGAAGCAGAGCAGGGGTTGCGGGGGTGTTCCCCCCTCTCCTTTGTGTCACCATCTTTACATTTTGCATACTATCCACTTTCTTCTTCTCTTTAGGTTTAAGTAAGTCTAATCTCTTAAACCCCTCAATTCTGCGTCTCACTTTCATCTAAGGAGGTGTATTTGCTCACAAGATAAAACCAGTGTAACAGCCCGGCACTTAAAGGGTTAAATCTACCCAAAATTGACCACAACATTTTTGGATACCTGAATGATTAGCAGGTCTGTGACTGTGAAACAATTTAGGTGGGCCTGGGCACGCAGATGCAGGAAAGCGGAAACAGATTGACTAATGAAAGGTCATTTTTACTGAAAAGGCAACCATGGGTGCTTTACCGTGGCTGTGAACGCAGCCCACGGTAAAATCCCATAATGGTAGTAAAAAGTAAACCACTGCCACCAGCCATTCAGTGAGGATGGGTAACATAAAATTGTTACATGAGAAGCTAGACAGAGGGCACACTAAGTAACCCCTCCAGCACCCTATGGTAAGATACTGTGTGCTGGGTCTAGACAATTACAAAGAGAAGTAAAGTCAATTTTACTTTACTGCTCTGGGAAACAGTAGATTATCCCAGAGAAGGTTTTTAAACCTTGGGGAAATCTGAAAGACTTCCGTGTGCCACTGCACTGAAGGTGTTGTGTGGCACAATGTAAAAGATGATGCCTATGGAGTTTGTCGGACTCCACAATGAAAAGAAACACAGAGTTAACAATCACAATAAAATACATGAGAGAGTGGGAAAAAGGGTCTCACTCTCTCCAGGTTAAAAAAAAAATCAAGTCCTCAAAATCCAGCAAAGTTGCTGGGGGACTCTAAGGTAGAGGGAATTGGCACATTTCTGAGAATTCTATCTAACACTCACCCCCCCCCCTACCCCAGACTAAGGGACCAGAGGATTTAATCCACTCCTGGATGAAACTCCTTACTCCAATCAGTCATACTTTCTGGAGAGACCATCATCATTTTGATAATTATACCCTGACCTGTGTTCTACGGTAAAATCAAACCCCTGTCGACTGATTGACCATTTTAACAATTTAGGATTCTCCCCCTTCATCTGCATAAACCATCTCAAGGGTTGGTGGTCTGATTGAATTAAAAAAGTAGATCCATACAAGTATGGTATAAACTTCTTCAAAGAACATAGAATGGCAAAACACCCATGTTCTATCATTGCCCACCTTGTTTCAGGGTCCTTCAGATTTCTACTGATGAAGCAGACTGGGCCTTTCTCATCCAGATGACTCAGAACTGCACCTATACCTGTATTGGAAGCATCGGTTTGAACAATAAAGGATTGGTTGTAGTCGGGAGCTCTCAGGACTGGAGCTTGACAAAAGGCTTTCTTAAGTCCTTTCAATGCTTGGTGCACTCCTCATTATACCTGACCTTCTTGGGAAATTTGGGTGAGGAGATCGCATTCAAGGTAGAAGTTATGGTCCCATAGTTCTCGAGGAAGTTCCTAAAGTAACCTGTGAGAACTAAAAAGGATCTCACTTGGGTTTGAGTAGTAGGGGTGGCCCAGTCTTGTACAGCTTGTACCTTGCTAGACAAGGGCCTTATTTTACCTCCTCCTACCTCATGTCCAAGGTAGACGACTTTACTCTGACCAATTTCACATTTACTAGCCTTTATGGTCAGATTGGCCTGCACAAGAATCTGCAATACATATCCTAAGTGGTAAATATGTTCCTCCAAGTAGGGCTGAACACTGCAATGTCATCCAGGTATTGCATGCAGAAGTCCTCCATCCCATTCAGAACATGCTTTTCCATCCTTTGGAATGTAGCAGGTGCATTGTTTAGTCCAAAAGGCATAACCTTAAACTGGTAGAGGCCTCCTGGCGTTCAAATGCAGTTTCCTCCTTGGCATGGTCTGTCAGAGCTATTTGCCAATAGCCTGAGGTCAGGTTAAATGTACTGAGGTACCTGGCTGAACCAAGTTTGTCCACCAGCTTATCTGTCCTAGGTAAAGGATGGGTGTCATTTGTGGTGACTGCATTAAGAGCTCTATAGTCCACACATAATCTCAATTCCTTGCATCCTGCATTGAAAAGAAGTCCAATGTTCCAGGCCAGCAATTTTTGACCATTTCCGATATTACAACAGCCTGTCCTGTTAATTTCTTTACTTAAGCCTAGTTGTACTAAAGATCTTTGGCCAATTTATGTTATGGACCTTCTTTCTGTTATTTATTTAATCCCTTAGGAGACTTCTTAATGTTTATCAACTCAAGTTTTTGGAAGACGTGCTCAGTCAATTTCACATTACAAATCTTCTTCCTCGTTTAGGTTTACCACACTTTGGGCAAAAGAGAAGTTCCTACTGTTCCTTTTAGTTTGTTGTCAGCTTAATATTTTTGAAAAAAGATGCCACCGCTATCACACTTTTGGCGTTTTCTCCTTCATTAAAGGCCGTCCACCAGTTATTCTCTGTTAGAGTAGTGAAGGATTGCATTATTTTTCCTAGGTAGACAGATCTTGATGACCTTGTTCCATCACATTCAAGTAGAAGATGTCAACTAGTTTCTAGTATCTGCAACCGATTTGCAATATCTGCATTTGTTGTGTGGTGACCGTTTCCTTAGGAATTGAATTTCATTAGTTTGTAGTTGATTTAGCCAAAATCTCAGAAATATTCTAGCCAGACTTTTATCTGGGAACTTTTTCAGATAGCTTCTCGTATCATATAGTTTTTTTGGAACTGTTGGGAAATCTTTCGTCAACTTATATGATCTTGCTGTATCCTCCGTCCTGATCCAGTCTGCTTCAAAAAGTTTTTGGGATATTTAATCTGGATTTGTTTCAAGTGTGTCTTCCGAGACATCTATATCTTCCAGTATGCCGATGTTTCTCTGCTTCCAGGCTATCAGTACATGGGTCTTGTCAGTTATCATTTCTTTGTTCACCAACTCTAATGCTTTTGGTTTATTCTCCAGTTGGACTTTTCGATATAGCATTAGCATATTTCTCTCCTGGATCGCTTTTAGTGATACGCGACATAGTTCTCTCCTTAAAAGTGGCATCGGTGTTGATTGTGCCAAATTGAGAACTTTCTTCCAGAAATAGCTCTCGAGTTTAATCCAAAGTGTTTCTGGTACTAGGAGCACAGCATCTGCTCCATAGAGGATCAAAGGCACCACCTTTGTTTTATAGAAGTTAATTACTGCCAATAATGAAAATTTCCCGTACTTTTTGTCAATCATCCGTGCTTGCATGGTTAAAGTGTTTACCTTTGTCCACAGCAAATATTGCATTGCAGTTTCAGCACTGCTGGTGCTTATCATGACTCCCAGGTATTTGAAGTCATTTACTTTTTCCAATTTTAGCCCTTCTGCGAACCAGTTCAATTTGTTTTGGCTCTTCTTTTTGTTACCTTCCCAGGACATTATCTTGTTTTTTTTTCGGGATTCAGCTTTAGATTGTTTCGCTTCAGATATGCGATCAAGTTCGTGAGCTGTCTTTGCAGGCCTATTGGAGTGTTATCAAGCGTGATATTTTTTCGCCACCAATAGTTGGAGGGAAGCATCTTATTTCCTTCTCGTGCTCTGCGTAGTCAGCGATGTACACGTTATACAATGCAGGAGCCAGTGGGCATCCTTGCTTCACACCTCTGAAGATAGATATCTCCTTCGACAACAGTCCATCTTGCCCAAGCCTTACTTTGATAGACGTATCCTGATGCAAGGTTTGAATCGGGCCCATGATAGAAACCGGGCAATTCATGGGTTCCAGCTTTTCCCATAATATATCCCTGTTGACCTGGTCGAACGCCTGTACCAGGTCAACAAATGCCATATATACGGGTTGTCTGGTCTGCCTAGTCTTGGCTTTGATTGTTATCTACATCAGTATGTTAGTTGATGTTCCTGCGTTTTTTACGAATCCTGTCTGGAATGGATCACCCCTGTTTTCTGCTTTGAGCCAGGCTTGAAATGCTTCAAGGCGAGCCCGCCGTATATTTTCCCAATAACATCCAATAAGGATATAGGGCGATAAGGGGGATATAGGGCGATAAGGGCAAGGATCCTCTCAATTTCCACGTTTAAAAATTGGGACCACTATAGCTTGTCTCCATGATGCTGGTATATTTTGTTCATGGTTGCAGTTCTTAAAGATGTTGCTAATCAGGGGGGCCCATATTGTCACGGCTCGCTCCCTTCGCTCCCGTTCCCACCACTTGGGGGCATGATTTGGGGTTTATCCCCTACTGGACTTTCCCTCCGAACCTTATACTACAGTGCTGTGATGAATTGGGAGCGCTAAAACCTTATTTTCCAAGTTACTTCCCTTCCGGATCCATTCCAGGTTTTTGGCAGCCAGCATGCTACGTTAATCTAATGACTATGCTTCCCAGAATGCCTGGCTCTCTGCCTCACCTCCTCCCTTGCAGGACAAGGTTGGGTGGAGGATAGGCAACACCTGTGGCTGCAGGTGCAGCAGGCGGCACACCTGAGGGGTGTGCTCGTTAAGGAGCTTTAAAAGCCTCAGTTTACTTCAGTCCAGCGCTGGTCATTGTTGCAGTGTTCCTGTTGTGACTGGTCCCTTGTTCCTGGTTCCTAGTTTTTGTGCCTGGTTCCTAGTTCCTGTTTTCTTGTTCCTCTGCCCTGGATTTCTAATGTATATGCTTAATTGATTTCTGCTTCCTAGATTTCCCTTTCTGTCTTCCTCTGTCTGCAGGCACCCTTTCTCAGTGCTTTCCCCTTTGTTGCAGCCCAATTTGCCTGTGTTCTCTTTTTCTTTGATGCTGTCCTTTGCTACTGAAAGGGTTGATGCCTTAGTTTTTCCTTTTATAGATTTAGCTTCCTGCCTTTATTCCTTAGAGGGGTAGGAGAAGTTTGCCTTTTGTAATATCGTTTTCCCTGCTCCTGCTCCGTATTTTCTATTGTAATCCATTCCATGTTTTCCCTTGCACTTCTGCATTTATTTCCATTGATTATTAGGTGTGGTGTACTGTTGTAGCTAGCTCCTGTGTGAATGCCTTTGTTTTCCTCACTATTCTATAACCACAATTCTTACTTGCCCCTTGTCTTGAGTCTTATGTATTTAGTTATCCTCCACCCATTGCTGTTATAGCCTTCTGGGTCCCTGTTTGATCAACAGGGTTCGTGGGCTCACTGACACTCTAGTGGTATTTCCAGTCCTCGTGAGTACTGTTTTTAATTTCTTTATTTCAATATCATCAAGAGTGTCAGCTCACAGATCCTGTCCTTGCTTGCCCTCTACGTGGGTTTAGCGCTGTCAGTTTCTGTAATAGCAAAGTGGGTAAGGAGTTTGCCGACTTTCCTTTCAGTCATAAGGAGGTTCTAAGTGCTTACCCCACATCTCTTTTCATATATTTGTTTTATTGTTTCACTCAATCTGCACTCCTGGGTTTAGTATACATGAGTCTTGGTTCTTGTGTGCACGTAGTTTGATTCAAGGTTATTTACTGTGCGATTTTGTGCACATTTCCCTTGCCATATTCGCTGCCTTTGCACTCACCTGATTAATCCTGACAGAATGACCAGCCCAAAATTCCCATTGAATATGGCAAGTTTAAGAAAGAAAGGCAGAAAGGCCTCTAACAAGTCTGTACAGAAAGCTTCCCCTACATTTACCTGTGACAATCAAATCACTAGTCCTGACTTAAATGAACTCCTGGTCACGAATGGACACTTACGTGCAGAGTATTTTTCCCACAGGATGGCCCATCTTACATTGCCTGATCCTAGTTGTGTCTTTCATTCTGACCCAGATTCTATGTCAGCACAAGCCTTAGCAGCAGAAAACAACACACTGTTAGGCTTATTACACAAGAGTACCTCTGCAGTTGAACCCCATGATTTCAGTCGTGCTTCACCTCAGATTGAACAGTTTCAGGATACAAGGATAAAGAATGGAGGGGTCCCTTGCATAACCTCTGTTTTTTACCCTCAGTCTAAAGCATACTCCTTTGCACAAGTACATACTGTAGTCCCTAATGCCAAAAGGTATGAGGTCAATAGTTTGCTTCAGGGAAACACAGATCAAGTTGGTAAGAGAAAGTATAAATCACAGAACCTGCAAGCAGTAGATGACAATGTACAATCAGTGAACATCCAGATTGCTAGAGCAGGATCCAGCCTTGATGCCACCATGCCTCCCCCTGTGCCTACTGATAGTGATGTACAGTTAATGCAGGGCATGCTAAAAGCTAAGCTTGAGGAGTTAAGACAAGAATTCATTTCTTTACAAGAGGAGAATAAGACCTTGCAGTCTTTACTGAACACACCTCAGACTTTATCGGTTGATGTTGATGAAGTGAACACTGTTCAGCCCCTGAGTGCAGAGACGTCAGTAAACCCTGATATTTGTCAATATGTAAGACCTATTGGGAGTGAAAGTCTTTCTTCTAGCACAGCGCTTAATCTGGGCACAGTTTCTGACAATTGTCCTGCTGTTTGTCCGGAATTGCAGTTAGCTGAAGATTTACTAGAAACTCCTTTGCCTAAGGTTTCCAGTGTGGCAGCTCGTCATAATCCTGAGCTAGCACACATACAAGCTTCTGATTTCCAAACACAATCCACAATGGTGGCATACACAGATTCAGCCACTACAGTAGGCTTAGACCCTGCTCTTGATCCAACTGCTGAGACTGAAGTAGAGGTTCAAGCTGATGAGGAAAACGATGTTACCTCTGGGTTCATTCTTCCTTCTGTCAACTCTGATCACAACGAACAGTCAGAGACAGTACAGCATTCATGTTCTGATGGACTCATTCTACAGTATACAGAACCAAAGACTCGGCAGGCGATTCCTGAACTGTTGATTGTTAATCTGCCACTTTCAGAAGCCAAGACAGAGGAATGGACAATTGACGAAATCCTGATTAACAGAGACTTTACTATGGTGATTCCTCTGGTTGATTTTGACTTCTACAAAGGAAGAGACTCTGAGTCACCCACTAAGGAAAGTGACTGCAAGGGTACAGCCCAGTCTTTGGCCACTGGTGCCAAGGAGTCTACTGCCCTAAAGGTGCCCACCATTCCTGAGCCACAAATGTGTCTGTCAACTTCTGAGATTTCTGTCTGTCTCGCTACAAACATTGACTCTTCTATGATCCAATCCACAGCCCTGCAGTCATCTTTGGCACACGTGTCTTCAATCAATGAACCGCTGCCATGTCTGCCATTTACTCAAGTGCCTCCACCTTGCACGTGGTCCGCCCCAAAGACCCTGACATGTTTGGATTCAGCTACCGAGATTGCTCCAACTTGCATGCCTTCAGCCTCAAAGTTTCCTCTGGCCTGCCTGTCTTCAGCTACAGTGACTCATCTAGAAGATCATCCTTCAGCCAGAGAGCCTCCGGTAGTCCATCATAAGTGCATGTCTTCAGTCCCAGAGCCTACTGCTTGTTTGCCTTCAGTTCATGAGACACCGGTATCCTGCTTAGCCTCGCTTCCAATATCAGAGGTATACCTGTCTACACCATCAGATCCTGCTGTATTTTCTACCGCTCCAGAGAGTCGTCCTGAATCCCAACCATTTACTGCCGATGAACATCCAGCATGTCTTTCTTATGCTGCAGGAGGATCACCAGAATGCCTGCCTTTTATACAAGACGATTCTCCCAAATGCTCCACTTTAGCATCAGAGCCTCCTGAATATGCAGCATCAGAGTTTGAGACTTTTGCCAGCTCCCGCTCCAGAGTCATCAAGTTGGCTGAAGTGATGGGTCAGAACCACTCACCTGGGTATACACAGGGAGTGGTGCAGACTGGCGTATTACCTGCAGGACTTATGCAACAGAATTCCGCCAAGAAGCACCAGTCGAGTGCTAGCTGCCAAAGGAAGGGAATGACTGCTGCAGTTCAAGATGTGCCTGTTATTGCTCCTGCTGCGAGTGTGCCTGATGTACCAAGTACTGCATCTATCACTTCTATCTGTACGCCAAAGGTCCCCACGTGCAACAAAGTGGCTACACAACTGTCACCAGGAGTACCAGCCTCGTACAACCCATTGGACTTCCAGGCCTCCAAGGAGTAGAACATGTGCAGGCAAACCTTAATCACTTTCAACCACAAGCCTTTTCCCAGATGGATGACAGAAGAAAATCCAAACCTCTACTTCTGCCGCCACCTTCTTTAATTGCTGAACATAAACATTTCATGAAGCCTCCCGCATGTCCGCTCGCAGTGACCGAGTTTCCTGGGCCTTCCAACTTGGCTTCAGATCCTGCAAGTCCTTCATGCCTTTCTTCGACCCTTGAATATCTTCCTCACCAGACGCCTGCCTATGACTTTTCTAGACTGCAGCCTGATTCTATGCATTCCAGTCCATCTGCCTTTGCACATAGGCCACCATTTCCATCAGTGCCACCTCCAAAGAAAAGGCACTCCCATCATAGAAAGAAGATGTCTCGTGCAGGTGGCGGGCGCCCGAAGACGGCCGTGGGAGGGGGTATACTGTCACGGCTCGCTCCCTTCGCTCCCGTTCCCACCACTTGGGGGCATGATTTGGGGTTTATCCCCTACTGGACTTTCCCTCTGAACCTTATACTACAGTGCTGTGATGAATTGGGAGCGCTAAAACCTTATTTTCCAAGTTACTTCCCTTCCGGATCCATTCCAGGTTTTTGGCAGCCAGCATGCTACGTTAATCTAATGACTATGCTTCCCAGAATGCCTGGCTCTCTGCCTCACCTCCTCCCTTGCAGGACAAGGTTGGGTGGAGGATAGGCAACACCTGTGGCTGCAGGTGCAGCAGGCGGCACACCTGAGGGGTGTGCTCGTTAAGGAGCTTTAAAAGCCTCAGTTTACTTCAGTCCAGCGCTGGTCATTGTTGCAGTGTTCCTGTTGTGACTGGTCCCTTGTTCCTGGTTCCTAGTTTTTGTGCCTGGTTCCTAGTTCCTGTTTTCTTGTTCCTCTGCCCTGGATTTCTAATTTATATGCTTAATTGATTTCTGCTTCCTAGATTTCCCTTTCTGTCTTCCTCTGTCTGCAGGCAGCCTTTCTCAGTGCTTTCCCCTTTGTTGCAGCCCAATTTGCATGTGTTCTCTTTTTCTTTGATGCTGTCCTTTGCTACTGAAAGGGTTGATGCCTTAGTCTTTCCCTTTATAGATTTAGCTTCCTGCCTTTATTCCTTAGAGGGGTGGGAGAAGTTTGCCTTTTGTAATATCGTTTTCCCTGCTCCTGCTCCGTATTTTCTATTGGAATCCATTCCATGTTTTCCCTTGCACTTCTGCATTTATTTCCATTGATTATTAGGTGTGGTGTACTGTTGTAGCTAGCTCCTGTGTGAATGCCTTTGTTTTCCTCACTATTCTATAACCACAATTCTTACTTGCCCCTTGTCTTGAGTCTTATGTATTTAGTTATCCTCCACCCATTGCTGTTATAGCCTTCTGGGTCCCTGTTTGATCAACAGAGTTCGTGGGCTCACTGACACTCTAGTGGTATTTCCAGTCCTCGTGAGTACTGTTTTTAATTTCTTTATTTCAATATCATCAAGAGTGTCGGCTCACAGATCCTGTCCTTGCTTGCCCTCTACGTGGGTTTAGCGCTGTCAGTTTCTGTAATAGCAAAGTGGGTAAGGAGTTTGCCGACTTTCCTTTCAGTCATAAGGAGGTTCTAAGTGCTTACCCCACATCCCTTTTCATATATTTGTTTTATTGTTTCACTCAATCTGCACTCCTGGGTTTAGTATACATGAGTCTTGGTTCTTGTGTGCACGTAGTTTGATTCAAGTTTATTTACTGTGCGATTTTGTGCACATTTCCCTTGCCATATTCGCTGCCTTTGCACTCAACTGATTAATCCTGACACATATCTCCTGATGTTGCTTTGGCACTATTACGACTGGACTAGCCCATGGACTGGTAGAGGGTTCTATCATCCCAAGATCAAGCTTCTTCTTGACCTCTTCCTTTATGTGGGCTCTTACATTGTTTGACAGTCTCTAACCTCTGCTTTAAACAGGTAAACAGTGACCAGTGAGAAACTCATGCTGGTCCCAAGGGGTCAAGCCTGGTGTCATTGAAAACAGAGGGGCAAACTGATTTAACAGAGATTTGCACTCCTCCTGTTGTTCCAGTGTCAGATCAGAAGAGAGATTAACTCCTTCTATCTTTCCATCTAAAGGTTGTCCCCTGAGGAGGTCATGTAGAGACTCACCATCCTCCGCCTCCTGAGCAGATGCTAAGAGAGCAAAGCTCCCAGCTCTGGTCTAGAGACATAGGCCTTTAGGCAGTTGGTGTGAATGACCCTGTGGGCCTCCTTAGGATTTACTAAGTCCACCAAATAATTGACCTCTCCAAGTTTTTCCACAACCCTGAAGGGTCCAATCCATTTGTCATGCAATGCCCTCTGCCTTGTAGGCACCATAACTAAAACTAGCTGGTCTTGAGTAAATTCAACTTTGTTGGCTTTCTGGTTATGCCAATGCTTAACCGGAGCCTGACCTGCTTTCAAGTTATCTGAAGCTTCTGTCATCATGTGTGTCATTCTCCATCAGAGACCTAACACATAGTCAGTGACTCTCACTGGCTTGTGGGAAGGAGCAATCTCTAACCCCTCTATTATTAGGGCCAATGGACCTCTAACCGGATGACCATTGAGAAGCTCAAAGGGACTGAAGCCAACCTCTTCTTGAGGGACTTCTCAATAAGCAAAGAGAAGGCATGGCAGTAGAAGGTCCCACTTTCTTCTAAGGGGTTCCTCTAAATCAGCTATCATGCTCTTCATAGTTCTATTAAACTTCTCAACCAAACCATTGGTTTGGGGAGGGTAGGCTGTTGAGAACTTGTAGGTCACTCCACAGTTTTTCCACATGGCTTGCATGTAGTGGGACATAACATTGGTCCCCCTGTCTGAGATCACCTCCTTAGGAAAACCTACTCTGCCTGAGCAGTATCAGTCCTCGTAGGTATTTCACCAGGATCCCTGGTAGCATGGTCTACCACAACCAATATAAATTGGTTGCCTGAAGATGTGGGAGGGTCCAAGGGACCAACAATGTTGATTCTTACCCTCTGAAAAGGGACTCCCACCACAACAGGTGCCACATTCTTGGCTCCACTATTGCCAGATGTCTGACAAATGTGACAGCTTCAACAGAACTTATCTACATCAGGCCCCATCTTGGGCCAGTAGAAATAAAGAGAAATCCTTTCCTTGGTCTTCTTAAAACTTAAGTGACCAGCTAGAGGAATCTCATGGGCTAACTGTAGAAACTGGGGTCTCACCTAATGAGGCACTGCAAGTCTTCTGTAGTCTCCAGGGGTAGACTCAATAGGTTCACTGTAGAGGAAGTCATCCTCCCAGTACAACCTGTGCTTCCCTGGCTCTCGCCCTTCCTGCTGCGAAGCTGCCTGTTGATGAAGACCTTTAAGAGTTAGGACACTCCCTTTGACCTCTGCTGAAGTCTGCCCTACAGGGTCCACCTTCTGCAAGCAAAGTCTGCAGCTCAGGATGGTCTTTAGCATCCATATCTCCAACAGGACGAAGGTCTTCTTCCAGCTCTTTGTCATCAGTAGCTGATTTACCATCCTCTGATGGTTTCTCACACTCGGCCTTAGCTGCTGGAGGAGTCACAGGTGTGATTTAGGACTGTCCGCTCAGGGATGTCCTGGTTTTGAGCACAAGAGTGCTACTTTTATTGTTTCCTGAGACTTTGGGTTTCCTCTTTGTCTCTTTCTTCCTGGAAGTAGAAAGTTGTCCTTCCTGTGGACTTGGTGTTATAGGTTCCTCTCTAACAACCCACTGAGAGTCATCCAAGGTGAGCTCTCTGGCCTTCTTAGTTTGTTCCTGCTTCCTTTTACTGGGACACCAGTAGGTGCTTGATACAACTCCACGAGTGTTTAAGTAATTCCCAACAGGACTCTCCCAGGAACCTCACTCTGTACACTGACAGATATTCTTACAGGCATAGTGTTGCACTGGATGAGAGCTGGTAGTATTGGAACCATCTGGGGAGGGCCTCCAGCAACCTTTGTGGGGCCTTTTGGTGCCTTAGCAACATCCTCAGGTTTGAAAAAGGTTTAATCCACCACTGTGATGCTGGCCCCAGTGTCTATAATGGCAGCGGTCTCCTGGCCATATACAAGTACACTGTCCTTGTAGTATTCTTTTGTGTTATCTGGAATAGAGTTATAGACATCTAAATTATGCTGTTCCCACAGACCCAGGGACACTAAACAAAACACTGACTGAGACTCCAATGGGGTCTTCAGCCAATAGATGAAAGTTTCCACTTGCCATATGTACTCCTCCCTCAGGGATGAAGGCTAAGGAGGCAGTGTGGACCCCTGAAGGTTTACCCTTGCATCTGGGATCCCCTTTCACATGGTCAGTAGACCCACATGCATAACATTTACCAAATGTTTTCTGGAATGGGGGTTTCCGATCACCACGCTCTGGTTCGACACCAGAGGTTTCACTAGACTGACCTGGTTTCCCATGCTATTTGCCCTTCTTATGTTTGTTGTCCTCTTTTGAGTGGGAGTTTTTAGAATTCTCTTCATCATCTTTCTTGTGCTGTTTCCCCTCATACTTTTTGTGAGTGGCCCAGAATCCTTGTGAGCGGCCCTGTTGGCAACCCACAAGTTAGGAGTTTTTTGCTAGCTTCTTGGGATCAATCTCCTTAGAGTCAGCCAAGCGCTGTCTCAGCTCAGAAGAACAGGCATCAAATATAAATTCCAACAAAAATAGACTTCTCATTCCTTCAAAGGTAGTTACTCTGTAAGATAGAAGAAATTCCAGGACTCAGTGCTAAGATCAATGGTGAAGTGAAGCCCATAAGCGATAACATGTTTTGGCTCACTCTGAGCCTTTTTCAAATCTGGGCTGATTCAACATCAAGTAGAAATAACCAACAAATGTGTCAAAAAATGTGTGACAACAGTATAGGTATAATCAGAAATTTACACAAATGTTAAAGCATCATGCCTCAAAGAACATTGTCAAATCACAAGATTAATGTATAGACAGAAAAACACTTGATGTTAAATCAGCCCAGATTTGAAAAAGGCTCAGAGCGAGCCGAAACATGTTATCGCTTACGGGCTTCACTTCACCATTTAATGTGTGACAATACAACAATACAACACAATTAAATGATCTTATAACTGGTGCCGGTGAGTCCTGGAATTTCTTCTATTGTGCATTCGTTGTGGTGACGGTTAGGCTTTACTACTGTCTGTTTCCAGAGACCTGCCACACCCATGTACTCTCAGATACAATAATTCACCATTATCATTTTTTCAACTTTTTAATTTTGGGATTATAAGGTGTCGCCCTACAGAGCAACTTACTCCAAAGCCAGAGTTTCTACTTTTGTCATTACAGTTGCCATTGGGCCTGACCCGCCACCAAAATGTAAGGACATACTTCTTACAAATGGCAGCCTACTTGAAAAACCGAGAGGAAGAAACTAAGAATCTCTTTACTCCCTGAGGAGATATGACCCATGCTTTTTCTAACCTTGGAAAGCAACGTGAAGATCTACGATCAAAATTTATCAAACTAGAAAGACTTTCTAAGAAAGAAATAGATAAGCATTGGGAGAAAGTCTCTCTCAAAAACTATGTAGCAAACGACAGAGTACCAAGAGGTTTAAGGATCCTTATTTTTCCTAATTTCAATAATGACTTGGATAAAGATTTAGCTGAAGGCTGGGAAGCAAATCTGAGCAATAGTTCAATGAAAATGATGGACTTATTGATAGAGCATGCGACTAGAGAACACCAAAGAGCATTGGATGGAATTAAAACCATCAAAAAATAAATTGCGGGCATGAAGTCCAATGAAGTTACTAAAACAAAAAACTTTGACAAGATGTATGAAATCTTACAAATTTACCAGGATGAGGTTAAAATTAGGAAATTAAGGAAATGTTATAGAGACGAACGTGACTACAAGGAAGATCGTGTATATACATTCCAACCAAAATATGACTCAAGTTTCAAATTATCTTCTAGAAACTCAACTCCCAATACTTCATCAGCCAGTTCGGATGCGGACTCTGAAACGTATAACCTAGAAAGCTCAAGTTCAAGATCACAGGAATCAGGTGGCTATATGAATCAGATCAAACGATATAAGAAGGGCAATCGCAATTTCATTCAGAAAACAGTCCGTTTTCAACTGCCTACAGACAACAACGCTTCGACTCCGGTGCAAGGAGGAGAGGAAGGAGGGGGGGCAGGAACAAGGACAACGCAGATGCCTTACTGAAAAACAAACGGCACACAAGAGCCAGTTCCAGGGAAATGAGCAATATCAAATAAAAGAAGACTTAGTTCTTAACTTGTCTCACAGGGAAATATCTCCCAATGAAAGATCTCTTTTGAATAAGGGTTTGTCTTTTGCACGTCATGTAGCCTCAGTCAAGTGGACATCCACATAGATTTGTTCAAATTCATCAGAAAACTTACATTAAAGACATTTTTCACAACCAAAGCTCCAGGGGATTTTCAACCAAAGGAACTGAATATACCAATCAGTGATATGTCAATTCAAGACATTGAGGATACCTTCCTAATATGGTCACTGGTAGAGGATGACCAGTACCAAATGCTTCATCTGTTGGATGATCTGAAAATTCACTCAGCTACAATGTCAATTAAAGAACTCAAAGTCAAGTCCAAATTCATGCCACAATTGGCACCTGATAATGTTATAGACACATTCTACAAAGCAGTTTCACGTGTTTTTTACAAATTGAATCAAGTTAGCATCAAGCACATGAGTACAACCACGAATTTGACACCAGGAGAAAAAACGGCCCTTCAAGCATTGAAATCAGATACCCAAATAGTTATTAAGGAGGCAGACAAAGGGGGTAACATTGTTATAATGAATCGGGAGGACTATTTGGCAATGGATTCACTG
The DNA here is from genome assembly GCF_040938575.1 of Ambystoma mexicanum. Taxonomy (NCBI): domain Eukaryota; kingdom Metazoa; phylum Chordata; class Amphibia; order Caudata; family Ambystomatidae; genus Ambystoma; species Ambystoma mexicanum. The sequence continues at coordinate 554,221,752 of NC_090922.1, forward strand.
CACCTGGCAACCCCCGGCTGCTACATTAGAAGGGCGGATGACTATAAAACAACATCATTGCAACAAGTTGAAACTTATGTTTTGATGTGGGACAGAAAAGGCCTGATTACTGATGAAGAACGTACCTTTTTATTAATCAAGCAACCTGGACTCCAACGATGTATTTCTTGCCCAAGATCCATAAACACTATGATATGATACCAGAGGGCCGCCCAATCATGAGTGGTATTGGTTGGGTGACTGAAAATATTGCAGATTATCTTGACTCTATCCTTAAGCCCAGGGCCAGTCTCTTGTATTCACATCTACAGGATTCAACGAGTCTCATACAGAAACTACAGAATTTCACTTGGCATAAGACTTTTCTATTGGCCACTCTCGATGTGAAGGCACTATATACCTCCATCCAACACAAATGGGCTATGATAACAGTTGACTACACATTCAGACATGAATCAGCTTCTTTTTACAATCATTTACAAATGATCAAAGAAATGCTACCGCTTACTTTGGACTTCAATATATTTACCTTTGACAATCAGCTATACCAACAAACTAAAGGGGTGGCAATGGGCATAAAGTATGCTCCAGCCCTAGCAAACCTCTTCATGGGCATGCTAGAAGACAAGCAGTTTACCCGGAAATTTTCTATAGGACCAAAATCAAGATGTGGACACGATATATAGATGATATTTTCTGCATTATTGATGGAAACATAGATGGCTTTCAGAATTTTGTGATAAACCTCAATTTGAATGGTTTTGACATACAATTCACAGGGTCTTGCGACCAACATGTAATCAACTTTTTAGATTTGACAATTCATTCCGATGGTGACAAGCTACAGACTTGGACCTTCAGAAAACCAACCGAAGTTAATTCAACGCACCATGCGAGTAGTTGTCATTCCAACTCAACCATTTTCAACATACCATTAGGGGAATACATCAGAGCACGACGCAATTGTCAATGTGAAGATACATTTGAAGAGGAGTGTACTTTTTTACAACAACGCTTCAGGAGTAGGGGTTATTCGGACAAATCCATAACAAAGGCATACAAGAAATCTAAAGCAATTAAGCAACAAGACACCCTAGGATACCGACCTAAGAGGAACTCAGATTTGGACACGGTAATAGGTTTCATTACCCGTTTCTGTTCTGACCATCAGAGAATCCAAAAAATACTCAAGAAGCATTGGCACCTCCTGAAAATGGACGATCACATTTGCAACTTTGTGGGCGAACATCCATGCATGATCTACAAAAGAGCAAGCACACTCATGTCCATCCTTAGTCCATCCCTGCTACCAGATATCAATAAAGTCAACCAAGGCACGTGGCTTGATATAAAGGACCTTGGTTTCAGGAAATGTGGAACATGTCCTCAATGCAAATATGCACATGCACCTACCATGGAGTTTCAAGATACTAATGGAAAACAATGGATTATTAAACAGGGTATTAACTGCAAAACAACAGTCGTTGTTTACTGCATCATCTGTGTTTGCAAAAAATGAATATTGGCAGCACAAAACAATCTCTAAGAATTCGGATACGTGAGCATCTAACCAAGATTGGCAACCAAGACCCATCCATACCATTAGCGGCTCATTAGCAGACCATGCACCAATTACACAATAAATCGGAGATCCGATTTATTGGTTTACAGCAGGTTTCTATGAACAAAAGGGGTGGAGGTTGGCTTAATGCACTGAGGAAAGCCGAGGCGAGAACAATATGTTTTTTCAATTCTACAGCCACAGGTCTCAACAGTGACAATGAAAGGGTCTCTTTTCTGTAGTGTTGGTCGATTGTTTCATAACTTACATTTCATGATTCTTGTGTTTCGAGTTGCATCAGATTTTACTTTCTCTGATAGTGAATTGCACTTTTTTCTGAAGCGTACATTGCGGCCAGCAAGCCGGCCCCCTGACTGTGTACTTACGCATACTTGAATGAATTTTTGCAATTGATCTGTTTGTTCCGTTTGCAGTTATGCATATTTGAATGACTTCTTGTAATTAATTTGCCTGTCCCGTTTGCAATACGCAAAGTACTTACCTTAAATATAATTATGCTTGACAGAATTAGCACAATGTCATTAATTTGATCGATATGCGCTGGGGCTAATAGTTTTCCGTGCATCTTGACCACTTTACAAATGGCGGCCGCTACCTCCATTACGGCGGACGTTTTCGAACTTTCAGCCATATGCAGATCTCCGTGGCAACGCTGGCCATTTTCCGATTCTTGCCGATGCGTGTGATTTTCCTGTCGTAGAATCTAGGTAAGTCAGAATTAGTTTAGGTCCTTTTAATGCTTTGTTAGTGAATGCACCACGTAGTAAAGAAAACACCCAGTCACTCCATTCCGCGATCTGCTTTAAAGAATTTTGGTGGCTAACTTTGTATGAACATGCGCTAGCGTTCAGTACTTATTGTACGGCTTTCATAGAACTTATTTTGTATCAAGTTGCTGTCGTAAACCCTAGCACATGCACATCTATGTATTTAATGAGATGTAACGTTAATCCGAGATAGCAGATCATGCTACTTGCAAGTTAATTTTGAACGGAAGAGAGGTTTTTTGGGTGTAATGTCTCTTTGCTAAATGACAAGCGCTTTGTTATAGTGTTGTTTGAAATTACGTTTACCTGATTTCAGATAGAGTTTTGGGGATCTAACCCCATTACTACTATACTGACATACAGTCTTTTTGGATTGGTTCATCGCAATTCGGGTAATCGCTTTCTTGGCGTTTTTCCTTGCACGTATTTCGTTGCTTAATTGTTCTCATTGGCGCAAATACGAAATACCTAATAATCACTAACATTTCTGTTCTTCTCTCATCCTTCTTTTGTCATCTCTCCAATGTGTCATTTCATTTTATTTTGTGGGTTGTTTTTTGTTACAATGTGTTCATTACTTTCTGATATGCTTTTTTATACCCTTGCATCCTCCCCTCAACCAACCCTTGTTTTTCTGTCTATACATTAATCTTGTGATTTGACAATGTTCTTTGAGGCATGATGCTTTAACATTTTTGTACATTTCTGATTATACCTATACTGTTGTCACACATTTTTTGACACATTTTTTGTTATTTTTACTTGATGTTAAATCAGCCCAGATTTGAAAAAGGCTCAGAGCGAGCCGAAACATGTTATCGCTTATGGGCTTCACTTCACGATTTAATGTGTGACAATACAACACAATTGAATGATCTTATACCTGGTGGCGCTGAGTCCTGGAATTTCTTCTATTCTGCATTCCTGACTGTTAGGCTTTACTACTGTCTGTTTCCAGAGACCTGTGACACCCATGTACACTCAGATACAATAATTCACCATTATCATTTTTTCAACTTTTTAATTTTGGGATTATAAGGTGTCGCCCTACAGTGCAACTTACCCCAAAGCCAGAGTTTCTACTTTAGTTACTCTGTAACCCTTAACCCAACCATCTAAGTTGTTCAAACATTCACACACCCAGGTAGCCAAAGGGATACCATCAGTCTTGTTGAGGGTCCAAAACCTCTAAAGGTAATGGGAAGGAGTTTTCCCAAATCTAGCTATCAAAGCTAGCTTCACATTTTCATACTCCAATCTCTGAAGTTCCCCCACCTCCATTACAGCATCAGTTGTAACCTGGGGGAGCCTAGACAAAAACCAAGGAATCACCTGATTCCCTGTGCAACCCTGAATCCCATAGTTATATTCAAAAGCACCCAACCAATCAAAAATATCAAGTTTTGCATCATACATACTCACTGCTTCTTGTGGCATGCAAGGTATCTTTGGACTGGAAGACCTAGAAGACTCTGGGATAGAAACATACTCAACAGACAATGGGCCTCATTACGACCCTGGCGGTCCTGTAATGAAGGGTGCCGGTACGGGACCGGCACCCTTCATTACGGGAGCGCCTATTACGAGGCTCCCTTTGCGGGACCTGGAACAGACGTCTGGTAAAGCCCTATGGGACGCAAATGAGAATGGGGAATGGTTCCTTCAAGGAGGAATAACCGGGTCCTCCAAAGTTGGAATGACCCAGTTATTCCTCATTGAAGGAACCCGGTATTGGAGCCCGGTATGGAGGCAGCCATAGCAGTAATAGCACCATAGCTACCTCCATACTCGTAATGAGGCCCAATGTCTTCATTTCAAGAGCATGCTGCATTTCCTTTTCCCTTAACTTGATGTTCTGGTGTCCTGATGTTTAGTTTCAGCTTGGATTTATAACTTTTTGAATTCCAACTCAAGTCTCATTTTCTCAGGAGACACACATTCTGGACTCAGTATTGGACCTGGTAGGGTCCCAGTGGCTAAAGGTTGAGGCAAAAGGGCCTGTTGAGGCAAAGAGGGACTCTCTTCCTGAGACTCCTCTTCCTCCTCTAACTCTTCTAAGATATTAGAGTTAGAATATGAATTATTCTCCCCAATATCATTACCCACATTTCCTGGGTTAGTAGATGTGACAGGCCTACTACCCAGATTCTGATGATTCAACAATCTTGCAATCAGTTTATTTTTCTTTCCTTTAACAGGAAGACTCCTGTCCTTACACATTTTCTTCAGTTGTTCTACTGTTAAAATTACCAGGGTTTCCTGACTGAAGTTATCCATATTTGCATGTTTATACAATTGATATTCTAGTGGCGCTTACCCTTGTGAAGGTTTTAGCTGAACAAAAGCAAAGCAAATTCTTAGTGTAACAACTCTACAATGTATCCTCACTGCCTGCCACCAGTGTTAGGCAAGATTATATGCAGTACCCTTTGGGTGCACTAAAACTACCCTGACCTCCTGCCAATAACAACCCAACCTTTGGTATAAATCTGTACTACACAGGTTAGTAGTGTGGACAAGTAGCCAGGCTTATCTCAAGAGGGGTCAATGGGAGCTGTAGGGGAGTTACATAGATATTCACATTGGCAAGTATTTAAGAAAACAATTACACACAGGGTTTCTTGATAAAACAATTATTAATTTATTTATCAGTCAGTTAATGTAAGCCTTCTTCGGAAGGTTGCAATGTAAAACACCACACAAATAAACTCCAGGAATACACTCTCTTAGTTTTCTAAATCAGTAAATACCCATTTGGGATGGCATGCAAGCATGAGCTACACCCACAGGTGACTTCAATAGCTAGGGTGTTGTTAACATTAATATATCACTGTTTGCATTTAGAATGTTCTTAGGAGAAGTGTCAAAGAAAAGAGGGGTTAGAATAAATCAAATATATACACACTTATTCTCCATCAGGTAAGTACTTTCAATAACCCCCAATGTAAAGTTAGTTTACCCTTTCCTGGAAGGAAGGCAGAAACCACTTAAACAGAGCAGAGAATAGTCATTCAGGGAGCCGGGCCAGCCAATGTAAGTTAGCAAAAGTCAGGTGAACTGAAGCACTTCTTGCAGGGAAGTAAAGTAGAAAGTCTTTCACAATATTTTAAAAAGTCTTGGTAGATAAGAAGAAATAAAAGTAGGGCCACAAGCTGGTTAGGCTTGTGAGATAAAGATGCTGGCAGCAACTCTACAAATGCAACCAAGCAAGTCTCTAACAAGGACAAGTGATTACGCAACAAGAGGTAAGTTCTCTTAGACTGTACACCACCTTTAGGTTGAAGAAAAAGTGCAGCAGATGACTTCTGTTCCTCTGCAGCTCTGCAAATCTCACTGTTCCTGGGTCTCAGTCATGGGGACAAGAGGGAGGACATCTGAGCACTCCTGCACTACAATTGGACAGTCACCACTCACAACCGGCAATCGTCAAACAAGTGGCTGTTCGATGTTTCAGCTCCTCGCGTCTACCGCAAATAGCACCACCACGGTTCCTGGCTGTCGAGATGGGCTTTCCTTGCTTCTGGCGTCCCGCACTCTGTTGAGGGGGCTCAGGATTGGTCAGTCCTGCTTCCTGGGAGTCCAGAGGATCTTCCTGGAGCTCTTGGCCAACTTAAAAGCACAGCACACAAACTGGTGTTCCTCTCCCTGGCTATCCGGTTCCAGCAGCGACTGCAGTGGATACTGGACCAGCATTGAGAGGATGTCCAGGTGGCTTACTTTGGAGTTTATTGGTCCCACCAACTCAAAGGGAGAAGTTGTCCTTGCAGGAGCTTCTCTGTCGATACGAATTTGGAGTTTCAGCACAGCAGCAGGGCTTCACTGGGCAAACCAACGGTCCAGGAGTTGCAACAGGCATCTTCTACAAGTTATTCTTTGGATTCCTTTGTCCAGTGGTGGACTCTGCCTTCCAAGCCAAAAAGCCCAAAAAGCCTTGCCTTCTATGTAACTTGCTCCCATTCATTCCAGCCCAGCTGTCAGTCACCCAGCAGAGTGGCTGTCCTTGCCGGACAGCCAGTCGGCCAATCACCTAAGAGTTCATTCCTGTCTCCTAGGAGACTAAGCACATGGCTTTCCAGGCACCTCCCTCGCTTCCTGCCCCCGCCAGACACCCTGGAGCCAGAGGCGGGGTTCACTCGTGTCTCCCGCCAAAGACAAAATAAACAAAGGGACCAATGCTGGTTTGGCAGAAAGAGTAATTCTCAAGAAGGACATTTCCAAAAAAAATGACGCTTTACCGTGGCTGCGAACACCATAATGGTAGTAAAAAGTAAACCACTGTCACCAGCTGTTCAGTGAGGAAAGTGTAACATAAAATTGTTACATGAGAAATTAGACAGAGTAACCCCTCCAGCACCCTGTGGTAAGATAGTGTGTGCTGGGTCTAGAAAGTTACAAAAGTAAGAAAAGTCAATTTCACTTTACTGCTCTGGGAAACAGTAGTTTATCCCAGAGAAGGTATTTAAACCTTGGGAAAATCTGAAAGACTTCCCTGTGCGACTGTACTGAAGGTCCTTTGTGACACAATGTAAAAGATGATGAGGAGTTTGTCGGACTTCACAACCAAAACAAAGACAGAGTTAAAAATCACATTAAAATACATGAGAGAGTGGGAAAAAGGGTCTCACTCTCTCAAGGTTAAAAAAATCAAGCTCTCAAAATCCAGAAAAGTTGCTGGGGGTCTCTATGTTAGAGGGATTTGGCACCTTTCTGAGAAATATCCCTAACACACGTGTATCCTTTTGGGGTTGTAACTATATTACTTATATAGAAAGAGTTCCAGTTGCCAAACCCTTAACCACTGGTGGTGTGTTCTCAGGTTCTTTTAAATGTTGTGCATCTGTACTTTTGTAGGACTGTGTAGGCTCTCTTTATCACTCTTAATGTTTCTATACTTCCCTTTGTTTTAATTGATGTATACTGTATACTTTTTAGGCTCTGTGTTTGTTTCCAAGTCTTTCAAAAGCTGTACTAATCTATTGCATTGCGTAGGTATTGTGTACGGTCCCACAGTGACTACTAGTGGGAGATCCCCTCTGTCACAGCGAAGGATGTTCATCTCTCTTGGCTTGTGGAGAGAAATTCTGCTGATGCATCTCTTCCTATGCACAAGGATATCTGCAGTAAATGAGTGTTTCTCTCTCCTAGGTCAGAATGATCTGTTTTTTGGTATGGTGTGAAAGAAATAGTGCTATGAAGCTCAATTACTATTTCACATTTCATGCTATAAAAGAGTTTTGAATGACAACTTCCAGTCGGTTCAAGACCCTCCTCCAGGCATTCATTATTGGGAAAACTCACAAATAGCCTTGACTAATAAATGCAGGTTCTTCGGGCGAGCACACTGCCACTATAGACTTTGTAAGGGTTAACGGTCACCGGTAATGGTACCGGTCACCGTTAACCCTTACCGCCTTACTACGAGGTCCCTTTGCGGGTAGGTACTTTAACGCCTGCTGTTTTGCAGGCATTAAAAACCAACCCGCAAAGGGACCAGGGTGCTAATTACGGTACCGCAATTTGCGGCACCGTAATTAGCGCCTTTCCCATTCCCATAGAGACCTATGGGGCAAAAATGGGAATGGGGAAGGGCAATGGGGGAAGGGGGAATTACCTCCCCGCCAACCTTGGAATAGGGCAGTAATTCCCCTTTCCACCAAGGCGGTGCCGGTATTTTACCGCATGGACCAAGGTGCTAATAGCACCTTGGTCCTCTGCCTACCGTGTAATGAGGCCCTTTATCTAGACTGGGTCAGCAACCTTTACCTCACCAAATCCTTTGGACTACAACTCCCATCAACCTTAGCCAGCAAAATCACCAGTGAGAGCTAATGGGAGTTGTAGTGCAAACCATCTAGAGAGCTGCATGTCTCAGACTTGCATGAATGAGTATAACTCTTCTGATCTTTTCCAGCACTTACACCGAGTGAGGAGGTCTGCTCCATCATATCACTAGGAATGTTCCCCTTGATTCAGCCTGGATGAGATTCAGCATTCAAAGGATATCCAGTCAATTTCTGAATGTTCCAGCTGTGTTGACGATTGTGGAGGGAGAGGCATTGGGACCAACCACTTTCCAGGGTCACTGAGGGGATGTATTCTTGGTGTACTTACTGTGTGACTCAAGTAGGTTTCTAAAATCTGAATAATTAAACATAATATATATACTTCACAGGTCCCTGGACCATAGTCATCTGAATTGATGATGGGAGTAAACATGAGCCACAGAACGAATGGATCAAGGAGGCTAAGGAAGGACGATCTGACAACAATAAAAATGACAGTGCAACCCTCTACGAAGACCCAGGTGCCCGGTAAGTGGTCCAGATCAGGATCTGAACCTCACTGAACAGTGCACCATCAGTATTCCTGCAGGTCTTCAGCAACTGATGCTTTGTTCTGAGGCAGATATTAACCTCTCTATATTATTCATTGTTAGACTAAGAGGGCACCCTTGATTTAATATCCCCTAACATACAATCCCACCCCACAATTCTGGGCACAAGAAAAAATCAAATTTAGGAATTTATATTTTGTTTTAAGTAAAATAAGTAAAATGAAATCAATACAAAAGTAGTCCCCAAGCTTTATTAAGGTTAAGTCATCACAATACTACACAAGCATAGGGACAGACAGCTTGTCTTCAAAATCAAAAATAACCGGCCTGCATAAATCCTGCTGTTTCTACCATGCATGCATCCATTTACATATTCAAACATCTATGTTTAATTCTGAATAGCAATAGACATTGTAGTCATAATTCTGCCCCTTGTCAATCACTGTATCAAAAATCTCTTCACTTCAAATCATTTAGAATTCATATATATAAAGTTGCATGACAAACTGTTCATAATTGTTGTTATTCCACAATAACACCAACAAATGATTGAATCAGAGCACATTTGCATACATCCCATTCCCCATGTAAATATTGTGCTGTGTGTTGCTAATATGTGTGTGCTTTTTCAAAGTATGTTTACACTAAATTGCATAGGAATTCTGCAGGTTTTGGGTTATGGATGCACTGTTATCAATTCAGAATGCATGGAATTGTGTTTTATCCAGTCAACCTAGGTGAATAGTTTTAGGATATTCTGATACAAGTATGCAAGCATGTATTCCTTTATTTCATAGATTGAGTCCAGCTGGCATGAGTTTCTTTTTCTGTAGTATGTGCAGTCGAGAGTGATGGGTTGCGTGGGATTTACAATCACAGCATGGGAGTAGAACTGACGCAACAATATTTGCTTGCATTCCTGAATTCATTTTATGTCTATGGCCTTCACAGATAAAACATTATCAAGCAAATCCTCATGAGGCTATGGTCTTCGAATCATAGCTAAATGCTATTTTTATCTGTTAAAACGTCTCTTGGCACAATTTCACAAGACCACTATTTACTTAGAGCTGTGAGAAGGATGTGTAGAAATGGTAGCTCAGTATGCAGTATATTTTTCAGTTGAATTGAAGTGACATCCCATTTGATTTCAAATGCAGTGAGAATGTACTGTTCATTTCCATTACAGAACCACCCTTTGACCCATCCCCCTTTTTGGGAATTTATCAGAAAAATGGCCTCAGGGAGTATATATTATTGTATTTAGGGAATTTTCATACTCAATTTTGAAATAATTATTTCAGTTTTGGTGTCAGCCTGGACCTGTTCAGATTGTAAATCTCCCAGCCAGCAAGGCCCCTCCTGATCTGCTTCCACGAAGTAAGGATTGCCCCAGGCCCCAGGTCCCATTCTCTGCATGATCCCTTGTGGAAAGTAACCTACCCTTCTGCAGCCCTTAAATTGTTCTCTCTGATGAATCCATCCATAATCATCATATTTATGTATGTTTCCTTTTTTATAATCTAAAATATTCCCACACTTTTACACAAATGATGCTGTATATTTTAATTGTTGAAATCATTTCATTGGCTTGCCAAACAGTCATACACTTCGAGGGAATATACCTCCCCACCACCTGTAATCATCCCTGGATGTTCATATTTCAATGTTTGTGAAATGTCATGGTACATTCTCTTGTAGGAAACTGGAACATTCATTTCAATGCAGTTCTCTTTAACCGCCTTTTCCTATTGAATGCCTAGATATGCGATACAAACATGTGCAGTGATCTTTCACAAAAGTTCTTAATATTCTTAATTGTGTTACTTATTAATATATGTAGAAAATACAGGTTTATACTGATAAATATAGGGGATTCTCATAGTAACAACACACCCAGACCTATGTTTCTAAGTCACATGGCTGCAAAGTTATAGATAAAATGTGTTTCTGAATGCAAAAATGTATTTACAAATAATGGATGAATTTAAACTGAAAGCAAAATCTCGTGCTTCAACTTGATGACGTATTTGTGGAAGTCTTTGTAATTGCTTCAAGCAATGATTGAGTTGAGTCCTCCATGACCTTCCTCTGCATTAGTCCCACAATTTGTTTGACTTCATGCCAGTGCATAAAGGTTGCATGCTAAGTGCTAGAAGATATGTTTAAATTAGGCCCTACAAAAGAACAGGTTTTTACCAACTGAGTTCAGCATGTAATCTCCAGGAGGACTATACATTTGATTTAGTATTAAAACATTTAAAGTACTTTTCTATCACTCTTCTCTCCCAAGGAGTTTCCAAATGTAGGGATGCTCATTCTTCAGAAATCTGGAACAGATGTCCTTTTGTTATCCTTCCGTTAGGCAGACCCCCTTAAAGAGTTTTCATGGCAGACAAACAAACCTTTCCCTCCAGGTGATCCTTTTAAATCTCTTAGGAAACTTAAACCCACTCCTATCTGTGGACATGTACGCAGGGATACAAAAGAGTTTTAATTTGTTGTCAATTCAGGAAGAAGAAAACAATGCAACCATTGCCAAAGCCATATCAATAGGTGTTTTTATTCTTCTTAATGACAAAGGTAGGAGTAGGTTTATGTTTCCTAAAGCCTACCCAATAGGAATGATCGGCATCATTCAAACTGGCAGTGGATGTGCAAACATGGACAGCCAGATACCCAACACCTGCCCAGAAACAGACATCGATTGGGAAAATGTGGATTGGTACCAGACCACCCCCATCACAGTTTGTCTCAGATCTAGTCAAACAAGGCACAAAAGTGTAAGCCATTATTCTGAGTCTTCTGGCTGGTGTGGGCAGGAAGAAGGCCAACATGAAATATGGCCAAAGGACAGGTTTTAAAATGCAAAGGGCAGCCCTATTGTGTTAATGGAACACACAATGGTATTATCATGATAATTAAGATGGTGCACAGTAGTGTGCCGAAAAAAGGAGAAAAATGCTTTTCACTGCCACCATCAGCCTGCGCTAAGCACATCAAAAGGCACAAAAATGTGCCAGCCAAAACTGAAAAGAGTCACAGTGTTTCGCTGTAATGGTCCACTTAAGGTGGTGTGTGTTACAAAATGAAACTATGGGAAAGTGCAAATAGTAGAATACATTTATTTTCCACTGGCAGCCTTAACGACTGATCAGTTACCTTAAAGAAAAGAAGATGAGCAAAAAAGGCCCCACTCACCTAAAAATCAACTATGACAATGGCACATAGACAAATATGCTTGGGGTCCCATTAAAATCAATGGAGGGAAAGGTGCAAAAATACATTTTTCCCTTGCTCTTACCCCCCACAGACCAAGGACAGGGTGCTCTAATCCAACCCTGGATGCACTTTCCAGTCCAGTCATTTATACTTCCTGGACAGACCATCAGCTTTGTGAGTTGGGAAATTACCGGCTACTTGCATGTGGAACAGAAGCCACATTATTGTAAACTATCATGGGTGGTGTGAGTCGGCTCTCCCCTGATGAATTTCCCTTAACATTGCTTTAATATGGTTGAGTTAAATTAAATATGTAGGGTGAAGTATTTATGACGTATGAATTTGTTAAATACAGTTCCTGGACATACTCTTTGTCCATGTTTTGATCTGTTTAAGTAGATAAATAGAGTTGAGATTGGCAGCGTTGCACCACTTAGGCAACTTAGACCAAAGAGCATTCTGAGTTGAATTGTTGTTGTTTCGAGTGGATGTCCTGGCAGGTCAATTTACCCTTGGGTCTCTGACCTAGACATATGCAAAATAATTAAATGAAATCCTTGAAGGCATATGGGCAACCTGAGCAACTTAGGATTCTCACTCTTCATGTCTGTTAGCCACTTAAAGTGTTCCTTGTCAGTCTGTACGATGGAGTGAGTCTCAAATATGTATTATTTCAGCTCAGTATATTCATTCTCAACAGTGGATTACCTCAATTGCCTTTCCTTCAACTGTTTGCTGATGAAACACAAAGAGTGCCCATTGCACCTCTTATTCAATTGGGTTGAAACTGCTCCAATCAGAAATATAATTCTGTCTGTACCAGACATGGGGGCTCATTTTGCATTTGGTGGAAAGGAAATATGCTGTGTTTCCGCCCGTGGAAAATAACTTATTTCACGTTTTCACTAAATTCAGCTTGGCTTATTTATTTATTTTGTTTATTGGGTGTTTATGATGTCTGTATACAGCAAATAGTCTTTCAAGGCACATCAAGACAAAGGAGAGGGCAGGGATGAAGACAACAAACAAAAACTTTCCTACCAGACCTTGAGCCATTCAGATTGTGCAAGTGCTGTAACATAAAATGCAGGGGAGAGGGGGAGGAGAGAAAGTGCAGGAAGGGCAGGAAAGGAGTAATGCTTAAGAGGGGAAGGGGAGAAAGGTGCATTAAGTGCAAAGTGAACAGGTGTAAACACAGCAGAGGCTGGAGATGAAGAACAAATGGAGTGGGTGCACAAATTGGGAGGCCTTGCCTCATGGTGCAGGTGGCTACATCAAGTTTGCAGGTACAATTAGAAAAATCCAACATTGGAATGCCTCACCCAATGGTGCAGGGGGCTACATCAAGTGAGCGGGTACAAATAGGTAAAGTGCAACATTGCAATGCCTCACATCATGCTGCCGGGGGCTACATCAAGTAGGCAGGAATAAATAGGTAAAACGCATCATTGTACTGCCTCATATCATGGTTGCAGGTAGGTAAAAAAGCAAAGCACAGCACAAGCTGCAAAATGTCAATCCATTGATTGCAGGTAGGTAAAATGCAAGCACAGCACAGGTTGCAAACTGTCAATCCAGTGATTGCAGGTAGGTAAAATGCAAGCACAGCACAGGCTCTGATATGTCGATCAGAGGTTGCAGCTAGGTAAAATGCACAAAAAAAACAGCAGAGGCTGCAAATTGACAATCAGAGGTAGCCGGTAGGTAAAATGCAAAACACAACACAGGCTGAAAAATGTCAATCCAGTGGTGCAGGTAGGTAAAAAAGTAAAACACAGCAGGCTGCAAAATGTTGATCAGAGGTAGCAGGTAGGTACAATGCAAAACTGAACACAAGCTGAGAATGTCAAACCAATGGTTACTGCCCACCACATGCTATGGGGCAACTTCATAGTGAAAAAGACAATATTTGTTGACAGAAGCAGTGGATGCGGCAGTGATTCTAAGGCAAGGTGAGTGAGTAGCACGAATGGGCAACCAGCCAAATCAGTCTTGCTGGGTCGAGAGGAGTAGGTCGAGGTAGCAAGGACTGGTGAGCGGGCCAAAGGCAGCTTCTTGTGAAAAGGTTATGCAGCATCCCCTGTAGCCAGTGCACCCGGAGATTGCGATGAGATACAGAGAGTTAGGGAAGAACAGGAGAGAGGCGAGATGGCACCGGATTACTTATAGCTCAATGTGTGGAGGCGGCAGGCTGATCTAAGGGGCAATAGGGTGTGCACAAGATTATCGGGTGATAAGGTGTCAGTAAAAGTGACTGTTAACAGACGACAGACAGGCAGCTTGCCATGAGGGGATAGTCTGGAGGATGGAAAAAGAGAATAATAATAATAATAATAATAATAATAATAATAATAATAATTGATGTAAAGTACTTTCTGTAGTCTTCTTGAACTTATTCTCATGTACATTATTACGGGTTACATTAAGCTGTTAAGCATAGGAACCACTGGGTCCCATCACCCAGGCTCAACTGGCACAGAGTAGAACCTTGGAACCACATTCATCACCAATCATTCTGCTGGCTCACATCAGCATTCCATGCAAGCATGCACACATAACAAGTACATCATAACACATCTCATCCCTTTCCAATAACAACACAAACATAAGTGCATCACAACACATCCCCCTCCTTTCCAAAGACAACACTAACAAAGGAATCACAGACATGGGGGACTCACACCAAACAGACATGCCAAGCATCTTTTTAGTGATAGATGCTACTCAAAAATTTCTTGGAGGTTATAGCTACACTGGTTTCAAATTTCACACGTCACTACTCTGTGATGGGATCCCTACACTAACTTCAGACTTAAGTGCTCTGGGAAGGTGCTACCTTCCTCTTTGGGATGGAATCCCTACCCTGGCTTCAAACTTCACACTTCACTACTCTGGGACGGGATCCCTACACTCATTTCAGACTTAAATGCACTGGGAAGGCGCTACCTTCCTCTATTGGTATGGAATCCCTACACTGGCTTCAGACTTCATACTTAACTACTCTGGTACATAATCCCTAAACTAACTTCAGACTTAAATGAACTGGGAAGGCATAACCTTCCTCTATTGGGATGGAATCCCTACACTGGCTTCAGACTACTTCAGACTTAATAACATAGGGAAGAAATCCCTACACTAACTTCAGTAACTTCTTACAACTTCAAACTTCACATGGAAAAAAAATACTGACCTCCCACTCTTCCACTTCCACACATGTCAATTCACTTTTGACACTAAAACCTTGAGCATTTAGAAGCTTCAAATTCACATCTTCAACAGAAATATTTGCATACAATTATCACCTTTATACTGCTATTAGTGCATAGGCACCTTAACTTCTATAAGTCAGTGTTGCTTTTGGGCAACTTCTAACCTACAAATCCTCAAGTGCGTTATAACTAGCTCATTCAAGCCCACTATTCTTCATTCATCAACATTTGACATCTCTCCTGACTTCAAACTTTATGTGTCCATGAAAGTCCATCCTGAAAATCATCAAGAGGTGATAGTATGCTTATTAAAAACCTGAGCATGCCACACAAACTCATACCATACTACTTCTTGCACATGATTTCTTCGCCTCTGACAGTGTACAAAATTCCATTAAACATTCATCCTGAAAGCATATTTCAAAACGTGCGATACTCTAACTTCCCACGGCTCGGGAACATCCTCTTTCAACCCTCGTATGGTGGGCGCTTTGCTCCTTGATTTTCCCTCTGTTTCTTTCAACACAGAGGCTGCCCCCAACACTATACTAGCCTCTGACGATGGGCGCTTCACTTCTTGATTCTTGATCACCCTGTATTCGAGAAGCCAGGGTTGCACTCTTCTTTCAGACGCTTTAACTTCTTCTCCGCTGCCATGTATCATCTCCTTACCCGTTACACAGACGTCACTGCTCCACGTTGTGACGGCATAGGGTCCCTTCCTCATAATCTTCCTACACAGTAGCTTACTGCTTAATTCAGGCCATCAAGCTTCATATGCATTTACAATGAAGCGCTCTTCGAACCATAGCACAGGTGAACCTTGTTACTCAGCGTCCAACACTATCGCCATCTCCACTCACTTGGGATCTGACATCACCACGTGCTGCGGTGACTCTGAGCTCAACGGAGCTCCTGCCTGGCTAATATCCCAACGGTCACCTTCACCTCCGAGCCCCCTGCATCTCCACGGTGAGAGCAATGAGGCTGTGTGGCCTCATACGGCACCCGGACATTGTGCATCCTTCTTCCCTTAACCAGGATATCAGTCTCATTGTGCAGCTTTCTTCCCTTAACCAGGACATCCGTCTTTATCTTTCTTTAGGACGTAATGCCCTGCATCCCCCAGGGACTGCTTCCACACCCCTGCTTTGGGCTCAGGTGTGCCTCTTCCACTTCACTGTTGCTTTTTAGAGCCTGTGCCGGGGCCTTCCTCCACTGCACTGCCCCCTTCTCCTTCCCCCTTTTTCTTCAACCTCTGTTTTGCTTCGCTATTGGGCATTTTTACTGGGCAGCCTCCTTGCTTCATACTTCTTGTCTTTGGGGCATGCTTCACCCTTGGGGTTTCGCCTCACTGGGTGCTTCACTTTATCCCCCCTACTTTGTGTCTGCTTCTGCTTTTCAGTTTTACCCCAAGCCTGTGCTCTGCACCCCTGGGTGATGGGACTTACTTTTGGTTCTTTGGGGCGGGCAGTGGTTCCTCTTCTTCTTCAGCTGCTTCCCCTTAGCAGTCTTCTTCTTCTTCTTGGTTTCGGGGTTCTTGGTTACCTTGTCGCCATTGACGAGGTAATCAATCGGTAATCATTGACAAGGCTGCCCCCAACAGTATGTCATCCTCTGACGTCAGACACTTCACTTCTTGATTCTTGATCAACTTGTATTCGAGAAGCCAGGGTTGGGCTCTTGTTTCAGATGCTTTAACTTCTTCTCCGTTGCCATGTATCATCTCCTTACCCGTTACACAGACGTCACTGCGGCACATCGTGTCGGCGTAGGATCCCATCTTCGTCGCCATTGATGTAAAGTACTTTCTGTAGTCTTCTCGAACTTATTCACATGTACTTTATTACAGGTTACATTAAGCTGTTAAGCATAGGAAGCACTGGGTCCCATCACCCAGGCTCTACTGGCACAGAGAAGAACCTTGGAACCACATTCATCACCAAACATTCTGCTGGCTCACATCATCATTCCATGCAATCATGCACGCATAATAAGTAGATCATAACACAAGTAATAATAATAATAAATAATAATAATAATAATAATAATAATAATAATAATAATAATAATAATAATAATAATAATAATAATAATATCTTTATTGTGAATTAGTTCAAATGTAACTTTACACAAAATGTAACTTTACACAATACAAATTCATACTGGTATTAATTCATCATCTACAATTACTTAATGGTTGATATTACATACATAAATATACCTAGCTTGTCAAACATATAAAATACATCAAACATGAAACTTATGACGAGACTTGTAACATACAGTACATCAGGATAACTGATTTCATCCACATTTCATCAGTTACATCTTAATAGACACAGTCATGCCCAATAATAAAGTAGAGTAAAATATACAATATCCTGAAGCTAAAAAGTCTAAAAGATATAAAACGTACTTCCATAGAAGATTCATACAAAATACAATATACAATACTAAATTTGTGCATGCTCATTAGAGCTTTTAGCCTTCCACCATAGTCATTTATTTCTAGTTTACAATGTGCCCTACTGTTCACTGGGGAGCCTAGCATCAACCCTACGATTCACTGCAGAGGGGAGGGGGGGCCATCTCCGCATCACCTGTGACCACTCCCGATAAAAGGCATCTGTGAGAACATGGAGATGGTGTTTAAGCAATAGTTCCAAAAAGTTTTTGTTACAAGAGCCTCGTATCTATGGACCAAACTTCCCAAGGCACACATGTATATGGGGCCCATGTCTGCACAGTGTGTCAAAATGTGTCTGGCAGTCTCTCCTTTTGCAGGTTTTTTTTACAGATACAGGAATAACGAGCTTCTAAAGCAAGTTGTAAACTAGCACCAAGTACATCCAAGACAGGAAGTTGGTTCATTATTAGCAATAAGATGAACCACCTAACTTCTCTATCTGGGCACAGTAGTAAATAAGGCTGGGATTTCCTATGTCAACTGCCTCATATCACTTTAGTTTGGACAGGTGTGTATAATTACCACACTAATTCCATCAAATGAACCGTTTCACAAATGCCTCCTTCATTGTGCCAAAGGGTGTTCCCAGGTCATAGATAGGAGCCAATCTATCTTTTCAAATAGTTGAGATTTAAATTTGTAAAATTGCTGCCC
The DNA here is from genome assembly GCF_040938575.1 of Ambystoma mexicanum. Taxonomy (NCBI): domain Eukaryota; kingdom Metazoa; phylum Chordata; class Amphibia; order Caudata; family Ambystomatidae; genus Ambystoma; species Ambystoma mexicanum. The sequence continues at coordinate 554,239,990 of NC_090922.1, forward strand.
CTAAAGACCACTTCTTTGTCACGACTTTCTCCCAACTGAGCCAACAGGGCACAGTTCAGATTAGCCTTGGCCTTTAAAAAGAAACAGCCACATGCCCTGAGTGCCATACCCCTGAGTGATGTTAAACCTAGTTCAAGTCGTAGGTATTCCAGGGGGCAAGAGGGACTAACGTTCCCAACTGTGCACAAAAAGAAGCCCTCTATTTTGTTTAACCAGGCAAAGTCCTGCATGGCCAGGGCTTCAATCCCATTCAGGACCATAGGACATAGGCATTGCTTGTTCAAGGTTATGATACCCTTAATAGAGTATCCAGCCTATTCGTGCAGAAACGTTCATACTTGTAGGGTGAGTTGTTTGGCCCTCCTGACTTTGTTTGCAATGATATGGTCATACAAAACAGAGCATTCAGTTCCAGGTCCAGATAGTGTGTCTTGCATATACTTGGACCTACTGTTCCCATTGCACCCTTTTAATAATGTCTTTGTCTTTATTTTTAGCAAAGAACAGAAAGACTTTTTAATGCGTGCAATCTGAGGCACACAGTACCCAGATGTCCCTTATTTGTTAAATGCAGCCTAAGGCGGCAAAAATCTCTTCGCATAAAACACTTACGATCTTGGATCTTTACATCAAATACTTGAGTAGACTTGATGTTACTCACCACAGTTGGCACTCTATTGCATCCCCCTCCTCATATTCCAGCGTTGAGAGCCAAGCCTCTATTTCATTAGCATTTTTTTCCCTCTAGGCCTCTCCAATCGAAGTGTCCCTATTTAAAGACCCTTGCGAACAGTTTGCCAATTTTAACCTCAGTCCAGCAAAGTTGGTTATCTGCAAAGTTTGGTTTAATGTTGTCACATCTGGGGATAGTTGTTTCTCTCACATTCATCTATATGTCCAGCATTAACATAGCATGGTCAGTGTATATGTTCAGTACAGCTCTCAGAGTATTGACCATTTCCAGGAGACCGTTATTTCCAGTGGAATAGTCCAATGTCGCCTTTTTACCCCCGGAGAACCAGGTTGGACAGCCTAGTCCTGAAATATGGCTAAGCTAGCATGTTGATGCCTTTATGGGCCGGGGAGCCTGTTCAAGGGTCTGCAACACTCTCCTGTGGTGGTTACATGGTCTTCCCAAGTGGGCAATGCAGATATTTTAAAGCCCATTCAGCACATACATCATCAACATTGGGAATCTGGAAGGTGCATTCTTTAAAACAAATGGCATTACCCGGAGTTGTCAATACTCTTCTGATGGAGAAGATGCAGTCTTCCCCTGAGCATTCTAATAAAATTATATTTCTCAATATCCATGTTTGAGATCAACAGTGCTAAGGTACTTGGCAACACCTAGCTTATCTACCAACTCATCTGTTCATTAAATGGAATGAGCATCAGTGTTGGTGACAGCATTCAGAGATCCATAGTCCATACATAATCTCAAATCTTATTGACCTCAGACTTGGTGTGAGACTTTTAGGACCTGATTCATAACAAATCTGCATAAATCCTGCAAAGCCACTCGAACCTAAAATGACTTTGCATGTACCTGCGTGCACAGGAATCTTTGTGCACGCTGTGTATTCATAGTATTTGAGGCTCAGACTAACCCGATGTGCAAAGAAAATCAGTTTGCCCGTAGAACGCCCCGACACGCCGCCCGCAAAGCAAATCTAACCACAAATACCTGTCCGCAAATTCATGCACCTTGGCAATACTGCATGCTGTCCCCCCGCAAGCAAGGCAGAACCCCAGTGACGCTGTGTAGGGTCCCCCATAACCCATAACTGCACCCTGACCAAATGTGGTGCATGTCTTGTAACTCAAGCCAGATACCAGTAAATCTGTGTGCAAACCCCCTTAAACTATGGCTGCACCCCACTAATCTGCATACGTGCACCCCTAACTGCAATTTGCACCCCAACTATGTGCCCAAAACCCTATATTCCCGATCAGACCTTACATTTGCAGTTGATCCCTAAGCGATTGGAACTTTGCACATGCCTTCATGTGGCGGTGAAATCCCGAGCATTGCATGCTGATTTCCTAGACGTGACGTTGCATAGTCAGATCCATGAATATGCTTGGTTTTGTGTAGTGCTGGGTATGCGATTTCCTCGTGCAGCCTGTGCCTCGATATGGCCATGTTATTCCTTGTTCTTCCTCATTCTGTATGGAGAATGGGGAATATGCACATTCTGCTCCCTATTTATTTCCTTGCATAGGCCCGTCCCACACTTTGAGTGGAGTCTAGTGCAAAGCACTCGATTGTATGCAGAGACGTGATGGACCTGCGCTAAGTGCCCGCAAGGTCCCGAAACAGCACGCAAAGTTGGTTCCATGCAGAAAATTCCTTAAATCTGGACCTTAACCCTTTCTGACTTTTCTGATACTCCTAGTTTTTGTTGGCACACTGGGCCTCATTCTGACTATGCTGGTATTCTGGCAGTAGAGCCACCAGGGTGCCCGCATACTCATGTACCATTTTTGGGCATCCAGTCTGGCGACATTGCAGCTGGATTATGGGTACCAGAATGACAATGTAAATCCCCATTCATGGAGTCCAACAAGACTCCATGAATGGGGATCTGCTATCATTACCGGTATCAGCATTACTGTTGCTTGAAATTAGGGCATTGTATGCTAGTAGGGCACCTGGTTTACCTCAAACTCTTAGCTGGAGGTAACCCAGGTGCCCCATCGGCAAACATGGTATCGGCCGGTCCAGTAAAGTGCCGGCATACATGAACACCAGCACTTTTTTACTGGGCCAGCCTACTTGTAATGATGCAAGATTACATTACTATACTAAGACAACAACATATGACATAAACATCACAATCCTAAATCATTAATCTCACCCGTAGGGTAAAACAATTAAGAAGAAAATTATAGACAAACCAAGAATATATCTCCTTTATACATTCCAAAATTAATTGCCAAAATCTCTTTCCTTTTATTCACATAGGGTTCCACCTCTTACAGAGGTGGTGACATTTGCTCCCTACATGCCCATTTTTAAGTCCACTCAATCATCCCAATGCTGGACCTTGTTCAGGGGCGCTTTAAGCAGTATCCTAATCCTCAATATAGGTGCTAATGTTTGTCAGTTCTTGGAATCCCATTGGCATCCCAACATCAACCTCTTAGTGAACACATAACTATAGGTTTACTATTAATTTCATTTTATGATAAAAAGATACCTCTTATTTACAGTCTCCTACCTTATACTGGAAGATAATTAGCTAATCGTCCTACATCTAATAACTTATTCCTGACCCAGGAATTCTTCTGTTTTCTTGGATAATCTGAAACAAGAAGAGATAAATTCACTAATCCTTTGCACACTGCTTAGCCCAGAATGACAACATATTTAAACACTGCAATGGTATGGTATGGTATGGTATGGTATGGTATGGTAATGTTTATTTGTAAATCGCTATCGACAAGGCAAGTGTTTCAAAGCACTCAAGGAGGGAGGGAACAAGGAGAAAAAACAAACATTCATTCAGAGCCCTTGAATTTCTGAATGATACAAGTCTGCACAGGCAGAGTATGTGCATATAATATAATTAACAGTGTAGATAACAGCAAATAGGTCTGACGACGATTCTGCCCTTACTTAGTGCAAAGAGGCCAGAACGCGATAAAACGGCGTGGAAATACAGAGAAAAGTTCATTGCAAATTTGCGCTAGATATCGTTTTTCGAAAAATATACACTTTGTAAAGTTGAGCGACACTGAAAACAATCACAGCTTCCCTCTGACCTCACCAGTCTTTCTACCCTCCACTCGTTCACGACCCAATTCTTCTCACTGCTAAAAAAACAATATTTTTCTGCTGCAACCCTTTATTTCTCTCATCATCATTGCTGCCTCTTTCAAATTGTTAACCATTTTCTCTCACCTCGCCATCCTGATCGCTCTCTTTCCTCACCATTGTCGGCCACTGACTTTGCTGACTACTTCTAAAACCTCCACTGTGCTCTTGGCATTCCCTTTCCACCCACCTCCTTCTCCCCCTTTTCTCCCTGTCTTTTTCCTCTGATCTCCTCCCCTATTCCTTCCTTTTTTTCTCCCCTTACCAATTCTGACACTATTCTTTTTCTATCCGGTGCTCACCCCACATTGTCTTCACTTGATCTTATTCCTTCATACCAAATTCCTTCTGTTTACCCTCAGCTTCTTCCTCACCTTAGATGCCGCTGTAATCTCTCTCTTTACTCCTCTATCTTCCCATCACTCTTTAAACAATGCATTGTTATCCCTATCTTGATAAAAACCTTCTCTTGATTTCTCTCTCCGATCTAAATTCTGGCCTATTTATCTTCTCCCATTCTTGTCCAAGCACCTTGAAAGAATCGTCTGTACCTAGATCTCTCCCTTCCTACATCTGCATGCTCTCGTCCCCACTCTGCAATCTGGTTTACATCCAGCCCATTTGATGGAAACTGCACTATTACATGTTTCCAATTCCCTCCTCAATCAATTGGTTTCAGTCTTACCTTTCTGACCACTCCTACTCTATTTCACGGGCGTGTCATCTCTCCACCTCCCTGTCCACTTCTCTATGGTGTCCCACAAGGTTCTGTTCTTGGCTCCTTGTTCTTCTCTGCCTACACCATTCCTCTCTCCACTCTGATCACCTCCTTTAATCTTTCCTGTCACTTTTAAGGCCATGACTCGCATAACTTCTCATTCCCTGCCTTCTCATGTTCTTACTATACAGTTTTGTATGTGTGCTCATTTCCTCCACCTCATTCTTTCTAAAACTGAAATCTCCTTTTTCTCGCCCTCTTCTCCCTCTCATCCCACTTCTCCTCCCTGTCTCTCCTTTCCTCCTTCACTTTTCCCTCAAAAGCCTATAATCCTGGAGACATTTTTGACTCTGCACTGTCGTTCCCTTCTCATATTTTCAATGCAGCCTGCATTTGTCGCTTTCAACTCTATAATCTTGATCGTGCCCACCCTTTAATTTCCTATCATGCTTCTAAATAGCCCATCTCCTCTCTTATCTTTATCTGCATTGATGACTGCCCTGCTCTCCTAATAGGTATGCTGCCTCTCATTGAACCCTGCTACTCGCTATTCCAGCTCTTCTATCTACCTTCTCCTTCTTTTGCCTCCTCTCTTTCATTTCCACTTCTCTCCATTCAGCCTTCATCTTACAATTCGACTCCCATCTGCTTTTCCATTTTCTTTCAATTATCTTCAGATGCCTTCATTGTCTCACCCCTTCTTATTTACCCTCTCTCATTGCCTTTTGATGTTTCTTTCTTCTATCAGATCTTTCATTCTCGCCTGAAAAGCCATTCAATTTTCTATCCTGTTGCATTTTCTTATTCATTTTTATTCTTGTATTGGTCATTTGATTTCATGGCTTCTTCAATTATAAAGCGCTTTGGAGAAAATGCGATATAAATGTCAATAAATGCATATAATAATTTCCATGCCTTCACAGGATTGCCCATACTACATTTGTCTCAAATAATAAACGCAATAGCAGAGTTCTGGACATGATTAACATAACCTTCGGATATAGCCAAGTAACATTAGACTAATAAGGGGGTCATTACGAGTTTGGACGTAGCCATGGTGCTGTTAGCACCATGGCTGACTGCAAAGCCATGTCCGGGTTCTTTGAATTGGGATTTAGTGGGTCATTCCAACCTTGGAGGTCCCGGTAAGTCCCGATTCAAAATACCCTTCCCCATTCCCATTCAAGGCCCCATAGGGCGCAATGGGAATGGGGAGGGATCTAATAACGGGCCTGTAAATAACGGGCCTGTTATAGCTCCCTGGTCTCTTAGCGGGTCCCGCTAAGGATGGCTGGTTTTACCAGCCGGCCTTAGTGTGACCTGCTAAGGAACCTAGGAATGCGGCAGTAAGGGGTTAACGGCACCAGCATCCTTACCGGCGCCGTTAACCCCTTTACCGCTGCACTCGTAATGAGGCCCAAACATCAATCTGTATGCAATTACTTCAAATACATTATCCGTGAAGTACAATTTAAAAAAAATAATCTGCCTTCCATCTTACACCTCCCTCCCTGCACCTCCAAACATTACAATGTAATACCACAAAATAACCAGTCCCCTTAACAATAACCAAGTAATCTTGCAAATTAACTAATTAGGGAGTGCTACCGTGAAATCACGTTTCACCCCATCTACATAAGTATTTTCCTGGTGTTTATCCATCTCAAATCAACAAAGTATGAGGGGACCGGATGATATCCAACCTGAATTTCAAATAGGCCGACTGTTCAGTACCAGTCCCCCATTCACAGAGCTTTGCTTCTAGAAGGAGAGTTCCCCTTAGGATTTGATATTGGTACATTCTATTCAAAAATACAAATAGGTTCTACCAGAGCTTTAAAAAAGTAGCTTTTTAAATTTTGCTGGACACATCATTTTGCCGGGAACAGCGTTACATAGGGTATTTTTCTCTCTCATTACGAGGTCGGAGGTAAACCTGTCTGACTCCGCCCTGGTGAATGGAGCAATTACCGGTCCATTCCAAGGTTGGCGGGACCAGTAATTCCCCATTCACCAGGGCCCTTCCCCATTCCCATTTGAGCCCCCATAGGACTCAATGGGAATGGGGAAGCTGCTAATAACGGTACTGCAAATTGCGGTACCGTTATTAGCTCCAGAGTCCCTTTGCGGGTCCCGTCCCTTGCGGGTTGCCTCCCTTATCGGTGCCGGTAATCCCTTACCTCCCACCTCGTAATGAGGCCCAGTTTCTTTTAACTCTGCTGGAGTTTTCCTCTCAGATTCCACTACAGTCACAATATTTGGATATAGGATTCCCAGTGGAATTCCCCTTTCTCCCTAGCAACCTTCGGGAGCAGGTCCTGGCTTGTATAATTATGGATATGAGGTATAATTAGATGGGGCTCGCTGAAGGTTTGGGTTTGTGAGCCAGGGAGTGATGCGCCCGAACATAAATGAAGTGGGGAGATAGGTCAGCTTCATAAGTAGATCTTCCACAAAGAGCTCCATGTTACTTTTAGATGTATTCTCTGGTATCCCCCTACAAGCCACAAATAACGGTGAGGTCACAGCTTTAAATTCCCAAATTTCATCTTAGTTACTTTGACAACTTTGGATATGTTAGGGATCGAGGATTGACGAGAGGTGACTTCATCTTCACTCTGACTGGTTCTTGATTCCTCCTCAGTAAACCTGACCCTTTCTTAGTCAAGGTCAAATTTGAGGGCATATATGCACGTTTAACGGAGGATAGCACAGGTGCAATGTGCTGCTCTTGGAAGCAAGACCACACAGAGCAACAGAGGTTCGGAATTCTGGATCTGCGCTTAGAAACCAAACTCAGGTACAATATTAGGTGCGTTATAAAATAAATAAATAAATAAATAAATAAATACATGTAATAACATCCAATTTACCTTTGACAGGAGGGGCACAACTTTCAAATCAGCTGCTGTATATCAGTAGAAGCCTCAGTGATAGCAGGTCATCTAGATATGGACTCCCCAGTTCTGGAGGAACAGTGCTTGGCACTTTAGTAACTGTTTTGGCAAAGAAATCCAGGTAGTCTTCTTTCTGTCCACCACCACAGGTCACGCTAAAACAAATGACTAGAGACCATAGACCAGCGCAGTAAAGAGACACGTAACATTATAATACAGGAGAAACACAGTTCACTCTCTGTTTAAAAGTTCAAACAGGCAGAGCCACAGTAGTGTCAGAAGAAATCACAAACAGTGTTAAGAAGCTGTGGCTGTATCCATCGCCGCCCGTACCAAGGTTATGCAACAGTAGAGTGAATTTCTTTAAAAACGTTGCAAAGTAAAATATCAGGATTGCTGATCAAGCACAAGCAGGGGTGCTGGTAGGTCTTGAAAAGATCCGGGCTACACTAATTTTGTGATTGTTATGACTGGGGGCTAGCTAGCCTTTTTGGTTGTAACCCCTGAGCTTCTATCCGGGGCTACATTCAAAAGACCTGGGCTATAGCCTCCTCAGCCCCTCCCTAGCAACGCATCTGAGCACAAGTCCACAAGGAACTACATTTGGGTCCAGAATATATCATGTATCCAAACATCTTTAAATAGTAGCAATGACAGCTGTTGGGCACTTCAGGGTCCAATGCACAAAAGATGCAACTCACATTGATATGAATGCATGGCATCACCAAACTATAATCATCAGTCGCACAGAGAGTGATATGATATGATAAGTCATGTATAATGCACCTAGAGGGCGCTAGAGGGCCAACCAAGATGGCCGCTTTGGCTTGAGCTCCCGTTGTGCCCCGCATCAATCCTGCATAATCCTGCCACCCTCTGTACGGAAAAGCCTCAATTCCACGACTCTTGGTCACCCGACCTGCCCAGCTGCCTGCCAGTGAATTTCTGGCAAAAATCGGCCATTCCCTGCCTGTACGAGACCCAGCGTGGCCTGGGCCCCGGGATCTGCGCGACCGGCCCGGCCCGGCCCGCCGTGGCAGCTGGCGCTACGCTGAAGACCCCCTCCGGCTCGAAGACAGCGTACCAGACCCCCGAGGAAGCACCAGTGGCGGACGCACGGCGTGGTGTGCGGTGGAAGATCTGCAAGGGTCTGCCTGCGGTGTGCCTGTGAGGGGCCGCTCCCGCGCCTTCCCGAGCCTTGCCTGGTGGAGTGGCTCGATCCGGGGAGTCGCTCGTCGGCGCTGTGGTGAGCCGCGGGGGCTCAACGGAGGTGGGGGCCCAGCATCCGCCCTCCCGGCGCGCTGCTTTCGCCGGAGCCCACTCCCCGCCCTGCGAGGCACCTCATCGCCTGGAGCGGCCGTGCCCGTGGAGAAACTCCCCTGCAGCGGGGCTCCTCGGCGACCGACGGCGTGAGGCGGAGGGAGCAGTCGAGACTTCAGGTACGGAAGGGGAGGGAGGTTGCGCTCCGTGATAGAGCCTTCCCGGGACGGCCCCCCCCCGCCCTCCCTCCCGCCAGGCCAACTTCAGGTCCTTTCCGCGGCTCCGGGTGTCGCGGCACGGAGCCGGTCCCGTTCGGCGTGCAGAGAGCTCAGTGGCCGCGTCGGGAGCGGCACACTGAGGGCCCGGCGAGGGTCTTTGGAAAGAACAAATCCAGCATTTCTTTGCTTGAGGAGCGCACTCCCCCCCACCACTGTGGCATTGTTTCAGGAGTTACACCCAACTCGCCTGTGGAGTGTTCCGCTGCACCCCTCAGGCCTCTCTGCACACACCCTGCTGCCAGGCAAGAGTAGCTCCAACACAACGGCGCTTCCCATCCTGTCGCAGTGTCTTCAGCAAAGCGCATCATAAAAAAGAAGACTCACTGTGCAATACATCCCCCCCCCGTGTCAACACCACCCCTGGGGGAGGCCGTTTGCAGAAGCTTGAGCCATCACGGAAGAGCGCTAACCTCCCCCTCAGGTCAGCCAAAGACAGTCCCCACGGAGTGCTCCGCAGAGCGTACGAAACAAAGCACAGGAGAAGGGAACCAACTCGCCACACAACTAAAAGCCCTCCAAATTGGACCAGCCGGATAAATCCCATCACCACTGGGTGGGTTCAAGGAACACCCCTAGCACAGTAAAGTACAGCTGGACTCACACAAAGTTCTCCAGATCCACATTTGAAATGGGAAAAATCGACAAATCCCAGAGGAAGTTGACTTTCGAGGGAGGTGCGACACCTAAAGCTCCCGTTCAGCGTGAGGACCAGACCCCCGCCCCCGGCAATTCACCCCAGATGGTTTCAGAGGGTAACCCATCAGAAATCAAAGAACTCCTATTGGAATTGAAAGCTGGCATTGGAAACCTGAACAACAAAATGGACGGCCTCGCCTCCAAAGTTGACCTCCTTCAACACCGCATGGACACACATTCAGAACGTTTAAATGAGGTCGAGCAAAGAGTGTCAAATCTAGATGACGGCGCATCAGCCCTCTCAACCAAATTCTCGCAGCTCGAAGATCAAATTAAAACGAAAATGGCCAAATGCAAAGACTTAGAAGGCCGATCAAGGAGGAATAACATAAGAATCATCGGGGTGAGGGAACAGCAGCCGCAAGGTAGAATGGAGGAGTTCGTGGAGTCACTCTGCACATCACTCTTCAGTAGAGAATCACTGTCTCAAGTTTTCATAGTAGAGAGAGCACACAGGATTTCATCTGCCCGGCCGGCCCCCGGCGCTCCGCCTAGGCCAATCATAGCAAGGCTGCTCAACTACAAGGACCGAGACACCATCCTCCGCCTAGCTAGAGAGAAAGGAGACCTGCTCCATGATGGTGACAAAATCCATATTTATCCGGACTTCTCTCCCACAGTACAAACCCAGAGGAAATCCTTTACCGCCATCAAACAAAGACTCAGAGCCAATCAATTACCCTACTCGATGCTCTTTCCAGCACGACTCAGAGTACAGCAAGGGGAGAGGGTCCATTTTTTCCAATCGCCCGATGACGCGAGCATGTTTCTTGACCAGATGGGCTGCCCTGATCCGAACCCCAACCGACTCAGGCCCCAAAGAGACAGAAATCTCAGGAATCCACCATAAACAGGAGTGACCAGAGTCGGCGTGAAAACTCGCAATAAGTTGCAAAAAGTAGAGGTGCAATTCTCAGTGATTACAACGCGGGGCAGGGATGCTTGGAAAGCCCCAGGCGCCCATAGCACAGCACCAGTTCATTCTCCAAAGTTCACTCAGCGACCAGTTGGTTTTTTTGTTTTAAGCTGAGTTCCTTGGGGCTACAGTTCCCATAGCGACATGGCATCCACATGTTTCGCTTTTTGTTTTATTTGGTTATTGAGGGATCTCCCTGTGGGCCAGTTGGGGGTTGCCCACCTCAAAGAGAGAAACGCCATGGGCCATTTGGGGTCTACTCATGGACGGTGCCCTCAGAGTTCATCCGGAAAGTTCTGCGCCACCAGTTCTCAAACACCCCCCTGCTCTCCGTCTCCCAATCAGATACCAGTGTCGTCTTGCCAAGCAATGAGCCAATTTGTCAGCATCATGTCCATCAAAACTCACCCCGATGCCACACCACGGCTAGACTCAGGTGAAGATCTGCGGTCAAATAGAATGACATTCCCGGCCCATTCAACGTTCTAACATGGAACATAAGAGGTGGCAACATTCCAGCTAAAACCAGGAAAATACTGCAATACCTCAGGCGTCACGAAATAGACGTGGCTATGATTCAGGAAACCCACCTTCTCCCAGGGAAGGACCACCAGTGGGCCAAGAGCTGGGGCTGTCACAGATACTACTCCTCCTACTCAACCTACTCCAGAGGAGTCGCTATTCTCATACACAGGAGGATGAGCTTCCGCATGATACGCACGGCGAAAGACGCTGAAGGGAGAGCGATCCTAGTGAGCGGCATAATAGCAGGCCAGAAAGTGACCTTTGTTAACTCCTACGCTCCAAACACAGATGGCCCAGACAATTTTGGATGGGTGCTTACCCAGCTTTCCATGCAGGACCCAGCATCCATAATCTGGGGTGGGGATATGAACACTGTATTGGATCCAGTAAGAGACAGATCGAAAGCTATGCTACAACCTCCTTCCAAAGCGGGACTCCAAATAAAAGAAATATGCAATGCCTTCAACATGCTAGACATTTGGAGGGTCTCGAACGGCGAGTCGCGAGAATTCACATTTCACTCACCAGTACACAACACGAGCTCCCGAATCGACTATTTCTTCGTCTCAGCAAGCGGTCCAATGTCAAGTGATCGTTGCTGCATACATCCGAGAACGATCTCCGATCACTCCCCTCTTTTCCACAGCTTTACGCCTTCCACCCCTACCCCGCCACTACAGCGATGGTGCTTCAAGACAGGCTCGTTAAGAGATGAGGTGTTTGCCTCTGAACTAAGGGAGGAGATCAACGTGTTTCTCGAAACCAACGTTGGATCGGTCCCCTCCGCAAGCACAATCTGGGAGTCCTTAAAATGCTTTATCAGAGGAATCTGCCACGCCAAGGAAAACGGCATCCTAAAGCTCATCAGGCGCGAGCTCACAACCAGCGAAGAGAGGCTAAAGGGACTTGAACTTCAAGCCACAAACGGGGCAGATCCCAAAATAACAGCAGCCCTGAAGGAAGAATTGCTAAAATTTAATCTCGCAGCAGACCGAGAGGTCAAATTCCTGAATCGCAACAGCCAAGTCCATCAATACGGAGAAGGTCAAAAACCTGGTGCCCTTCTAGCAAATTTAATCAGAGCTGACAACAAGCATGCGCAAATAGAACAGATTCGGACCAAGCTAGGTGGGTCGGTTCACACCAACGAAAAGATAGCAGAGGAGTTCCGGATCTTCTACCAAGATCTCTATAGTGCTAAACTCAACAAGTCTTCACCCGCCCCACTGGAATACCTGGAAGACACGTAGCTCTACTGGGTCGAACAGTCTCTCCGTGAACCCTTAAATGAAATGATCACGCAAGAAGAGATTATAGAAGCCATAAAGTCCCTCCCCAGCTCCAAAGCGCCGGGCCCTGACGGACTGACAGGAGAATTTTACAAGTCATTTGCGAGCACCCTGGCCCCCCTCCTGGCGGAAGTATATGGAGAGGCGCTGGAAAGGGGACACCTCCCTCCCTCCACCTGTGAAGCCAATGTTATTCTGCTGCACAAGCCTGGCAAGCCCCCGGAAGAATGTTCTTCCTACCGACCAATTTCTCTCCTTAATCTTGACAATAAAATTCTCGCCAAGGTGCTGGCGGGGAGGTTGATGCCATTGATGCCAGCCCTCGTACTAGCAGACCAAGCCGGCTTCATACCTGGCCGCAACACGACTTTTGGAATCCGGAGAATGTTCGGGGTCACCGCCGCACTGGATCCCTCGCTACAGGCTGTGGCGGTTCTTCTCGACGCCGAAAAGGCTTTCGACTCGGTGGAGGGGCCGTTTCTGTTCATGGTCCTCACCAGGATGGGCCTGGGAGCCCGCTTTATCAGCCTTGTCACCCTCCTATATACCAAGCCACACGCCAGTATAATTGTGGGTACAGCCAAATCAGCTCCAATAGATCTGCAACGAGGCACGAGACAGGGCTGCCCACTATCGGCCTTAATTTTCGCCTTGGTGATGGAACCACTGGACTCCAAACTTCGAGAACAGCGGCAGCAGAGGGGACTCATTATAGGCCCTCACAAACTCATCATCTCTCTCTATGCCGATGACGTTGCACTGTTCATCCGAGACCCTGAGGACAATCTGAATCCAGTCATGAGGGAAGTCATCAAGTTTGGAGCAGCGTCAGGTTTAAAAATCAACCAGGCAAAATCCATTGTATTCCCTCTGACCCCAGCCACCATACAGTTTCCAGACGACTTCCAACTTACATGGAAATTCTCCAAGGTCCGGTACCTCGGCATACAGCTATCTTTAAAGTGTCAGGAAGTGTTTCGTGATAATTACGAAGAGGTGGTCAAGTCTCTGCAAGACAAGATTTCTCGATGGAAGTCGCTTCCACTAACCCTCTGGGGTAGGGTCTCCCTGGTGAAGATGGTGATTCTACGAAAACTATTATACCTATTCAACAATATCCCTCTGTTGTTGCAACAATCCTTCTTGAAAAAATTGAAAAGCCTGGTCCTTGAACTACTCTGGGCGGGCAAGCCAGCCAGAGTGGCGTACACCACGCTGACTCTCCCGGTCACCAATGGGGGACTGGCGCTGCCGGACCTTCAGAGATATTTCTGGGCAGCTCAAGCACAGTTCCTCAGCCATTGGTATGCCTCTCAAGTTATCCGACCACATGTACAAGTCGAACGAGCCCTAGCAACACCTAACTTTCTAACCGCGATCGTCATCAGTCACACGCCGGTTCCCAGTCCCACGATGAACGTGATGCTCACGACGTACAAAGTCTGGAGGACTCTGGCCCAGATACCCGGAGTACATTCACGGTACTCCCCACTCCTACCTGTCAAGTTTATTCCCGGAGTCCCACTGACCTCAGAGACGGTGTTCCACCAATGGGTTGACAAACTGAACATACAAACCCTAGGGGATCTCTTCACGGAAGAGGGCTTTCTAACTCCAGAACAAGTCAAAAATAAAGGGGGCAACACCGCTCTGGATGTATTCCTCTACTTCAGGACTCGCTACACCATTCAGGCGCTGCTGCCAGACTTCCCGCGTCAACCACCAACCTGGCAATTGCTGCATAATGTTATCCAAGCACAAGGCGAGGGTAGGCTGGTGTCACAGATCTATAAATCCCTCATTCCCACTACAACCCCCGCCATCACCGGTGCAAAAGCTAGATGGGAAAAGTCATTGCATGTCAACATATCGGACGAAGACTGGTGTTATAGTCTGAAACAAACTCAAAAAGTGGCGCTTAACTCACGCCTAAAACTTATACACTTCAACTTCCTCCATCAAACATATCACACACCAGCAAAAACCAACAAACATCACCCAGACGCAGAAGCGAAATGCAACAGATGCGGGACAATCTCAGCGAACTTTGTTCACCTAGCATGGGAGTGCCCCGAGCTAATGCCTTTCTGGAAACAAGTCCTGGAGACGACAGCTGCTATTGTGGGAGAACCAATACAGCCGAGCCATACAGCAGCCCTGTTGGGCATGACTAGGCTGCTCTCAGCTCCAATAAGAAAACTGGCCGGGGTTCTGTTGACTCTGGCTCGGAGGAGGGTTGCCATGGCCTGGGGCCGAGGCCCCCCCGACAGTCGCCGCATGGCGCAGAGACTTGCTTTATTACCAAGATGTTGAAATAGACTTCATCAAACTCCTTCCATTGCACGCCCGGCCACCAGACATCTGGGGACCACTGTCTCTGTTCTTGAGGGGCGAAGTGGAGGATCACGCATCTGACTCCTCAGACTCGGAAGATACCCCTCGGTGAGGTCCGGCCCTTGGTATTTCCATATCCTTGGAGTGAGAGCTAAAAGTGGGTCACACGCAGCTAAAGAGGACGCTGTATCTGGGGGGCGGGGATGTTGGAGGGGTGTGGGGGTGGACACCGGGTGGGTCCTGGGTCAAGGCGCAAAGTTTAAAATCCACCCTAATGTGGGTGTGAAGTTGTATTGTGGTTTAAATACCTAAAAAAAAGTTTAAAAAAAAATGTATAATGCACCTGTACACAGTGTTTCTAGGCGCGTGTGGAGGTGCATTATTTATTGTTTAATTCAGATAGCCAATTGAAAGCACCATCAATCTCCCGTACAAGACTGTAGGTAGCAACAGTTTTAAAAAGGGCCAAACCCTCTTTTTGAACGAGGTTGCCCTCAGTTTAACCCACCCAGCGCCCGCCCGTCTGGGTTTGCTATAATTCTGGGGCACACCCAACTGTGCCCTGCCCCCTTAGCTTTGGGGTCAGAGAGGAAAGCTGTGTAAAGGAATTGAATTTGCAGTGCCTCTCCTGCTTCTGAGGAAGACCCTCTCCGTGTTTACTGTGAGTGGACTTCTGTTCTGCAGGCCCAGCTAGCACCTTGGAGTCCATAATTTTAGCATAAGCAAGATACTGGCAAAAGACTGTGGGACAACAGTCACAAATGTAATCTAAAATGACTACGTTGAAATGTTTTCAACTTTGTTCTTTCAAATCCTTTCATTCAGGTTTTTCGTGTCACCAGTCACCCAGGTTTCCAAACTCACAGCATCTTTCTTATGGGAGCCTTTACAGATTCACAGACCCCTCAAACTTTTCTGAATGCAGCTATTCTTTTTTGCTGGAAACATTCCTCCATCTGCAGAATTGCATCACTTCCACTCTAAGGCAAGTTTCTATTGTGCATGGTGCACGCTAGGTCAAAGTACACCGATCAGCAGAGGTTATTCAATCCAACCACATGCATTCCAACTAAATCTTGTGGCAGAGTGATTGCCTGATATAAAGGGCCTCATTACGGGATTGGTGGTACAATCTCGATTGGCTGGATATTCTAGGGGGCGGCAGATCGGTAATTCTCCATTCCCATGGAGTTCCGCTGGACTAGTAATGGTGCCGGTGCTTCAGTTAAAAATATGCTGGTAGTGGCCTGAACTCCCGCAAACTCAGGCCTGCCGGAAGTTCTGTGCCCCTACCGGCATACTTATAGTTTTGCGGTCCGGAAAGGGTGCCGGTACGCTGCTGCTGGCACCTTTAATTTCAGACCGCCAACCTTATAATTAGGCCCAATCATTTTTATGATTCTAGTCAGATTCCAACCTCCCTGCTCTAGACATTCTACATCCAGCTCTCAGGCTGTCCTAGATTTAGTCGAATTTGCACAGAAAATGGGTATATTTCTCTGCTGAACTAGTCAGGGGAACAGATGGTGCAGGCAAGTAGGTGGATGCTTTGAGGCATCTGCCTTGTAAAGGGTATTGATCTCAAGCGTTTGTGCCTGACAGACCTCGCTTAGTTCTTCTGCCCTTATGGAGCAGAAAGTTATTTGAGTGATGGCACACCCATGCTCCATCATTAACAGCTTCTTGTCAGACCTGTTCCAATTAGTTTGAGGTCATATTGTCAGCCCTAGGTTTTCCCTGAAGCCATTCACCAACATCCTACCAATGCTAACTGTTGGGATAGGGTTTTCTTTCCTCCCTTTATTCAGGGAATGAGTGGATCTAGCCCGCAAGGAGGCAACAGATTTATCCGGAAGACTTTCTGACTTACTTAGTGGTAACAATGATTCGCCTATCAAAGTCAACACTTATGATTGTAGCAGGGCAGCAAAATATCAATTTAGATTCATTAAGAGAATGTCCACACAAAGGTGTTATAAGAATAGAAAGTTTACTTAGAGAATGTAAGAGAGTGTAAGATAAAAAGCAATGCGAGTTTAAGATAAATAAACTTGAAAAAGGGTATTGTTATATGTGTTCTGAGATGTTCACCCTCAAAGTCAAACAGGTCATTCAGGTACCCAGATAGGCACTAGAAATCCCAGGGTAGCATCAGGATCTCTAGTCACCCTCAGGGAGTTATTCTTCCACAGAAAACAATGGAAGAGATGCATTGGCCTATGATTCTCTGAGAGAAAAGATGAACTGTTATGGTGCAGCTGTGATGTTCATTTGTGGTATGATTCAGATACAGGTACATGTTGCAGACTGATTTGACCAATCACATTTCAGGTATGATTTTGGGTTCTTTGGACATGACCGGTTTAGTCTGTGCCTGCTTGTACCCTGCATTATTGGCAGCAAGTGACCATGAAAATATATGGATTCATCTGTTTCCTTTCTCATACGTGCAGGCACACATCTAACCAGGCAAGTTTTCTCGCACAGATGAAAAAAGTGAGTTTATCCAAGTCCATCTGTTGGGAATACAGGGATGAGATGTGTCAATGATATATTCTATGATTATCCATACCCATTATCCAGTGAAGAGTATCAAGGACGATCTTCCTGGAAGAAAATGTGTATGTGTGCAACCTGGCAGCAGTGCCCAGTGGGTTCATTGAATAATCATTCCCGCTTTGAGATTTTGTTTCACCCTTGCTCAAAGGTTTTCCATTTAGATAAGCTTGCCACCTTACAAACGGAAATATTTTCAGTTTATTAGCTTAAAGATGACTTGGGTAAAACATATGTGTTCGTATACCGTGTGAATTTGGTTACTTTTGCATCGTGTCAAGACTGCATTTGGTGTGCTGATCAAGGGCTCACATTTTCTGTTCTTTGGCTAAATTCTTTGCCTCGAGGCATGTTGGACAGTGGGTGTCCCCAAGGACATGATCGGGGATCTCCTCTGCAGACACACATCATTTGAAACCAGCCACTCATCTCTAGATAGGGATCTTTTCATTCCATGTTTTCCAATCTAGAATGACCTGGTCAAAGTTCTCAATGCTGTGCTACTTCGACGTACTCGTTATCATCTTCATATACCACTACTCCCTGAAACCTCTTTCTGCCAAGTCTGTCTTTAATGCTTCTGTTTGTTTGTTATATTTACTTTCTCCTCGTGATTCTATTTCACCGTCACTATCCTCTCTTGGTTCACTACGTTTTCACTCATGCCTTGATGTTCTTTGTATTGTATTTAAATCTACGTATGGTCTGGGGCCTCTGTATCTTTCATCTCTCGTCATTTTTTAAGTTCCTTCCTGCGCTTTACGCTAAAAGACCCAATTCTTGTTATCAGTACCCAAGCCCCCATGTGCTGAGTCCTGGTTTTGTTCTTTCTCAATGCTTGCCCGATACCACTGGAACTCTCTTCCTCTTTCTCTTCACTCTATTACTTCTTATTCTTTATTTCGTACATCTCTTAAAAAACGACCTTCTCCAGGCTTAAGACAATTTTGTATAGCTTGTGCTTTTACTCTGATTGTACTGAAACTGTATTATGTTCAGCACTTAGGTGTAAAGTGCTATATGCATTACAAATAAAATATAAAATACAAATACAAATACAAGTGCCAACCTTCTGAGTCCCAGCCTGCCGACGATCAAAGAAATCTGTTGGTCATCACAACTGTTCACATCCTATGGGCAGTGAAAGTGGCATTACGGTGAAACCCCAAGTGATTCGAAATTGGACAACATTGGGAGAAACTCTCTACCTAGAATGAACAAGAGCAAAATGTATTGTTCAATGTACTTAACCCACTGAGAATCACCTCGATCATCTGTTATCTCTCTGTGTCTAATCATTGGACACAGATCTATTTCTTAGATTGGAGATTTCATCTCCCAAAACAAGACTCCTGGCCTTTTTTGTTACTTCTACTAAGTTCCCATACCGTTCAAACCGTGATCCATTTTAATGCAAATGTATTCCACGGTTCTGTCGTAGAGTGGCCATGAGTGGGACTAGAAAAGGAAACACAATATTACCTGGATTTCTTTCTTCATCAGTCAAAAGTTATTCAGGAGAAAAAAAGCTTTTAAAAAGTCATGTTGGGGCTTGATGACAAATCTACAACTTTAGCCATTCAATGAGGTCTTGCAAAAACCACAAAAGCAACCATTACAGGTATGGCACTTTTTGAACCCTTATTACTGCATATGCAATATTTATTGTTGTGGCTAGACCGAGTGGCTAGTTCACGAGTTAAGCAATCACTCGCCGCTGACTTAGCTTATTATGCACTTTGCCAGTTCTACTCCCTGTATAGCTCCTACTCTGCCTTTTATATTTCAATGGATAATAGATTGAGAACACTTAAATTGGGTAACAACACCCCTGTTATTGCAGTATTTAGAAGTGGAAGGAATCTGGCAGGTAACAGCACCAAATGTTATTTATTTTTTTACCACTTCTAGTGATATTAGGTTTCTGACTGATTTTAAGAAGTCGACTAGGTTGAGTGTAACGGACATGGAGTTCCAAAAATCTACTAGATTTCTGGAAATTCTGCTCTTTTAAAAAATAACTAATTCTAACATTTTTTCGAGATTTTGGGAAGTTTGGAAATGGAGTGTGTACTGTAGCAGATCGTACAGCCGTGGTACAATGTTTTTAAATGAAATGCAGAAAAGGGTAATTTGTACCCATTCTCTATACAGAACTACCTGGGAAATGGTCTGAGAAGGTGGGCATTATAGATGGGCACCTCTGCACCTCTTTTGGGATCACAGGCACAATTGTGTTGTGCTGCAGTGAAGAGATGCATTTGCAAATCCCTTCTGAACTGGAAGAAAAGAGAAACCTTAACAACTTTAGGCACATTTTGTACAGTGTTTACCACCACGTCTAATTTTATGATGTAGTTCACCTCACACCTCTGAATAATTACACAATGGGATACTTCTATAAACAACGCTTGCAGTACAAACCCCACAACTAATAATCAGGCGAGAGGCAAAAACAGGCAGTATTGGACAATACTTCTCTTTTTTCCCTTGATGGTTACTCATAATGAGGAGTGCACGGAGGGGGGTGATTACTTAATATCAAGTGGCAGGGTTATGCCCAAGCTTTGGCTGGTAACATAATGAGGACACAAGAGCCAAATTCACAAACCTTGTTTCTACTTACATGAGTTAAATGGTCATGCAAGAAGGAATAACTTGCCCTTCTATATTGGTATGCAGGCATTTTGAGGAAGGCTTGATAGAGATATATGTGACATACTGGTGTATTGGAAGTGATGGGTAAAATGTTTTGAATTAATCTGAACAACAGGTACTGCTCTGGCCAACCTTCAACGCCTCAGTGTTTAGCCCATCTGTGCCATTGCAAAAGGGATCCAGCCATATGCAAATCAGTCATGTACTGCCAGCAATGGGAGCAGCCCAGTTCGAACTGCTAGGCCAGGTCCCCTCTTCACGATTTCAATGAAAACTTGCCAACTTCATAAGTTGTCAAAATAAAACTGTAACTTAAGTTAACACTTTGGCATCTCACATATGTCCATGTATATAATATATACATGGTTATAAACAAAGGATACATGCCAAACACACACTGACACACAGGCACAAGTGTGTGTGTATGTGTATTTGTGTGTAGTATGTAGATATGTACGTAAAGAAATTCAATACTTTGATTATTAGATGCATGTAATATTTAATACTAATATAATGTGCATTAATATGTATTACATTTAAGCAATATGACCCGAGCGGCGGGGGCATTACCAACTCAGGTAATGCCCCCGCCGCGAGGGTCATATTGCTATTAGTACCCCGGCCCGCATTATGTGCGTGACCGGGGCACTAAAAGCATTTTTTTCTGTCCCGAAAAGCCGCAGCGTTTTGGAACAGGAAAAAAAAAAAACAACCAAGAAAATGGCCGCCCGGAAAGGGAAAACGGGAGTCAGTTTTCCCTTTCCATGGCGCGGCCATCGGGAGCAGACACGCTGGGGACACAAGTGTTCCCAGCGCGTCCGCTCCCGAAAAAAAAAGAAGCAGAAGGCAAGTAGGGTTGGGAGGGCGGGAGGCAGGGGAAGGTTGAAAAAAAAACAAAAAAAAAACATACCTGCGTCCCTGCTAGGGGACGATGCAAGCCTCCAGCCGTGTGTCTCCACACTGTTGGAGCCTGCTATCGTTCCCCAGCGGGGACGCAGCAGCAAAAAGGTAAGTGAGGCGGGAAGGGCAGGAAGGAGGGAGGGAGGGAGGGTAGAAAAAAAAAAAAGAAAAAGCTTACCAGAGTCCCCGGCGGGGGTGAAGGCAGCATCTCAGCTGTGGGGAGGCTCGGAGCGGGGATGGCCCCGCTTCGAGCCTCCTCATTGGCTGAGGGGCTGCCACGCCCCCTGCCGGGGACAAAGGCCATGGAATCCCGACAGAGGGATTCCCGGCCTGGTAATGACTCAGTGAGGGCCAATCAGAATGGCTCTTGCATTCTGATTGCGCCCTCGCCGGGTACTAATATATGTTATAGTATGTTTGATACATTTAATTTAATGTATTAAATAAATCAATAAATCAAGTGAAACAAATCAAATATAACAAATGTGTCTTAATACATTCAGTGCTTTGTTGCCATTACATATTGCAGCAAACGCTTTGTAACTACAAGATAACATAACATAACATAAGATAACATAACACACACAAATGTCATAAACAAATATATGTAACAAATCTACAAATAATATTTATTACATGTATGTCATAAATGTATATAGGTAATGAATAGTATTTGAATATTTTTTGCATATATTTGTTTAAGAAAATTAAGTATATATTTGGGAGTGAGTGTGCGTGTGTGTGGTGTGTGTGTATGCCACTTGGTGTGGAGTGATGCGAAGGATGTGCCTCTCTTTCTGCAACCACCCTGTCAATGGCTTGCTCAATCTTTGGGGCCACCACTCTCAACTTGTCTTCCACTTGTAGTCTTGACCGATATACAGTCTTTTTAGGCTCTCTGAACTTTGTGTGGCTCTTTGGGGCTCTTGTTCCATTAACAAGAAAGATCACTCTGTCCTTCATCTTTTCCCCCGCTTCATCTTCACTTTTTGTGCCTTACTGAAACTTGGCTATCTTCATCTAATACTGCCATCCTGCGTCCTTGCCATTATATTGCTCCTTCTTTTCCCACATGCCCTGCACCTTTTCTGGTGGTGCTGTAAGAATCCTCCTCTCCTAAACTCTCTCTGTTTCCCCCATGCTTCCTTATACCTTCCCACCTTATTCTACATTTGAATTCCAGTACTCCCTTTTTTCTTCCCCTTCATCTCTCACTTTTCTACTGTTCTAGTGCCCCACAGGCGTTGTATCTAGTTTCTGAGAAGATCTTCACTCACTTCTTTCATTTCTACATCCTTTGCTTCTCTTAGGGGATTTTAATCTTCATATTTTCTCTGCTGACATTTCTGTCACTCTTTTCTCTATTCTTGACTCTTTCCATATTTCACAAATTCCCACTCCTCCCTCAAAACTCAGGTTCCTTATTGGATCTAATGTTCTCTATTATTCCCATGTCATCCTCTGTAACTGCACTCCCACTACAGTCTTCTGATCTTAGTTTGCTTTCTTTCACTCTTTCCCTCCTTCAGCCTCTTCCTCTGGCTACTATCGCCATGATCTTCGCTCATCCAACATTGCTTCCTTCTAGAGTGCACTCACTTTGGTTCTTCCTTCCCTTGACTTATTTTCATATCTATATGCTGATTCTCCCACTCTTCTTGTCTCTGACAGCTTGATTAATACTCTTGATCTTCTCTACCCACCTGCTCTATTCTTTTCTTCACAAAAACCATCGTAACCTTGGTTGACCCCTGTAAGGAACTCATGGTGGCAACAGTAAAGACAGACACAAGTGATCACAGTTTGAGGGTGTTTATTAAACTGTATGGGTAGGTTGGAAAAATACCTAATCTGTGCCTAAATCGAAGATGGTCTTTGTCAAAAAAAAGGGTATACTAAAAGAAACATATTGCCAATACTTACGCTAAACACAAAAATAAGTGTGGGATAATGTTCACAAGAAAGAAGGAAGTGTTCACAGATAATAAGTCAGGATGCGGTTCTTGGGGTCTCTCTTCCCCACGTTTTGAGCATGGGACAAGGTAGGACTTTGGAGCACAGTACACGCTCAAGCTTACCCAGCACAAGCTAACAGTTCTGCTCTCAGCAAGCAGGGCCTTTGGTGGTTAATTCTCTTTTCTACAAATAGTCTCTTGCCACCATTGACCTGATGTATCAAAATAATAAACCAACAGTTCCTTTCTGCTTGCATGTTGGGTGATGCCCTCTCCTGGGCACAGATCCTTTCTCAGTTGTTAAGCTCCCTTCAGCGGGTTCACTATGGCTTTCAACATAGTCTTCTGTGTGCCATTCATGAATCTTAATGTCTTTTTAAACAGTTCACCTCCCTCGGCACATACTGTATTTTGGGACTTTAGACTTTGTCCCCGTTTGTCAGCATGCCTCTTTCGGGTATACTCTTGCCAATCTTCTCATTCGACTCTTACGATGCAGGGTTCATTTTCGTTTGCTTCACAGTCATCTGTCGGTCAAAGACTTGCACCTGCACAGAGGATTTTACAAGACCTCTCTATGACCACGTTGACCACCTTCTCGCCTTTCCCAAGGCCTTCTGGTTATGGTAATTTCAACAATTGGGTAGTCGCCCAGAGTTTCTGAAGTGTGCACCCGCGTGGTGCCGGACTCCTCTTTTGCTAGTTTTTCCCCTTTTCTTATCAAAAGTAACCTTTCACAGTTAAATAAGCCATTTGCTACTTTTCGTTCCACACAGTTCGGTTTCTTATCGACTCTCCCCTCGACTCACTGGCTATGATAAACCGCTTGGCTTTCTTTCTCTTTGGAGTCAAGGTCTGTACCTCGGAGACAAGCATCTCTCCCCGGCATGTTTATCAGCAGAGGAGGGTCTTGTGTACCATTGACATCTGCTGCAACACATGCTGGCTATTGTTTGTGGTCTTACAATTCCTTCTGCAGTGGTATCATGGGCCTTGGTCGGAAAGGGCAAGGTTGCTTCTCTCCTTGTCACCCTCTCGGTATGCACCATCTTTCCATGAATTAGTTGATGGTTTTTTAAGGTCATCTGAGGTTGTATGTGGCTGCATAAATTAAAAGGCCTTTTAGAGGCACCAGGAGTCTGGGGGATTTAGATTGCAATCAGTAGTTCAAAGAAAATCCTGTTTATGCAGACCTTCCTCTATTTGCTCAAATATGTAAGTGGACCGTATGCAATCACACTTAAAGCTAAAGGCCTTAGGCCAGTTATTGCTAGCAATTATGTTTTAAATACTAATGTTTAACCATGTACTGATGTCATGACCTACTACAGATGAATATTGAATACGATCTTGTGATGATAATCAGGCTATGAATGGCCAATGACTATGGAAGAAATGGGAAAATATGGGATTTCTTTGAAGAGGTATTGTCCAATCAAATTTGGGGGGTGGGTTGTAATAAAGTATCTGGGAGTGTTTTTAATTGTTCCAAAAAGTATATAAGATACACGATCTAACCAATCCCCGGATCTTTGTACAATAAACTTGCTTTATGTACAACCGTGTACTCTCCTCTTAAGTGGTGTGCCTATTTTGGGATAAGGTGATTTAAGGCTCATCCCCACACTCCTGATTGTTTAAAAAGAAACGCACTTGACCCTACTCTTTGCTCTAACTTCCATTCATCCTATTTCTCTTCATCCTTTTCTTTCTAAGCTACTGCAGCAAATTGTTTGCACTCAAGTCTCTTCCTTTATTAACCATCATTCACTCCTCCCTTCCCTTCAGTCTAATTTCAGGCCCTCTCACTCCACTTAGACAGCATTTCTAGCGGTAACTGCATCTATTCTTTCCACTCACTAACAGAATCAATGCTCTCTTCTTCTGCTCCTTGGTCTGTTGGCCACCTTTGACACAGTCACCTACTCTATTTTTCTTTCCTGTCTTTTTTACCTTGGGTTTTGTGGCTCTGTCTTTGAGTGGTTCCAATATTATCGTATCAACCATAGCTTCTCCATTTCTTGGTCTGGCCAGTCCTCCTCTGTTGTCCCTCTTCTACACGGCCTGCCCCACTGTTCTTTTCTCTCTCTATATACTTCTCCTCTGGGGGCTGTTATTTCTGCACATGGTTTCTCCTACCATTTGTATGCTGATGGCTTCCAAATTTGACATTTTTTCTCTATATCTCTGATTCCATTAACTTATCTCTTTTGACTGATATTCTCTCCATTGAATCCTGGATGTCCTCAGACTTCTTACATCTGAATCCTTCTAAAACCAAGGTTCTTTTTTTCCCTTCTTCTACTGTTCCACCCCCCCCCTTCTTCCTCACCCAATTTCCTTTCCCCCTGTTTCCCTCTCTCTTTCCACCTCTGCTCATAATCTAAGTGTTCTTTTCAATTCCCTGCTGTCTTTTACGTCTCACATTTCCTCTATCTCTCCCTCCTGTTGCTTCCAGCGTTTTAATATTTGGATGGCTCTTACTTTTCATGCCTCCAAAAGCCTGATCATTCTTTAGTCTTTTCTTGCCTTTTCCATTGCTCCTGTCTACTCCTGGGTCTCCCAGCATATCGTCTTGCCCCTGGTCACTCCATCAATTCCTGCTCCATTCGTACCATTTGTTCCCTCTGTCCCGGGACTGTACCTCCACAGCCCTACACTACATTCAGTGGCTGTCTTTTGGCACTCGCTTTCTTTTACATGTCCTATGTCTTGTCTTTAAATGCATTCATGGACTATCTCCTCCCTATCTCTCCTCTCTTGTTTCTTTCTATTCTCCTCCATGGGATCTTTGCTCACAATCCCTCTTTCTCCTAACTGTTCCTCACCCCCCCTTTCCGGTCCCCTTCTAATTTGTGTTTTTACTCCCTCATGGCCCCTAAGAGAAATCTCTCCATATGTGGGTGTTCCCCAGTCTATTCCTTTTTAAATCTAGACTCAAAGATCACCTTCTTTCTCTTTAATCTGTTGTCCTCGATTTTGCTGAACTTTGACTACATTCCACATTTGTGTACCATTTGATCCTCTGTGAAACACTTAGGTGTTAGGCACTATATAAATAAAACTGAAATAGAAAGTTTAGGACCACTAGCATAGAGAGACCACTCCCATACAAGTAGGGGGAGCTCAATGGTAAAGGTTTTCACTGCACTCATATTCTAATGAAACAGATACCCAAAATCACACCAATTACAGTTTTCTGAAATGGCATTCTAATATGTAGTTGCTCTGAAGCGTCTCGGGGAGATTGTCCCCTACCTCTGCTGAAAAACGTTGAACCATCCAGTCATTGGCATTGCAAATGTCTTCTGGGAAATATTTCTCTACATAAACTCTCATGGAAGTCGGATGACCAATCACTTGCTTTGAAATACCTGGGAAGTCATTCAGTTTCCACAATAGCATGCCCCAATAATAGGAATGCATCAGTAAAGCCATCTTCAAGTCTCTTTTTCCAAATGTCCCGCTTCTTTTTGGAAGCAGTGATCTTTGCATTCATTGCAAAAGATGTTCTATCTTTTCCTAGCAGAGAGAGAGGTTCAGGAGACTTAATTTTCAAAAAATATCACCCATGGAAGGCCCCCAGGGAAGCAGGCATAATGGACACCTGATTGTCCTGCTCTGTCTCCGGCCCTAACGGATTGAGTAGTTAGCTCTGGACCCTTACTAACCGGGTCTCAGAGCGTGGGAAGCATCCAAGTGCCAGTGGTCCTGCTGCGGAGTGAGCCAAATCCTGTGGTCTCGGGAGAAACAGAGCAGGTGTTTTGTGGTTTGCAGATGAACATTGTGGCTTGTGTGCGGTGCCCGGAGGGGAGGCACAGCACGGGTCACTGGGAACATCACCCGGTCCCAGTGGCGTAACACAAAATGTGATGGCCCCCCTGCGAGCCATGCTGAGGGGGCCCCCCAACTCGGCAAGAAATCACGGGTTGCGCCACACTCTGGACCGGACTATATTGTCACGCTTGCGCAATACGCATGAACGTGCTGCTGAAGGGGTATGCAGCACACTGCACTAGGAGAAAGATATAAATATTTGTTTTAATGCAATATACAGCACACTTTCTGAGATAAATTGGCTATAAAGCCAGAGTGTTTGCAATTGTTTTGTAGGGTAACACAATCCAATACATGCAAGTCACCAACAGTGCACAGGAACATTAATGCTTTGCTATTAAAAATGCCATGCCACAATGAAAACATGTCCAACTGGCTGCACAATGTAGACCAGTGTAAACACGTTATAACATTATAGTAAAGCATGACAGGCCACATTTAGACATACCTAGAGTGGTTGCACCAAAATGCCACTCCAAGCAATAACACTCATCAAGAAAAGAGCACACAATAAAGCGTGTGTCTCCGCGGCCTCTAACAACACGGCCAGACTCTTTAAAATCTGCAAAGAACTGGCCAATCCTGTTGTGGTCTATACCTCTACTGTTCCCTCCCAAGCCCTCTGTAAAGCTCTGGCCTCTCACTTCTGTGCTAAATCTCAGGACATCATGTCCTCTATCTCCTCTTCCTCTCTCGGCCTCCTTTGGCCATCTCTACCTCTCCTCTTTCTTTTTCCTCTTTCTCTCTGACAACACCTGACAAGGTTTCTAGACAAGTCCGATCTGTGAAAGTGTCATCCAAACAGGTGCTCTGCTGCTCCTCCAGAACCGTCAAAGACCATATTGACACCCTCGCTCCAGCCTTGGCCGATTTCTGTAATCACTCTTTCGCCACTGCAATGTTCCCCTCTCCCTTTAAGCACTCCCTTGTGCACCCACTCCTCAAGAAGCCATCTGCTGATCCTACCTGCCCGGCAAACTATTGCTCAATCTCCATCACCCCTTTCCTGAGCAAACTCTTGGAAAAGCTTGCCATCTCCCAGATTACTCTCCACACTGAATCTGTTGGTTGTCTCCATGACCATCAGTCTGGCTTCAGATCTGCCAGAAGCATGGAATCTGCTCTCCTTAACACCCGTGAAGATCTGCTCTCTAACCTTGATTCCAGCATTCCTTCTCTTCTCATCCTTCATCTTTCCTCTGCTTTCGACAGGGTCAACGTCACCATCCTGATCAATCGATTCTGTGAGAACCTGGGCATCACGGATCAGACCCTAGAGTGACTGACCTCCTTCCACTTGGACCGCCCCTCCGCTCCCAGGTCCATCTTGGTCCCATTCTCTCTGTCACCTCTCTCTACCTGTGGTGTTCCCCAGGGCTCTATCCTCTCACCCTGGTTTTTCAACCTCTACTTGGCCACTTTGGCCTCCCTGATCTCTCCCTTCTGCTCTAACTTTCAGTGTTATGCGGATGACTCAGCTTTCCTTTAGGCTCCCCTCATCCTCCTCTCCTCTCTTGCTCATTCCTGACTGTCTATCCACGATTGAGAATTGGTGCGCCTCCAACGAGCTCTGCCTTAATGCCAGTAAGACGGAGATCCTTCTCATTGGGACCCTTGCCTCTGCGTTTCCTCTCTCACTATAGCAGACCGCCTTGGGCCCTCTTCCTTTGCCTTCCTGCGAGGCAAAAAACCTTGGTGTCATCTTCAACGCCACACTCTCTTTCTCTCCTCACATCTCGGACATCGCCAAGAAGTCCCACTACCAGCTGCTCCTCCTCAAAGGGACTCTTCCCTTTCTCACTTTCCACCAGAAGCTCACTGTCTCCAGAGCCCTGGTTCTCTCTAGCTGGACTACTGCAACAGCCACTTTCTGAACCTGCCTTCCTCTAGTTTCCGTCATCTGCAACTAATCCAGAACAGGACTGCAAGACTTACCCTTGACCTCAAGCCCTGGGATCGTATTTCTCCAGCCCTGAAATCTCTCCACTGGCTCCCGGTGGCTGCAAGGATCAAGTTCAAGAACCTTTGCATTGTCCACAAGGCTTTCTGGGGCCGGGGCCCACACTAAATCCAATGCTCTCTTTCAAAATACCTTCTTTCTCAAGCCCTTCACTCAGCTACCTCCAACTCTCCAAGACTTAGACGTTTCTCCAGGCAGAGAGTGGGCGTAGACCTCTCTCCTCTGCTGGTGCCTCCCTCTGGAATGGCCTCCCTGCCCCTCTCAAACTTGAGCCGGACAACCTGAAGTTTCAGAAGCAGATCAAAACTTTCCTCTTCTCTGCTGCTTTCTCTCTCTCTCTCTCTCTCCCTCCCCTGCTGACGTACCTGTCTTCTTTACCGACTGGCTGCTTGGCTACCCTCAGAGTCTCTCTGAGTCCAGGCTCTTCCTTGATTGGTCACCCTTGTACTGCCTCCGGGCCTACCATGCACTTAGGGGCTGTAACAGTAACCCTGCAGTCCCTTGTTCTCCTTGCACAACCAATAGCCGCTCTGCCCTGGCTGCACTTACTCAGAGCATTGCTGCCCTGTTTTCCCCTCCCCTCTCACTTGCACTTCCACCCCTCGCTTCCCCCTTGCACTTCTCGTTCTCGCAATGACACAAGGCGTAGTGAGATCGTTTGTCTTGTCCTCCCTCTATCTTCCCTCCCTTTGTGTACACTTGTGTACAGGCGCGTTATAAATGACTTGTATCATATGCCAACTCAATGTCACTGCCAACCACGCTGCCCTCATGAACATTGCTCTCTGGAACGCCAGATCCATCTGTAACAAAACCGCGGCTACCCTTGCTCTATTCTTCCGTCTCAACCTTCATTTCCTCTGCCTCACTGAAACCTCGATTCCTCCTCATAACACCTCTGTCCCCGCTTCCTTTATGACTTCCTCTTCCTCTTTCCTCCATACTCCCCGTCCCTCTGGCCGTGGTGGTGGCGTTGGTCTCCTGTACCACTCCAAATACATCGCCTCCTCTTCTTCCCCTACTCTCCCCTCTTTCCCTTCCTTTGAATTCCTATATAAGTCATTCTGCTTTCCCCACCCTATTTCCTTCCTGATTATCTATCGTCCCCCTGGTCCTCTCTCCTCCTTCTTTGATGACCTAGATCACCTCCTATCACTTATTTCTCCCTCCCCCTCTCCTCTAACTGGTCTTGGTGACTTTAATATTCATCTTCCCTCTCCCCCCAATCTTCTCCTCTCCTCTCCACCCTTGATTCCTACCTCCTCTCCCCCCTTCCTTCATCCCAGACGCACTCCTCTGGTTCCACTCTTGACCTCATCTTTAACTCCTCCTATCCCTCCTCCCCTGTCTCCTCTCTTCCTGTTTATCTCTCTGACCATGCCTTACTTTCGTTCTCCCTTTCTCCTCTCTCTCCCCCCACTAAGTCTAATCCCTCCCCTCCGATCTACTCACGTCGTGACCTGAGCGATTTTGACACTACCCTCTTCTCCGGCACTTGCTCCTCTTCTCTTCCATCTCTCCAAAACTTTGCACTACTCTCTCCCGACAACGCTCTCTCTTCCCTCTCATCCTCTATCACCACTACCCTTGACCATCTCTACCCCCTTTCTCTCTTCCGCCCTACTCAGAAACCTTCTCAACCCTGGCTTACTTCCCATCTCCGCTCCATGCGGCGCCTTCTCAGGCGATTAGAGAGACTCTAGCTCAAAACTCCCTCGCTTTCAAATCAATCCTCTTACTTCTCCTACCACGCAGTTTACAATTCTTGTCTTGCAACAGCCAAATCCTCCTACTACTCTAACCTTCTTCAGTCTCAAGCTTCCCATCCTCGTCTGATTTTTCAAACTCTTTCCCGCCTTCTATCTCCTCCCACTCCTGATCCCTCATCCAATTCCACACTTTCTCCCTCTGACTTTGCCAACTACTTTTCCTCCAAAATCATCACACTCAGGCAAAAAATTAACTCCCTCTCTGACTCCCTCCCTCCTCCTCCCCCCTCTCCTCCCTCCTTCATCATGTCTGTCTTCTCTGCTGTTTCCCCTTCTGATGTCTCCTCTCTTCTTTCCAAAGCCCACCCCATGTCTGCCCCCTCTGACCCTCTCCCCTCCGCTCTCATCCCTAAGATCTATCCTCTCATTATCCCTTACCTTACCACTTTCTTCAGCTCTTGCCTCTCCTCATCTACCTTTCCCTCTGCCTTCAAACACGCAGCGATTATTCCTATTCTTAAGAAACCCTCTGCTGATCCACTGGTCACTGCTAACTATCTCTCTTCTGCCTTTCCTTTCTAAACTCCTTGAACGCCTTGCCTACTCTCAGCTCTCTTCCTTTGTCTCTACTTCCTCTCTCCTTCCCCCTTTCCAATCTGGCTTCCGTCCCAAACATTCCACTGAAACTGCTCTCACCTCTATTCTCAACTCACTCCTCTCCGCTTGTCACGCTAAACAATCCTCTATTCTTATTCTCCTTGATCTCTCTGCCGCTTTTGACACTGTCGATCACCCACTCCTGCTCCTCACTCTCTCCTCCTTTGGATTCAAAGGACCTGTTCTAAAATGGCTATCCTCTTATCTTTCTGCCCGTTCCTTTGCTGTTTCATGGGGAGGCCAGACCTCTCCTTCCTTCCCTCTAACTTATGGTGTTCCTCAAGGCTCTGTAATTGGTCCTTTCCTCTTCTCTCTCTACACCTCCCTTATCGCCCCTGTTATCTCCTCCTTTGGCATCTCCCATCATTTCTATGCTGATGATACGCAGCTCTTTCTCTCTTTCTCCTCCTTCACACCTGACCTCCATCTTAAACTCTCCTCTTGTCTCACAGCCATCAAGAACTGAATGTCCTCCCGCTTTCTTTCCCTCAACACCGATAAAACCGAAGTCCTTTTCTTCCCCTCTAATACTCTTCCCCCTCTTTCTCCTCCCCCTTTTATCCACTTTCCTCCCTCCGATCTCCCTATCTCCTCGAAGGCTCGCAATCTAGGCATTCTATTTGACGCCTCTCTCTCCTTCTCGCAACACATTTCACTCACTTCCCGCACCTGCCGATACCACCTCTACAATATTTTGGCTGGCTACCTTTCCACCTACAACTAAAATTCCACTTTCTCTGCCTTGTTTTCAAATCCCTCCATGGTCTTGCTCCTCCTTATCTCTCCTCCCTTCTCTCCTTCTACTCCCCCTCTCGCTCCCTTCGTTCCGCTGACCGCTTCCTTCTCACTGTACCTCCTTCCCCCTGTGCTTCCTCCCGGTTCCGCTCATTTACCTTCTTGCTCCACTGCACTGGAACTCTCTCCCCCTCCCAATCTGCTCTTCCTCTACCTTCACCTCATTTCGCACTTCCCTTAAATCCCTCCTTCTCCATTCCCCACCTTGAAGCCCCCCCACTACCCTCTCCATTCCCCCTCTGTTTCTCCCCTCTTTTAATTCCTCTCTCCCCTCTCCCATTACATTCTTTCTCCCCTTTCTTCTACAATTATTCTATCCTTCTCCTGCCCCCTCAACACCCCTATCCCCACTCCTCTTCCCCCCCCTCTCAGTTAATTGCTCCTTGCACTGTTTTGTAGAATGATTCAAGTTGTATTCTTGCTCACAACGTTAATTGTTGTTATTTCTCTGTATTTGTTGTTCCATTGTACAGCGCCTTGGTGTAAGGCGCTCAATAAATAAATCAATCAATCAATCAATATCATATCATTTTATCACAGATGCCTAGAAAAATACATAATGCTGCAGTAAGAAATGGCTAGACTGGCAACACCCAAATGCCAATCTAGCCAGGTAATTAAAGTTAGCAGGACTGCTTTATCAGAAATCTCCAGTTAAAAGAAAGTCATACCAAACTGAGGAATGACTAGACTGGCTGCACCAAAATGCCTCTCTAGCCACTAATACCACATATCATGCCTGCTTAGCCTGGACATGGACATCCATAATGATTTATCACACAATCCCGCCCCCCAACATATCCCCTCTCCCTCCCACCTACTACCACAACCTTCACAATCAGCTCCTTGGCCCAGAATTACCTCCACGTCCCTCTTCCTTGTCCCAGAGCTTAATTATGAGGCTCCTTGTCTCATAGGTAAGTTCTGGGATGAGGAACAGTGGGACCAGGAGTGATGAAGATTACAGGTAGCTAAATCAGGCATTACCTCCATGTACCTATACCTCTTCCCAGTACTTGTGTATGAGGCAGAGTGCCTCACACACAAGTACTGCCTCATACATAAGTACTGGGACAAGGAAGAATAGGGCTAGGAGTAAGCAAGGCATTAAACACAAGTAGTGGCGCAACACCATTGAGTTGACTGGGCTTCAGCACTACCCCCCCTGAAATGTTGGGCTATATTGACTCAACCTGGCTAACCTTTAGAGCAGTTGACGGACCGAACAGGACACAGACATTAAACGGCACCTGGTTTTTGCTGTTAACAAGAACCCAGCAATTACCAACGTAAAGCATTTCACTGTTAGTACCTGCATTCAAATGCCACATTGTTTAGGCAATTGAAATCGTGATGTGGGTTTAGTACTTGCATGCCAGGGTAGTCATTGGAAGGGTAGAGAGGAAACAGGAGACTTAAAGGAGAGAGTTAACTGCTTGTAACATTGAATCTGCACTAGAATAGTCTCATTTAAATGCGTAAACAAGTTGGATGCCCCCACACAAATAAGTATTCCCATCCCCACTGCCTGTGAAGTTAGCGCCTCTCCCAACATTTGAAGGGTTAGCCCCCCCAAAATGAAGGTTTTGTTGTGCCCCTGTTCACAAGCACACACACCATTCACCGTACACTCCCAGTCATCCATACATTTAAGTGTGCACCCTTTCACCATACAGGCACACTCAGGCAGCCACCCATACATTTAAGTGTGCACCCTTTCATCATACACTCACACAGGCAGCCACCTATACATTTAAGTGTGCACCCTTTCACCATGCAGGCACACTCAGACAGCCACCCATACATTTGAGTGTGCACCCTTTCACCATAGACTCACACACGTCATTGAGTTGAGGGGTGCCCTATTACTTCAAAAAGAAATTGGGGCTCATTACGGGTCCAGCGGTAACCGTGCCGGTGCTACCGGCGGGTTGCCGCCTGACCCGTAAAAAATTACTAGCACCTGACTTCCCGGTGCCACCGTGCTATTTCAAGTCCGGCGGCCGGGAAATCAGGTGCCGGTAATTTGGTTAATCCTCACACTCCACGGGAATGGGGACACAGAAGCACCTGCACCATTGTTAACAGTGCTGGTGCTTCCGTGACGGGTCTGCCTACTGTGGCTGCTGTACCTGGCAGGGTCAGACCTGTTGGGCACAGCAGCCCCGGCAGGCAGACCTGTTATATGCCGGTCTGGAAACAACAGTGCCTGTAAACTTACCAGCACCATTGTTTCCGGACCGGCATGGTCAGAATGAGCCTCATTGTTTATTTTTTAAGTCACTGGGCCTCATCACGAGTCTGGCAGTAACCCTTAAATGCGGCGGTAGTGCTATTACTGCCGCATTTAAGGGTCCACCAGATCATGGCCTTGGCGGATTTCCCCCAGGCTCAGAGCCGATTTTCTGCGCTGTTACCACCGGCGGGAAATCCGCCGGCGGTAATAGTGCAAATTTTCTCCATTGGGCCCAAGGGGAATGAGGAATTCCCGAATGGGCCCAATGGGGAATGGGCACTAACCGTTCCGCCAAACCCGTGATCCAGCGCTAATAGCGCCGGGGGGTTGGCGGAAGGGCTAATAGCGCTGGTGGCAATACCACCAGCGTTACCACCCAACTCGTGATGAGGCCCACTATAACTTCATAAAGAAATTATTTCAGTTAAGGACCGAACCATAACCAAAATAATTTCTTTCCTCCAGTCTATGGTCTTCCATGTCATGGGGTAGGGAGGCCCGAGGACTTCAAAAAGAAAGTGTCTTTATGTAGTCACTCTGCCTTCATAAAGAAATGATTTCTTTTTCAGAAATGTTCTTTATGAATGAAAAAAAGAAAAATATTTTCTTTTTTTTAATTTATTTTGGGGCCCCCTCCCAGGACATGTGCTGGCTGGGCCCCCCCGCACCGCGGGGGTTGCGGGGGCCCCTGTTACGCCAGTGCCCGGTCCCTGACAGAGGATATCAGGAACTGCCCCGATCAGAAGCAAGGTGTGCTGGTGGAAGAGAATCCACAACAGGGCAAAAACAGCTGTGATGCCTGTGGCGGAGCGCAGCGGTGTCTGGTCTGCCTGGGACCCGTGATAGTGGTTAATGCAGGACCAGGGTGCCGCAGGGTGGGAGGGAAGAAGCAGGCCAGCAATGACTGGTGGACTAGTGGAAGTATCAATAGCCATTGATTGGAAGAGAGGCACAGTGGGGTAAGCAGCGCCAAATCGAGGTGGGGTGCAGTAACGGTTCCCAGTAGGTGGGAGAAGGCAGGCAGCATCTGGTCTCACCAGGCTCATGAGCATTAATGAAGACAGCGGAGTGATCAAGACTGCTGTAGATTCACCAAGAAGCAGCACTGAAAGGGAGAATTGATGTTTGAAGCCTGCAGCAATGATATAAGCAATGTGACACAGGGCCTCATTACAAGTCTGCCAGTCCGGAAATAAGGGTGCCGACACCGTTGCGCGCAGCAAGTCTGACCTGAAAATGGGTTTTTGAGCTGTCAAAAAAAATTGTAATCCCCAAAATAAATGCATAACACAGGCATGCTATTTATACACATAGAAAAGTTTGAAGAACACTACGCACTTTTACGCAGAAGGGACTGCAAAGTGTCACACTTTTTGAAAGAGGTTAGAAAAGTGCCACATGTTTTGAAAGAGTTTTAAAAAGCACCACACATTTTACAAGTGTTTTGGAAAGTGCCTCAGGTTTTCAAAGTTATTTAAAAAGTATTGCAAGTCTTGGATGAACATTTTTAAACAGTGCCACATGGCTATGTATTAGGTATTGCCCAAATTGTTCATTTACAATTGTTCGAATGAACAATTGACCGAATTTAAAGGGGGAGCTCCCAGGGGAGCACCGGAGACCCAAAGTGAAAGCCACAGCAGGCAGAAACACACGCGGTTATGTTTACATGCCGCGTAGTGTTTCTACCTGCAGCTGATTTCCCATTTGGGGCTCTCGGGCTCCCCGTGGGGAGCCCGAGAGCCCCAAATGGGAAAGCAGATTCAGGCAGACACAACGCGGTTGTTTTCCGCAATGCCACGTTGTGTCTGCCTGAATCTGCTTTTCCATTTGGGGCTCTCGGGAGCCCGAGAGCCCCAAATGGTAAAGCAGATTCAGGCAGACACAACACGGTTGTGTTGGAAAACGCTGCGGTTTTAAAACCGCAGCGTTTTCCAACACAATAACGTTGTATTTATGTTTGCGGTCGCTTCAAAAGCGACCGCAAACATAAATACAAAGTTTTTAAAGCTGCGGTTTTATTTCTAAGTTTTCCGGGCTCCTCCAGCCCGGAAAACTTAGAAAAAAAACCGCAGCTAGTGCTTATTTTTTGTAAAAAAAATAAATAACACTTACCGAGATTCAGCTGCAGCTTTCCTGCTCTGGTCTCCGGTCCGCGTCCTCCGAGTCCCGGCACTAATGAAGGGAAAGCCACCCAGCGGTAGACTTTGTTTACTACAGCTGGCTGGCTTTTCCTTCATTAGTGCCGCAAAAGCAAAAGCCAGCACAGGAGGGCCTCCATTTCACAAAATGGCTGCGCCCCTGTGCTTGCTTTTTCGAATTTTGAGCTTGAATAGCTCAAAATTTTACATAGGAAGTTTTAAAACGGAGGATGCTAGTATATTTTTTTTTTATGTGGCCTATCTATTTTTTAAATAAAAGTTTTTACTAGACCATCCCTTTAAGTCCATAGTATGGCATACAGAGATATTGGACAGTGAGCACACGGATTATTTGATTAGCAGTTAATCAAAAAACAAATTTAGGCATGCCTAGCCGTAATTTACTTACAAATATCCATACCCTTGTTCATGCGGACCAGTATACACGTTGATATGTACCAATAGTGCGTATATACTTAAACATGTATTGTATCCCGCATTCTTGTAACTGAGATCACTCAGTTCTCAACTGGTGCTGTGCTGTTTGCCAAGTCCCCTTCATTATCAATTGTGGGCCAATTCCATTATATTTCTAGACCCACCCTGCCAACAGGCCTCATTCCAAGTCTGGCGGTAACCGTGTTGGAAAAACCAGCAGGTTGCCACCAGACCGAAATGAATTACCGGCTCCGGACTTGCCGGAATTACTGGGGCATTACAGTCCCAGTGATCCGGTAATTCCATAACCGGCATTCCATTACTCTCATTCCCATGGGGTCCCATAGGACTCCATGGGAATGGGCACTGTGGAAACACTGGCCCCCCTTATTAACGGTGCCAGTTTTTCCATTTCCGTCAGCAGGCGGGTGGCATTACTCCCACCTGGTCAGACCTGGCGGGAGTAAGGCCACCCACCTGCTGAACTCGTAGACTGCTGGTCCAGAGACAACGGTGGCGGTGGGTTTACCGCCACCGGTGTTTCTGGACAGACAGGGTCATAATGAGGCCCAATGTGTCTTATGCCTAAACAATACCCAACCATGTAGAGATAATAACAAGGATCCACACTTGTTTTTGCTCAAACCATACTTAATGTCTCTACCATACAATCAAAACATGTAAAAAATCAGCATATGAGTCTTCTTTTGTTTCCAAAACTGCAAGTTTTTAGGATATTTATAAAAACATGCACAATTAAATTCTTCGTTCAGCCCCTTTGGTGTTAGGGTCCCCAGTTGGTCTATCCAGAAGGATTCTCTTTGGTCAAGTCTCTTTTGCATATTCTCATTTTGGATCATTCTTGCCAACTACTTCCAAAATTTGAAAATGTATCTGTGCTAGGTTATGATGTTTATCCTGACAATTACTAGCCACCACAGAGTTTACATTTCTATTCCTTATACAGGATCTATGTTCATTTCAACATAGGTTTGCCTTTCTCTTAGATTGGCCAATGTAATAGAGACCACATGGACATTTTATTGCGTATATTATGCTTTGTGTGTCACAGGTTGTGTAATCTCTTAAATTGATTCTTTCTCCAGTGTGTGGATGATTCACTATGGCTCCTTTCTGTACATATCCACAGTTGCTGCATTGTAAACATGGGAATGTCCCCTTACGAGGAACTGGCGGCAAATTTAAAATCACTCGATACAGAAATGCAGGAGATCGAGAAGGAGCTAGTAGCAACATTAAGCAAGGAAGAAGTAGATGGGATTCTGCTAGATATTAACACCAAATTGGCAAATTATAAATCTGAATTGGAAGCGAAAAAGATAGGAAAGTTTAGAAGAGACAAGTATGACTACAGAACGAGGAGGTACACACCGGGATTGAGAAATATTGTCCACCATTGAGAAAGCCAAGAACAAATTATTCCAGCAACACTTCAAGTTCACAGTCAGAGGCAACAG
Organism: Ambystoma mexicanum; assembly: GCF_040938575.1. NCBI lineage: Eukaryota > Metazoa > Chordata > Amphibia > Caudata > Ambystomatidae > Ambystoma > Ambystoma mexicanum. The sequence continues at coordinate 554,278,043 of NC_090922.1, forward strand.
GTGACCCAACAAACTCTGGAGTAGACAGAGGAAAAGATAATTAGAGACCCGGGAACAGGAGCAACTTCATCATCAACATCAGGAGCTACTTCTTTAGGGAGAGAACTAAGAGAACGAGAAGGGGAAAGATAAAAAGCGCGAGAAGGTCCATTGACGAGACAAAAACAAAGGAAAACCTAGTGATCAATCTGTCATCTAGGGTCTAAATGGGACAGAAGAAAGAAACTTTACAAAAAGCATTAAGTTTTGTTCCAACATACAACATTTCCCTATTTGACACCAAAGTGGAATTATACAGATTTGTAAGAAAAACTAAGCTAAAGGTATTCTTCAATGAGTTCGAAGAACAAACACAACCTGAAATGGAGGATTCTAGATACAAAGAATTCAGAAATAAAAGCAGCTTCATACCACCTACCAGCATTCCCTCTATTGAAATGTTTCACAAACAAGTAATCAAAGATCTTGAATCAGTCCGCTTTAAACAGTAGAGGCGTAGAAACCTTAAACCACATGAATTGGCCCCTGTAATGGATTTATACAGTGATGAAACAATAAACATTAGACCGGCGGACAAGGGTGCGGCGCTGGTGATCTTGAACACGACAGATTACGATATGGAATGTAAGAACCAACTGGAATATAGGAACACGTATGCAACATTGGACATGGACCCCACGATTGTGATCAAGCAAAACCTAGAAGAATTGCTCTACAAGGCTGAAAAATTAGGATTAGCCATTATAGGAAAATATTTCTAAGGAATGAGCACCCATGCATGCCTAATTTCTACACATTACCCAAGGTGCACAAGGACCCAATCAATCCACCAGGAAGGCGATTGTGGCAGGAATCAACAGCCTATTACAACCTATAAGGAAGTACATTGACTACTTTTTGCAGCCACTGGTCCAACAAACCAGCACATATATAAAATACACAACTCACTTCTTGCAACAGCTCAAGAGAGATCAGTACAATCCAGATCACATTTTAGTAAAGAGAAACTGGGGGTTGTTGCACCAACTTGCCAGTACTCTGCGACCTTAAATGTGGGGTTTCCTTCTGGATGGGTGTCGCAGTCTGAGGAGGAACAGAGGTCAAGACCCCACCTCTGAACATAAATCAAAACACAGAACACACCCTCCACATGACTGCTTTGCCACACTTAAGTGTATGTGATTCTAGAAACGGTTGATTATTTGTACAAACAGTTTTAGGTTATATCGCAATTTGCCCTTTACTGATGACACGTGCTTCGGCAAAACTGCTTGCCTTTCTCAAATCAGGGCTTAAGAACACAAATAATTGGCAACAAAATTAAACCATTGAGAATGTGGTAGTCATAAAAATATTTCACATGTAGTGATGCGTTGAGACAGAGAGTTAGGGGATGGGGGTCGGGAAGGATTGTTTTTGGAAGAAAGAGTTATAAAACAGAGAGATAAAACACAAAGACACAAAACAACAAAAACATTAGACTCAAACCGTGTCCTTGGTTAAAAACAGGCAGCAAAAAGATTATTGGAATGTGCCATTTGAAAAACAATTTAGCATTACACGTTATGATTTGGGCTATCATTGATGCGTATGTTATAAACATTTTGTCCAATTGCAACATCATTCACTGTGGTGTCATAGCAGACATTAGATGGCTAAGTTGATGTAAGACATAATTGCAGAGTCACCTGGACATCACATCAATCCTATTTTATTCAGATTATTAATACCAATATTGCCCTGCTGGGTTAGTAGTTTGCCTTATTTGGTCGAACTGTGTTGCTCTGCAACAGTTTGATGCAGGAGTAATAACTGGGGTGAATACCCTCTGCAGAAAAGCAAACCACTGTGCGGGTAATCTGTAGGCGTTTGCTCAGTGCATGTGTGCACATCTTTGTTGCACTCCGTACTGTTTATGAATCTGGTGGCACACTTCACTTAATATACGCCTGCACTTAAAATGCTGATGAACTCATCTCACATTTGTAAGCTTTGTGACCGAGAAAACGGATAACAAGTGGTCATTTGTATGTGCGAACATCTAACAATTGTGCATATTGCATTGCCTTTTATCCTTTTCATTCATTTGTACCTCTAACTGAATGCACCCCAACAACAATAACCTAAGACTCGGAAGCCGCGAAATACGGCATATCTATAACTGAATCCGGGTCCTGGACTGCACTAGTAACTGAGCACTCGTGCATTTATTAGCTAGTATATTAAAAAATGTACCTGCGAATTTTCAGCCAGATAGCGCGTCAGCTATGCAGCACACAATGCGAGGCACAGGCATTTTGCGTCGATTTGTATTCGTATGGAGCGTCGACATCTGTGCTGGCCTGATTTTATATTGCCTGCCCACTGTTGCCTACAGATAGCATTGAAACACATAGCAGTAAGAATACCATCTGCAATGTTGGCCTTTGGCTACTCCCGCCATCCATGTTTCACAGGTCAATGGAAGCCAGTGGTACTCGTGAGGCCTGCCGCAGGTCGATCCCAGAATGTTTATAAAATGTTCCGAGACAGAGAACAGCTCACATTTTCCAAGCGCAAAGACATAGGCTCTCTTTTTATTCAGAACATGGTCAGCCCTCGTTATCCAGTTCACACTGCAGGGAGAGCACCCAAGAAGAAGCCCCTTCTCTAACATGCAGTCCCTTTTCATAGTTCCTTCATCTCCTGTGTCCACTTTCCATAGGCATCTATAAGTTCACCCAATGAGAATGAATATACTCCTAAAAATGCGAATTCTTTTCTTAACGTAGTATCTTTAATCAACAACCCAGGCATCACCATCTTGTAATATCACGTGATGGATGATTCATTACGAACACAATAGCCCTTAGTCAAACTAAGCACATTACTGCATACATGTTTTTATTTTATTTTCCATGTTCCTTCCTTCCCTCCTTCCGGAAACGTGCTGTAACACATTTTGTTCTTGGTCCGTTTACTGCCCGTCTTCCCTAACAGTACCGTTGCATCTGTTTACCTGCTCGCTCGTTGCTGTTTTTATGCACCAGATAAAATATTTTTCTCACATGTTTAATTCTGCATGTCTTGTTTTATGCAAATGTAACCCTCGGTGGGTTTGTAGAAACACCATTCTATATTCTCAAGATTTCAGTAATATGGAGCACTTTTCCAGTATTTTAGAAAAATACCTCTTTTCAGCAGTTTACCCTTGTGATGCTGGAAATGCATCGGAGGGACAGGGCCTCCATATCCTTGTCCTTTACTGCCTTTTTATCATCTGTTCTGTCATATTTTCCGCGCAGGAGTTCATGTGGGCTCCTGGCGGTGCAGCTCTCTCTCTTTTGGTTTGGTGAACAGACCGATGGGATACCCTTACGGCACCCATGGGTGGAGGGTACAACCCTGTGCCCCTAGTGTATGTTTTTGGGCACCTGTGGGAGGCCCGCAGAGCAGGGTATGGGCTGGTGGCAGCTCCATGCTGACTTTGATAGGTGCGCTGAGTATCCTCCATTTTGGGATCCCCAGGCCCTGCCATTGGAATCAGTTGATTCCTGATGGAAAACAAGATGGCCCCTGTGGCCTCTTGATTTCTATTACCTATTACCTTGTTTTCCCAAAGTCCTGGGAAGCTTTGACTCTGTCCCTTCCCCCTGACTGGCTGTTTGGTGGAAGTTCGAAATATGGTGTTGTTGTGAAGTTCAGTCCAGACTGACTGGAGCCTTCCCAGTGACTGTATGTTGTGGGTACCTCCTGTGGGTGGGACCTGGGTGAATGAAGTGTGTGACCAATATGCACTTCTTGTTGTGGCTGTCTGGTTTCTGGTGTGAGAGACAAAGACTGAGACAGCCCTGCCCGAAACTGGCCTAAGTGCACAGTGTATTGTTGAATGGCTGGGTACTTGTCCCAATCCACATTCCTTGTTGTGAGTGTCTGAGAGGGAGGAGGATGGCCTGAATGCACGGTGTGCCTGATTGGCTGACTGACTACATGAATGCCCTTCTGTATGATTGGCTGCTGAGAGTGACCCAGCAGTGTGGATGAGAGACAAGATAGTATATCGGGGGACCTCTCACCACTGCAAATTGTTCAGAAGCATTCAGAAGCTGTGCCTACACTTTAAGAGTAACTGGAACTGCTGATCCTCAACACCCAGCTGGAAGACGAAGACTTGCTGTTGCATTTGCTTCGACCTGATCTGAAAGCTGCCAAACTCATCAAGGACTGATCCGAGAGAGGACCTGGTAAGGCGCCTTCTTCCCGTGCTACGAGGGACCATCGAGCAACGCTAACCTTCGCCGAAGCTCCCTGGAAGTCAGACCCTCGAAAGGCTGCCGACCCGAGATGGGACCGCCGAGGAGAACGAAGCAAAGCACCCAGACTTTGCCGCTGTCGAAGTCCATTGCCGTCGACCAGGGTTCGCAGGTTTTGTAACCGCTGGAGGCCCGTCAAAGTTGTATTGCCCAGCCATGGGGACCACTTGACGCCGTGCCGCTGACGACCGGAGCCGCCCACTCCCTTTGGCTAAGAACATTTGAATCCAAGGACTCCCTTGTCCGCAACTTCGACCGCTTTGTCCCGCCGGAGAAAGTCGAGGACGACCAACGCACCGAGGAGAGTCCGCCGGTGGGTTTCCCGCCTCCTGAAGGCCACAAAGACTTTGACGACTCAACACCCTTGTTGGGCCACAGTTCTTCCGAAACTCTTTGCGGTCCTCAACAATCTATCGCCAAGGTGCCTTGCACACTTCATCCTCGCAGGACGTCGCTGACGAGCACCGCCTGGATCGAAATCGGGGTCTCGACACCCTTGAACTTCTCATTGCCGCCGTTGACGACAAGTTCACCATCTTCAACGCCTCTCGACGATCCGTGGCTCCTGCTTTAAAGGGAGTCACTCAAGAAGGATCCTTCTACGCGTCTTCGCAGAACTCTACTCCACCAGGAGCATTGGGGGAGTAAAACATTATAGGAGGAAATAAGGCTATTGAACAATATATGGACTGGGCTTGTGCTATATATCTTTATTTGACAGGTTGCCCAGGTGGGGGGATCTCTACACAGAACTGTGTCCATCGGTAGAGGCCAGCATTCTGCCTATTGTTTCAACCATCTTACGTTCCTTCCTATCTCTATTGCTGGTTTCCTCGTTATTGATCTGTGTGACATTTTAACCGTACAGTTGATGCACTTTAATAAGATTTGATGACATTGGTGGTACCACGTTAGAATTGTATATATTTATCATTGTTGATTTCCGAGTACAAAGTGCGTTATTGTGATCGTGTACATACCTTTGAATATTAATTATATAAAAACTGTGTTTTCAGTAATACAGTGTGTGGACATTCCTTTGTGGGGCTTCGGGGACTACACTGTACTTAAGAACCAGCCTGCGTCACCTCCTGAGAAGCTAGGCCTTGATTGCTCGTCCATTGCCACCGCTTGAGAATCTTGGCTGGGGGTCCTCTGTGCCTCTCCTCTACCAAATAGAGAGCGGAAGTACAGGCACCCCCCACCAGTATCTTCACAACCCTTTCCAGCACAACAAAGCAAGTGTTAATGTGGTAGACGTAAATTAGGCATCACAGCATTTTCCATAAATTTTTGTTACATTAACATATCAGATTGTTCATATTGCTAAATGTTGCAGGGTCACGTGAAGCCATCTTCCTTACATTCATCACCCATATCAGTGAGTTCTCCTTCCATTTTAACATTTTGTTGTGACACTCCATAATAACCCAATAGTAATATGAGAAGTCCCCCCTTTTCAGTGCTTCTTGTCAGAAAACTATTTACAAAATTCTATTATACAATTTCACTTGTGATAAATATGGACGAGGAAAATTGCATAATTTTAAATATCGAAAATATTCCTCTTGATATACACAATCTGTGCCTAACATGAACAAACACAATGATCCAACTATTAACTGACCAGTGCAACTTATGTATTCCAGGCTCCATTGATGCAACATAATACTTTGTGTGATGATGTAATGGACTTGATTCTTCCCATTCAATGTGGATCAATGGTCAGGGCCGAAATCCAGAGATAGTAACCACCCTCTGTGATGCACATGTTTTCAAATGAGTGAGCCTAGTTTGATGTAACCATTTAATATCTAAAAGCGTGGTATTACCACTGTTTATTTTGCAAAATAAATTTAGAAATCTAAATATGACAGGGCATTTCTTTGTCTTGAACAAAGGTCGAGACCAGGCTAAGAAGCGCTTCTCAGTTGTATGCTTTTGAAACTAGCTTGACCAGCTCACCGATGTTTAATATTTGACTAAGCAACCTAAGACATTTTCAACAAATCTCTCATCCCATATAAATTGAAGTACCACAGAAAAATACTCTTTAACTGCAGGCATGTTAGAAGAAGTGGTAATGCCAACATATTTGCAATATTGTCATTCTAATCAAATGACTTACCAATCAACTTTGAGATGTAAACATATCCATCATTTCTTTCTTTCTTATTTTTTTCTTATTATCAGCTGTGCTTTATTCTTTCTTTACATTTTATTTCTAATGAAAAATAAGCATTAAACCTATTCAAATAGGGCTGTGATAGAGATTGACACCTTGGTATACTGCATTAGTAGTTACAGAACACCTTTAGTTAGATATGTTACACATTCTAACGTGCTTTCTGTATGTTTATCTCATATCCAAATATTTGATATTGTGCTTGTCCGGTATTCCATGTGGAATTAAGATACATCATTGAAAGAATACTTTTTTCACAGAGGGAACTTCTTACTCTTTGGGCTACATATAAGTGGTTCTCTCTCTGGAAAATACTCAATGTGTCAGTAATGCTCTTTGCTGCACTATACCTTTTTGCACTTTATCAAGCGCCCGTCAGTCCATTCAGTAAGCCCTGCAGTATCTGCATTTAAGATAAAATTCCTTTGCAGCAGTTAACAATCAACCTCATCAATCAGGTAGTTAAATCTAAAAAGCAGAATTAGAAAAAATAAATTCTGCGTTGCATCCTATTATCCTTCTGAGCCATATTCTATCATGGAAAAGTATCTGGGAAAACCTAAAAAATGCCAATTCCCTCCTACTGTTGTGTTAGTTGGTTTAGGGTGTGGTTGGAAGAAATGTTCCCCACAAAAACTAGTGAGGAAATCAATATATATGAATTTGGAAGTTCTCTAGGGCTTATTTTGTTTTTTGGACCCACTGCAAAAGAGTGCCAGGCTTATTCTAAGGATGGAGGCATTAGTCCAAGAGTGTGTACTTTGTTATTGTATGTACCTTTCCCTGCATGCCACAGATATCTCTTTGCTGGCTTGCAGTGTTTTTCCTTGATTCCTTCTCCCTATATTCTCCTGAAAACACATGAACGAGATTATATGATACAACAATCTGAATTCATTTTTTATTTAAGTCAACCCACACAATGCAGGGTGAGAAGAGAGCCCCAATCTATGACATGCTCACTCAAACCTAAACACAAATGCAGATATAGCAATGGCGTTATTATGTTTCAAGCAAGAACCATCTTACGGAAACTGCTAGACTCCAGGTACCATACAATCTTGAATAAAAAACAAAAAGCCAACAAACATATATCGCTCAAACCAACAACTAAAGGAGCTGATCTTGAAACAAACAGCAATACCAATTATAGCAGTTTAAATTCCTTTTCCCAGATATGTTCAAACCTTGACCACATTCCCCTCTGGAAACCGAAACAAATTATCATCAACCTCTCAACAAAACCTACATCACTCTAAAGCCCCCTTTCAGGGTAAGGCAAGAAACTAGTAACCAGTCTGGCTGTGGAATCACAAGTAGAGCAAGGAGATCTTGATGGAGCTTCCAGAAACCAGCAAAGTACATCTGTCAAGTAAACTAAAAACAAATGAAGGCATCAAAATAGGCATAAGTGCCACATTGATTACCAAAAATTGCAAATAATATGTGCAACATACGTCAAGAAGCCAATCACACTGCCGTGCGAATAACTGAGATTTCATTTAGCAGTAAATGCCAAAGAAGTTGACTGTCTAGACAATCAAGGACATACAATGATCACTGGAACTGGAAGAAGTGGGGGTGGAGTAGCACTGATCTTATCTAATCTTATTTGAGCTGTGCTGCATTATGCTGGAGTCAAAAGCATACAAATCACTTGAAATTAATGGCACAGAGGGCAGGTTATGCCACATTTAAGGCCCAAAGATCAAGTTAAAGTCTTGAGCAAAACCCTTTGGCATTAGGAAAGTGAGCTGATATTATATGGTTGTCAATTTGCTTGCCCTTATCTTATAAGCACAAAAGGTATTTGCCAGAGAACTGTGTCAGTGCAGATAAAATCATCACTGGGTCTGGACCTGCCCTCACCTGCGTCTACAGGTGCACGAAGGAACACGCTGAGAAGTGACCTATAAATTGCCAGTTCAAACATTAGAGGTAATGCAACCACCATGAAAAATAGAATAGATTGTGCCACGCAAGCAGGGCAAGACGTAGGGCACATTTACAAGAGTAGGGGAAGGTTGCAGAAAACACAGATAGGATTATACAAGTAGCATAGAGATGTGCATAGGTAGGGATAGGTTGCAGAATACATGGGAAAGGTATCAATTGTGACATTATGCAATGCAGTAGACATGAAGAACATTAACGTGGCGTAGAAAGAGCTAGAGCACCACCATCTTTAAGACAGACCTCTCTAAGGCATCCATTCTGAAATACTGAATCCTGACACTAAAACTGCTAAGTACACAATTTCGAGCCTCACTGTGTTAAGACAGCAGTCCAGGCATCAAGGTCAGTGCACTCGAAACTACACTAAATACCATTTCTCAGGAGCACACAGAATGCAACTATAAAGTCTAACATTTCTCTGAAGGTCAGTTGCCTCAACTAACTTCATCGATGTTCTTCCCTCACACCTGGGACTGTCCCACCTCTCACTCCATCTGAGATGGACCCCCGCTACTTTAGCTGTGCCCAATTTCTGCATGTATTTTCACCTTCTTCTGCCAACAATCAAATTTAGCTGTGCCCCGTTGCTGCATGTGACTTCACCTTGTGCTGTCAAAAATAGAATTTAGCTGTGTCTAGTTGCTGCATGTGTTTTCACCTTGTCTTGCCAAAAATCGAATTCCCCTGTGTTACTCCCTCCCTCAAAACGTGACTGTCGGGTGACCCCTGCAAGTATTGTTGACCAAACAATGTACTAATGGTGATTAGTATCTGTAGCCTCTATGTCCTGCCTGCTGTTTCTCCTCCTCCCCTTCCCTTCCCACTCTACCGCACTCTCTCTGCTAGCACTCTCCTCTTCTATCCTCCTTGTATTGGTGTATTGTCCCCCTTCTGTTTTCAACCACCCCATCCTCATCTCCCCTCCACCCTACTTGCCCATTCCCTTATACTTTAAAACTGCTTAACTACTCGGGCGTATAATGCCCAGTAGTCTACCTTTCCTACACTCCTTTTCCCTCCCCCTCTCACCCACCCACCCCCTCCACTGCATTTATGTCACGCTGCTATATAATTGTATAATCCACTTTAACTGAGCATTGTATAGTAGCCTGTCTGTTCTACCTCCCCTCCCACCCACCTTTATCCTATTTGTGTAAGGCACTTTGAAAAACTAAGGACTGACCTCAGACATGAAAGAGAAATCTCCACTGTTATATATACTATTTGCACTTATCCCTGCACTTTCCCTGCTCTGTGCAGGCCTGTATCATTCAGAAAGTCAACGGCTCTGAATGGCTGTTGTGTTTTTGTTCCACTGCCCCCCCCCCTCCTTGAGTGCTTTGAAACACTTTTGTGTATATAGGCTCTATACAAATAATAAATAAAAATAAATACATAAAGTTTGTTTCTATTGGCAGCAGCAAGAAAACACAAATAGCTTTTATCTCCAGGATACCAAGCCAAATGATCTCATTATGAATATGAACATAGTTTTCTCAGTGGTTCCTGAACAACAGCATACACAGGGCAGCATAGCACAACATTTAATAAATAGATGAAAATGAATTACCATGTGATCGGGATAGTGATTGTCTATTCCAGGTACACTAGACTGGGCACCTGGTACTCCCTTGGTACATCCAGTCTGTAAGCGACTTCAATTCAACACTACAGCTAAATCAATGCCTAGTCTGGGATGCTGATGGAAGCCCTTATTGATGTATTTGTATGTCCAATTCATTTACTCTGGATGACAACCCTTATATAACACCCCTCTCTCAGAATCCCCCTGACCCCGCTGAGCCAAGAAGTAGGTTTGTTTTGCAAATGTAAAAGGTTTATTTGAAAATTAAACAATATATATCTATCACACTTTTATAGTAAATTAATATTTGATAGCACACTTGTGAGGATGATAGTGATCAACAATGGATAATGTTACAGTGGTACACTCTTTTTGATGGCTTAGAAGTGAGATAGAGAGGATAAAGTTGCTGAGACTGCATTTATGGCTTCAAGGACAATGCAATGATGAATGAAAATGCAGTACAGAAAATAAACTTGATATGACTTCAACAAAAGACAATGTAATCACAATGTAATCAATTTTCTTTGACAATTCACCCCCCCCACTTTATGCAAGGTAAAGAGAGGGAAGGAAAACACACAGTTCTCATGAATGCAATCAAATATAATTCAGTTCCCCCCTAGCAAGCTTAGAGGAAAAGGGATGATTTTAACACAGGCAAAGTACTTTAAAGGTGGTATGCAAAGAAGTGAAAAATATGCTCAAATGTGTTTAATTCCCTCTAGAGGTTCAGGGTGGGTGACAGCTACTTTGTATTAGTTCAGGATCACTTTAGCAATGCTCTATGAATGATTGTCAGGTTGCACACGAATTTTAGCAAGGAAAGCAAGGACAAATATTTTTACACGTGGCTGAAATTAAGCAAAATGTCAAATCACGGCAAATTTAGTCACGTGCATCGAGCGCAATTACGGAGGCACTATAAGGAATAGGAAGTCGGTTCTAGGCTCGTGGGAAAGCTTAGAATCTTAGCTTTAAGATGACAGTTAAAACTCGCTCCAAACGGTTCCGGAGATACGGCCGATTTAGTAAAGGTAGTTTTTCGGATTTTAAATTTTAAAGCTCAGAATGACAGATGACAGTTTTCAGTTTTAAAGATGACAGAATGACACGATTCTAGGAGGCAGTTCTAATAGGCTAAAATAGTTTGGATTAGATTATTTTAAACTAAGAGATTGGTTTTGGCACAGTACTAGCTGGGTACTCACAATAGATTTTGGACAGGAATGCGACTTTGTCACCGATCGGGTCAGGATTGGCTGGACTTCTGCTAGCAGTTCTTCACAGCGATCTGGTCTCTGGTTCTCTCTGGTTCCGGATACAGCACTGCTTTCTGGATACTGCTACAGGTTCTTGCAAAAGTTCTTGGCAAAGAATTCAAACAGCTCGCCCGGCTGTTGAATAGTTTGGTTGGTTTTGAGGCCTGCTGAAGAGGATTCAGCTTGTGGATTCAGGCCTCTCTGCTACAAATTCTGGAGTTAATTTCTGGTCTCTGGAGATTGATGGATTTGAAGTCTGGATCTCTGGATGTGAAGTCTGAAGTCTCCCGGCAAAGCGTCCCGCAAGAAAGTGGAAAGTGATTGTCTCTACCTGGGTTTCAATGTTCCTTTTTATGTGTTTTGAAAATGGGTGTGTGCCTGGGCCTAGCTAAGCCTGCCCCTCTCACTTATCATTGGCCAAGCTTTCCTCTGTCCCTTGATTGGGGGAAAGAAATGGAGTGTCAGAGTGATGCTGTAGGTTTTATGGTCAGAGGAACCTCCCCTTGTCAAATTGCACACAAATCTATTTCTGACCCAAATACATTTTTATCTATGTACCATTTTTCTAATATTATAGGTCCAGATAACATATTTTCTGTAGCACCAAACCATCCGATCCCTGTCTTTGTACGATGTTGTGTCCACTTATGACAGAATTCTCCCCTTTTCATCCAGATAACGACCTCTAAACCTTTCCAGATTTTACACACATGTGCACCAGGGATATGGGTTTCAGATGATAAAGTGTCAGATTTTTACCATGCATACATTTGGAGTAACAACCTTTTTTTCTGCTACTATCCCCAAGAACATCCCACAGGGTCCTAACACCTCTTAAAATGTGCACAGAAAAATCACAAAAATGATGATGTTATTTACATAATTTTGACAAGTCCGCACTGTGAATTATCCATCTTTTTAAAATCATGCTCTGGCCCCAAAAGGGGTGTGGTTTTCCAAAGCACATGGTGGAATTTCTGGTTTATCCACTTCCCCCAAGCTCAGCCTGCCCTCACAGGCACTGCCCCTCCCAGTTTCTCCCAAGAGGAAGCCATTTTACAACCCCCCGCCCCCAATATAACATTTGCCTGAGTCCAGGACAGGGCTTTGTTCAACTTCCTGCAGTCTGCAGGTACCACTCCCCTAATTCAATCAGAGAGGTGTCACCTCCTTTTGGTGGGACAGCAGGATGCAGCCAGGCCTGGGAAGAGTTGTTGAGCCAGTTCAACTCCTGTCGGGGGTAGTTGTCAGGCAGAATTCAGCTAAATGTCACTTTAGTTCCCAGTTTTCTACATTCAAATCCAACTTACAATTTTTGCACATGCAGCTAGAATGCTGATTCTAAGTTCAAAACTATGACATTTAAACAATTGCAACCTATGTGACACTCACAAGTAGGTCACTCAGTTATTCTAAACATTTTGATTTTAGTAGCTTTAAACCCAAATGCACTTAAACTGCTGACATCCCCAGTTATTTTTTTTATATATACATTAAATAATTACTTCCTTCAAGTCATTTCAGAATATAGTTTTACATTGTATCCACCTCTTAGCAAGTCTTTCCTTTGCCTGGTTTGGGTTCATTTGTTCAGTTTTACACAAAAGTCTGGTGGTTTTAAAACGCCGGCTTTCTGATAGTGGTGAGCACCAGTATTGCAACCATTTTGACATTAAGAAAATGAATTCCCCACAGTTCTGGGTTGCTTTTGGCAATCAGCATTGCCATTCCCAATGGTTTCAGGCTACTATGTGTGTAGCCCAATGGTGGTTTTAGGCAGTGCCCTCCTGTGCTCACAACATAGGCAAAAATGGGTGGCAGCCTATTCTTCATGTGCACTCTCTGGGGAGTTCTGGCCATCATGATGTTTCCAATGCCAGTAATGCACAGTTTGATGGTAGGGCTTGGATGCATGGGTAAAAACATCCCACAAGACATAGGGATGGTATGCCAAGCCCATAAACAAAATGGCAGATAAGGCCTCAAGCTTGGAAACGAGAATTTAGTGACTTCTTCAAATGTAATTGTAGCAGTTTGTTCTTCTCCCCTTCCTTACCACGCACCCTTAAACCCGATGAAATTGCTCATGTTCGGGTGAGCAATTGTTGACCAATCAGGACCCTGACCTCGCTGTTGGCTAGTGTAGTAGAATGACAACAACCAATTATATGATAGAACGCAATGTAACATTGTTAGTAGGATGAGCTTAGGAGGAGCTATCAGTTATGGAATACCCAATAGTAGTAGTATTCGCTTATGGGATGTATAGATGTTATATCTCACTAACCAATAGGATGAGTGTTGTATAGTGCTTGGGATGGATGTAGAAGCTTGGTGATATAAGGGAGTATGTTTGTTGTGACTGAGAGAATGTCTGTAGCAAAGCTTCTAGACCCAGGCAGTTGGAGAGCCCCTGCCTGGGTGATGGGATCCAGTGGTTCTCACTAGTCATCTTAATGTAATCTAATGTAACTGGACTAGAGTAACTTGCTGGAATCTACCTGATGTGCCTGAGGATCCTGCTTAATTTCAATGAGTTAATACAAGTATTTTTCGTATCACTAACCATGACGTCATATGTGACGTATATGTGGCTTATAAGCCTGTGTTTTGTATTATAATGTTCAGAATGCTCTTGTGTGTTTTCCCGGACGTTCATGTTTTAATAAAGCTGTGTTTTTCTGTGCACTTGGTGTTACTCTAGTTCTTGGGTTGCTATTGTTTCAGTTTTTACTCTCCACTGTGAGAGTGTTGAACATTGCATCCAAGGTACCCCACAGCCTACAAATGCACGCATAGGACTTCCCTTCATGGAATTTAAGATTTTTATAAAACGACCCCTGAAAGGATGAAGGCGCTCACACCCAATAAGTGAAATAACGTATTTATTAGCCTTCAAGTGGTTCAGCATAAGACCCCCCCAACACATCCACCAGCATCTAGATCTGCAACTGACCCATAACATTCCATTGCTCTGGAAACTTCCACACTCCATCCCCTGTTCCACAGGAGAGCACATTATAACAACCCCCTTTGTATGTGTTTTCTATCATGTCAAGTGTATAAAATAGTGAGATTTGGGAGTTCTTAAATCACAGTATATGCTTCCTACAGAGAAGTGCTGTTCCATTAAAAATATACTGGTGCATGAATGACATGAGCTGAAATTACTGTCCTCTTACAAGTAAAGGCCAGATGTGCCAACAGTGTCCTGTCAAAGGTAAAACAGTCCCAAAGTGAAGGATTGGTATCATTAAATCGAAAAGTAAAGCACCACTGATTTGAAGTGTTTGTACTCCATCTCATCGAACTTTTAGCAGCCCCCTAGAGAAGTGCTACTGATAGTGTGGTGGCGACAAGTTGGGCTCTGCAGCAACATGTCATCCAAGTAGTGAAACAACGGACTCCTCGACTCCGAAGCCCCATCACAAGCCCTAACCTGTTACTGATAAGGTTGCAGAAAGATAGGAAACAACCTAATTTGCATCTCTAAGTGAGTCTTGATCCTTAGGATAAAGGTATACTATGCAATCACATGGGGGTTGCTTACACACGAGAGACCGGACATTCCAGCTGGACCTAGCCAACTACTGTACCTAATGCTTTAGGTTGGTTGAGAAGTGGTTAATCCATTGTCTTCATCATTAAGATGATGCCATTTCTTTCCATATTCCCAGGAAATCTATCTCTGTTCCTTTTTTCAATTTGGGTGATTTGGCCAAAAATTAAAAAAAAACAGAATCCCAAAAGACTGAATGTTTCTTTTTTAATTGTCTCCCCATTTGACCACATATATAAGTGGGGGAGACCCACTACCACCCCCCTCTTATTTTCCACAGTTTTTGTTAACTGTATCCCCTCCAACCCCCAGCTATATATGTGGTCAAGTTCAGCATCCCATATTCGGTCTTCTGGGATTTGGTCTTTTCGCCCTCAATCTTTTTTGGGTAATACCCCTTGTTTAACTCTAAAGCCTATCTCAGGGGTGGATTGGACTTCACACAGATCAGACATGTGGCCGGAGGGCAGCAACCTCAAAGGATCCAGGGCTGGTTGGCTGCCTCTACATGTGATCACTGTCCACCCTTCCCCTTTCCCTCTGAAGACCAGGTCTGCCTCAACAGAAACACAACAATTAAAAAGACACTTTAGAATAACCAAAGTGCTTGGGAGACTTTCGGCAGCCCTTCCTCAAACAGTCATCAGTGCAAAGAGGCCTTGTTACTGTTCAGCTACACAGCTCATGCGCACCTGCAGGGCTGTGTTATTTACTTGCTGCTAAGGTCTGTGCTTAAACTGTAGGTAGCACGTTCAAGTTCCGGAAGGAACACATCCATTATTTTTTAGTGTTGTGACGCATGGTAAGAAACACTATATAGAATGAACGCTTATTTATGACATGGGCCAGGCACACCACATGTTTACGCAAATTCAGAGCAAAGTGTTTGAGAGAGAACATCCATATTTTCCCTTGTGATGCAACCATGTTAGCAATGGGTTTTAGAAGGCTCCTTTTCTGTGGAAGAATTTCTGAGGACCGAGACGTTCACAATGTGTATTTAGGTTGATTATTTCGAATGTTTTTGAAGTGGGGTGGAGTCCCATGCTGCTCGGGCTTGTGGTGGCATCCCAGTCCATCCATGGCCTATTTCTAGAAGAACCAGTGCTTGTCATTTTCTAGTAGTTATTTAACCTAATTAGCTAACCTATTGATGAGCTTAGCTGGAAACGTTAGACCAATAAGTGACGCAAATAGGTGATAAACACTAGCCTGCAGTGATGTACTAGTCGTTAATGACCAGGAAGACCTTAGGTAAGACATCTCTGAATGGAGGGGTGATGGGGTTGGGCAGGAGGGGGCGGCATATGCGGAAGGATGGCACGTGTCACGTCACGACCCTCAGCCCCCCGCCTGCACTCCTCCCGGCACACAGTGTCAGTGCAAAGCGTCCAAGCCAGAACTGGGTGGGTGTGTCGGGGTTGGAGAGGGCGAGCAGATGCCATTGGCAGGTTGTCCACGGTACAAGGAGGGGGTCAAGCGGTGGGAATGCCGCCATTTAAGGGGCAATGGGAAAGAAAGTATTGCCTTCAAAGGATGGTGGAGCTATCACTGCCCAGTGGAGCTTGCAGGCAGTAAAGATGGAGTTAGGAACGGTTCCTTTTAATTATCTCTGCTGCTCATTTTCAGGCACTTATTGAGTCCCCAATCTTTCCCCAGCTGTGGTCCTTGCCTCAGAGACTCCACAATCCGCCTGGCAGATTCCAGTGGGAGCGTCTCTTGCGGTATTCTTTGGAATGGCTTTCATCGTGGTTGGCGTGGTTATTCTTTACAAGAGATACCGGCCGGGAGTCAGAAATCACAGAGGTATTATCATCAGGGTGTCTGGTAGCACCCTCCAATCAACAAGTGGTGAAGCTGGCAGCACCTCAAATTTTCACGTTTTTATTGTTCAAGGTGACGAGACAAGCGTGAGCCGCAAGATGGATGACTGTACCAACGCAGTGTATGAAAACTACAAGTGCGAACGTGAACGCTCTACAGTAAGTATGACTTGGTGTAAATAATAACTCAACCCTTACAAAAACCGCTTGTTGTTCAATTTCCTCCAAAAGATAAGGCGTTCATTTATTAAAAAAAAATGGTGTGGCAAGCCAGAACCAGTTCAGAAGACCTGTCAAATATAATTATTTAGTTAATGTGCTGATTTGCGGTGTTTTCAATTTTTTGTCAAATTCTAAGATGTCAGTGGGTAAAAATGACAAAGTCTGAATACAGGTTTTCTGCTGGGAAAATACAACGTGCATCTTTTGAGCCCTGTCTTACTAGAAAGGTCTGCTGGTAACAGGGAAAAAGAGCAAAGCAGTAGGGTCAGATCTCGTCAGCTGAACTGTTGAATTATTGTGGCTCAGTATTCAGGAGGTGGCTTTGGAATCTAACATCCACTCCTCCATAAAAAGTGTGCTCTTTGACATGAGAGGTATCCAGGGATGTAATTTCACCAAAATGCCAGGGGTTGCAGAAGTGACATCACACGGCCCTTGACCTCCCCGATGACATCACAGAAAGTGATGTCATTTGACCCTGCCCCAACACGGCATCACAAGAAGTGCTGTCATTTAACCCTGGCCCTAAATGACATCACAGGAAGTGGTGGCACACAGCCTTTCCCAAATTGACATCACAGGAAGTGGCATCACACAGCATCGTTCCTCACTTCACTAAGACAAATATGGTTACGATATCACTGTAATGTGACATACATTTCATACAAGAATGGATCATCATATGTAGCATTATTATCAGTGTGTCAAGGTCCATGTTACCACGGGAAGTATATGAACCCAAATCCCCTCTTTATGTGGATCCGCCCTGTTATTTCAATATGACTACAGAGTAACATCACATTCTGTGGGCAGAGGGTTAGATAGGCGGGAATAGGCATAGGGTACAGCCTGGATAGAAGGGGAGAGGGAGAATATTTCACCAGAGAACATGTGTTCTTATGGTCAATGACATCCACACACAGTCTTCAATGACTTTGGAATGTCAGAATGTCTTTCTGATTTGAATAGTTTCCTTCAGGGTTACCTCTCAGTAGGATGTGCTGTGTTGTACTATTTCCGTTTGTTTCATGGACTTTATTATCCATGCAAAAAACATCTAGATGTCTCCGGTATTAATCTCTTTCAAAACCTACAGCTAATTTTAAAATTGGTTTGATTATTGCCTTGGCAAATACTGCTACCTGATCATCTTCCTGTATTTCTTCAGAGTGCTTGCATAATTCAAGAGGAAGAAAACAATTCAAGTTCTTATTTATATACATCACTATATCGCGATCTCACAGATTCAACAAGTATAATATTTTAGTTTCATGTACACATCCTACCATACAAGGTCTGTACATGTTTAATGTGTTACAAAACCTGATTACCAACATTCAAAACCTGTTATTCCACTTATAGAGGGCTTCTGCATTGCCATTCTAATGCTGCATCCTTACTTGCAGTACTCTGCCTGCAACCATGCCGTGCCCAGCAAACATTTGTGGGATGGGTAGGTATTACACTCACATCCTGAAAAGCGAGATCTTCTTCCTTGTACCCTCATGAGGCTTCTGGTGTAAGACTTGTTATTGCATGATTTTCACTGAAAACAAAATAGTATGAAAAGTGTTAAAGAAGTACAGTGCATTACTGCGTGATGCCAACTTCAGTACCAAAAGCCTCCTGACTCATGTGACCATACTTTACTAAAAAAAAATCTTGCTGCATTGTACATCACTCCCACACTCACCAATACCCTTTCTATGCCTAGGTTTTTTGGGGTGGGACCAAGCCTGATTTGTATATGGTCTTTCCCCTTCTGAAATGGCTTTGTAGTTGAAGAACAATGGTCTGGAGAGTTGCCCAGAGCAATGCCAGAGGTTAAGATTCATTCTAAATCTCCCAGCCATCACCTCTTTGTTTTGCTAGGTTTCTGTTCCTACATGTTCATTATACTCTACACCCCGTACCTCCCCATAGAGGTACACATTCCTTAACAGTTAGCAAAATTGTATAGATGTTTTGATGTGATCTCTTAATTGCCAATCTAATTAAGAAATCTTTCAGAGCAACAGCGAGAATAACACAGAAAGGGAACAAAGGGTTAATTTGTCGTCTTCCCACCTGCCCAGGCTCAGGCTGGCAGTCTAAAACATTATAAGGCTAGTGTGTGCCCGCTGTGACCATCACTGCACAGTGCATCAGAGATGGAAGTGTGATATAAATCATTGGTACGCCATACCACTAGGTTGTTTGTCTTTTACAGAGCATGCCTTTAGTCCTAGGTTGGGCTCTTTCTTTCTCCTGAGCCAGATATAGTATTGTCTCAGGCTGGACATTCAAGTATTAACAGTTTCCCAAGTCACAGCCAGGCAGCCTGAGCACCTTAACGACCTGCAATCACATTTCCTTTATCAGTGGCAGAGCCTTTCATTTGCATGATGGAACATTTCCACCTCACAGAGCTCACAAAGCACATTTAGCTTGCAAATTCGTGAGAGGTGAAGTGAGCAACACAAAGCACCCACTCGGGATACATTATGTGAGCAGCTAGACCAAATGCCATCGTGAGCAGTAGCTGCATTCTAGAGCCCGGTGTTTAGCGAAGTATATGAATCATGAAAGACATTATGTGAGCAGCTAGACCGAATATTATCATGGGGGGTAGCTGCATTCTAGTGCCAGAGGTGTTGTGTGCAGTATTTGAGGTGTGACAGACATTATGTGAGCTTCTGCTGACGACTGGCAACACATTATTTGAAGCTGTTCTGGGAGTGATGTCTGCTTGAGTGAAAAGAATGCAGTCTCTTGCTGAGTGTATAGGGCAGTGAAGGTGTGTTAACTTTTTAGGATGCCTATTCACTTGATTCAAAACCTTTATTGTCTTAAACCTACTCTGAACAAGCTTAATGTCACATTTATTAAATAGTTTGGTAGCGGTGTTGCTAGGGGATGGCTGAGGGGGCTATATCCCCGGGTCTTATGGTTTTAGCCCCGGGTAGAAGTTCAGCAGCTACAATCAAAAGGCTAGCTAGCCCAGGTCCCGACAGTCCCTACATTAGTGTAGCACCAGATCTTTTCCAGCTCTTGTTGAACTCAAAATGTGGTGCTGATTAAGCACAGGGCAATCCGTGTAGACAAGCGATCTTGAGTGACTGTTGCACCCGCTGCACCAATTCTGTTTGAGTTGTTCAGCATCTGGTCATCTCTGCCACACCACATGCCGGCATTCCTTCCACTTTTTTATGAGATTCCCCCCTGACTTTCAACCCTCTCCATTGGGGACAGATCCCTTCTCGTCCCTCTGTACATAGAGACTGCCACTTTCTTCTCTTCACTCTTTTCTCTTACCCCCTACAGAGCCAAGACACATATCTGCCCTCTGCAGTAGAAGCTTCTCTTTTTGACTTAAGTGGGGGGGACTTCAGCCAGCCACCAAGCTTCTACCACAGTTCATCACTCGATAGCCACAAAGTGCTTGCATGAGCGAACACCTTCTTTATGTGTAGTCCCACATCGAGCGGGCTGCAAAGCGCACCATGAAGTTCTTGGAGAACATCTATTCGATTTGCTTGAAGCCACAATTATAGGCCTGTCGGGGTAAGACTATTGATGTGATTACTATATGATTATTTATGTGCCTGCTCCTGGTACTATGCTGAATAGCATGCACAGCCTCTTAGATGCCATTCCCACTGCATGATATTTACCCAAATACCGAATGTCATCTGCCTGCATAATCTTTGTGACTGAATTGTCCCACAGGACACGGCACACTCAGGGTCAGAAACTATTAGTAGATATTAATATCCTGCTTGTGCTCAAGGAGAGCTTTATTAGCTTAAGGCCAACAGCTACCAAGATCTACTTTTGACTCTGCAGGTCAACTCTTGCCATTTAAACAAACCTATGTGATATATATTCTGGATGTTTGAAATGCATGAACAAACTTTCTAACAAGGACTGAATTACGCAAATTATGGGCGGTTCGTCAAGGACGAACATTGGATGAATATTTGGAAACGTTTGGTTGAATTTTGTCCACATAACATCAAGGTGGACACTTGGTCCAAATCCCCTCCACTCTCCTCCAGCTTGCACAGGCAGGAGGCCGGTGCTGGAGCCAGGCTTACGATATTTGGGATGTTTATGGATATTTAGAGTAGTTTTAGGACTACAGGTTGTGTGACTGGGGCCCGATCCGGTAGTGATACATATGGTGGGTTTAACTTATGCTGCACTGTGTGACACTTTTAGAGAATTGGAATGAGTGAGCAACATAAATATCATGTACAGAGCTTTGCACAGGTTAGTAACACACACACCAGGGTCCATTTCTTAAAGCAAGTGGATGAGGCATGTGTCATTGGGTGGCACCTTGTGGGAGGAGCAGCGAAACCCAGAGCACAGATTGTGGTATTGCTTTGCAGGGAGGAAGCAGCACAGATTCGGAAAGTAGGAGTGCCCGCCAGTCCATATCCATGAGTCCATGAGAGCGAACAAGGGAGGTGGCATTATATGACACCTCGAATAGGAGGGGAAGGAGCAAGAACTTACTGAGGACAGCTTGTGGGAGAGGACCTCTCATCTGATTGCGCTGTGAGGGAGCAGTGGAGAGTCAAGGAGGTGACAGGTGACACATCAGTGAGTGTCTGTCTCTTGAAGCAAATGGATGAGACACATGCCAATGGGTGACACCTGAGAGAAGGTGCAGAAGGAGCTGAAAATTCCTGAGGGCAACTTGTGGGAGGCTCACACTCACATGGTTTGGCTAGGAGGGAGCAGCTTAGATTTGGAGAGGTAGCAAGTAACACATTGGTCAATTTCTGTCTCTTGATTTGAGTGTACACGACACTTGACACCTGGGAGGAGGTGCAGGGGCAGCCAGGAATGCATAGAGGCAGCTGTGGGACAGGCACACTTCCCTATTTTCCTTATTTAGCTGAGAGAGAGAGAGCAGCAGAGATTCAAAGAGGCACCGGGTGACACAGCAGCCACTGTCCTACTCTTGAAAGGAGTGGATGGCACACGTGTCATTGGGTGACTCCTGTGAGGAAGAGCAGGAGAGGCCAGGGAGTGAGTTTACAAAACAGGTGCTATTGGGTGATTCCTAGGAGGATGAGGACCTGATTCTGCTGAGAGCGAAGAGCAGGGACTTGGGGAGGTGGTGTTTGGCACAGCAGTCAGTGTCCATCTCGGGAAGCAAGTGAGTGAGACACATGCCATCAGGTTGCGGGAGGGGCACACTTGCCTGATTTTGCTGAGTGGGAACTGCAGAAATTCAGTCAGACAGCCGGTGAAACACATTTGGACATATATGTAATAAAATGCAAACACCCAAATGAGTAAGAGGCAGGGGGGGATATGCTGCTCGTGGTCTGTCTACTTCTGCAGCAGCATTTGCTATGTATATTTAGGAGGCCAGAATTGCACATGTTTAAAGTATCATCCACTACACGTTCAACACACTCCATCACATATTACGAGTGCAATAACAATGCACAGGTATTGCACCACTTTCAGGTCCTCCCATTATCTCAGGGACAGATGTAAGAGTTGTGTAGATTTTGTCTAACAAAGATCAGGGAAAAACAACAGACATTCTACCCGAGTAGGGGGGAAGGCAGACATGCTAGATCTGTGCTCCCATCCACTGGGTCAGACAGTGTTATGGAAGCCTTTGAGTGCGGCCAAAAATATCCATGCCAGATAGCACCTCTCGATGTTAACCTGGATAGTATGTTGGCAATAGATCTAGCTCAGCGGGTTGAGCGCTTGCTGCTGCGATCTGAGCGTGATCTGCAGGTCGCAGGTTCGAATCCTAGCAAAGCCAACTCAGCCTTTCATCCTTACGAGGTCGATACATGAGTACCAATTTTGGTTGGGTGATATTGTATGTAAATATGTGCTCTGCAAAGCGCTTTGGATTAAGGCGCTATATGAATAACACATTATTATCATTATCATCTGTGGAAAATCTTGGATTCTGGCACTTTATGGGAAAAGAAGATCTTCTCTGGGAACTTTCCATCCAATGATTCGTCTCTGTCTAATGGGTTCACTAAGCAGATGAGAAGCAGAGGAGAAGTCGATAGCACTGAGTTTCCCTGCACTTTGGTCTTCTCCTTCGCCTATTGAATGTGCATGGGGTTCTCAGTGCGTTGGTCTTTCCATAAGCCTAGTAAATGGACATGCATTCACTAGGCGTAGGAAAAGAGCAAAGCTCTGAAAACGCCATGCACATTTACTAGTCATAGAAGGCCATAGTGCAGAGTGCCTCACATGCATTTCAAACGCACAATACAAGTACAACGCTCTTAGAACTCCATGTGCAGTTACTAATGGGAGATCAAGTCTGAAGAATGGAGTATTCCAAACACATGTACTGTTTGTAGGAGGATGGCAAAGCACTGAGCACTGATAACCCAACATGCTTTTATTAGGCAGAGAAGACGTCCTTAGCGATTAGCAACCTCATGTGCATTTAATAGGCATAAGAGACGGCCAAAGCACTTGAGAACTCCATGTGCATGTATTCATGGGAAGTGTTGAAAAAAATGAACATGTCCAAAACTACTGTAGTACACACACGTGGTAGAAGATGGGGCAAGGTGAGGGTGAGGAATGTATCTGTTGGGCACCTTTCACCTGCTTACAGCAGCAGCTTTTTGCATTCCAGAAGACCAGATAGTACATGGGTCCTTACATCAGCCATGCCTGTCAGTCACAGATCTCCTCCTCTTCAAAAAGCATGGACCCCTGTCCCAAAAGAATCAGGCTCATTGCGAAAAAGTGTCATTGTGTAAACACTGCCTTTGCACATGCATTAGGTCGCAGAGGATGGAGTCTTGCAGGAGGAGGCAGTTGATCTATTACCAACTGAGGCAGAAGAGGGAGACATATGAGATTAGCTTGCCAACAAAAGGATACATCCATGGATTAGGAAGAAGAGGTGATTCCTGAAAATTCGCCATCCCGGATTTCTTTGGGAGCAGATGACAATGAAGAATATGACAAAGATTGTAGTATTCATCCTCCAATTCCAGATCCTGACTCTAATACCACAGACTGTGAGAATGACAAGGCAGAACAAGAGGGTGCATGCATTGACACACCCATGCTATTGCCAAATGCAAGCACTCTACACAGGAAGCAAGCTGCAGACACTTCCTGTGTGTCAGTGCACAGTATTTTCCAAAAAGCACATTCTTGTGATAGAATAACTGTGAAGTCACTCAAATTACCAGCACCGGTCACTGAGTCATGAGCACCCACACAGCATCCACTGAATAGTACACCATAAATGCCCCATTAAGGAGGAAGCTAAGGGTCCATCAAAGCCCCATAGGAGTGTGGAATTGTTTTATATCGGAAAAGCAACAAGGTTGTCTTTCCACCTGACATATATATGCAAGAAAAATGTCAACCTGTGAAACAGGGTTCTAATTTCATCACCTCTGGGACCACATGAGGAAGCAACATCTGCATGCTTGGAAAAAAGACCCCCGAACAACAGGGTATCAGCACATTTGGACCACCATGCTGCACAACTAGAACAGAGAATCCTGCTGATTTGGGGATTTTCAAAAGCCCTGTAAGAACGCCATCTTTGCCTGCATATCCCACAGCATACAGACAAGGTATCTCCACCTCTGTGCCTGAGCATAGCATTGATGAAACTTTTCAGTATGTCATAAAATATCACAAAAGACACACACAGTTGTGTTTATCAAATTACACAGTTCAGGTAGTGCTGGCAATAGATTCCATGCCCTATTCCTTGGCAGTAATCATGGATTCAGATGACACCTTGGTCGTGTTGATCCCCACTGGGAAATTCTGAGTAAGTACTACTTCACTTGAACTTCAGTAACACTTTTCCATACCCATGTCTTAGAAGTAGTGGGAATGTCACTGGAGCACAGATAGGGTATGATAGAACACCTAACAATGGAAATGTGTTCCAGTGCTAAAGGCACAGATTTTATGCCCATAACTGGGCACTGGCTCCACTTCCCCTGTCTCCTCAGCAAAGCCCAAGACAACATTCAACAAACATAATTTGCCAACAGGCAACCTTTTTCAGGGAAGGGTTTACAGCAGATCCCACAGGGGAGGTGATCTTTGGAAGAATGTAAAGAAGGTTAAGGCACATTGGCTTACTGCTTGTGGTTTAGAAGTGGGTTTTGTGGTAGCGGGCAATGAATCTAGTGAAACCATACACATGCTGTGCTTTGCCCATGCCCTCCACCTTGTTGTGACCTGCTTCATAGGCTTGTACCTACCACAAGATGAGATGTTTAATGTGGTCCAGAAGATCGGCACCCACATAATCTGCTCTTATAGTTCCCTGAAGATTTCACAAAAGCTGCAGTCTTGCCAGGAGCTTACTTACACCCAACTTGAAACTGCAATGCTGACTCGGCAGAAATCACCCAACTGTATGCTGCAGCATTTACAAGAACTGTGCAATGCAGTGACTGAATATTCCAATTGCCACGGAGGGCGCCTATATGGTCCCTAAATAGCACAAACACAGTGGGTGTTGTTGGACAAGGTTTCTCCTTTGTTGTAGCCATTTGAAGAGGCAACCCAGTGATTTAGCCTGTGTGCTACATAACCCAGCGATGTGCTGCAACTGGTCTACCTGTTGGATATGAAGCTATTCAACACAAGACATGAAATGAACTGTCTGATGTTTCAGAAGCAAGGCGGTTGGCTGAATTCACAGACAAGATTTGCACACTGTTGGTATGAAAGAGAGCATGGCGTAGCTTCGGAATGCTTTCTTGATCCATGGTTTAAAACCATGGTGGCAACTTTTAAACAGTTTGTGGGTAGTGGGTAGGAGGAAAATGCTGTCGGCTGACATTTGAAAGAGTGCGTGCTAGCCATGTGTAAGGATTGCACTAAAGAGACTTTTAAAGCTTGGCTCGAACAAGAAGAGAGAGCCAAAAGTCAAAGATTCACAACCCAGTGTGGGATTCTAATACTGGGAAGAGATTCATCCTACAGTGCACCACCATTCTCCACAACTCCTGACACAGGTTGAGGCCACGCCAAGGCAAGCTTTGCAATAGAATACTTTAAGAGGCTGCAGGACAGACATCTGTCCAAACAGTTTTTTATATACACCAGGTTCCCCAAGAGAATTCCGCAGGGCCACCTCGGACTAGTAGGTCATTGCTTAAGTTTTTGGTGCATGCCGACTGGACGACCATCTGCACTTGTTCAATTAGCTGTGACAACAAACATACGCTGCCCCACGCTAAAGTGCAAAGTGAACAGGCTTTCAGTACTGTTGGGGTAATGTCTCAGACCAAAATAGAAGCCTCAATTACATTCACACAAGAGAGCTTACTTTCCTAAAAAAAGAAAGAAAAAGCATTGGATTGCTCAAAGCTATGCCAGGAGAAATACCAGCCTCATCACTTGGAAGACTGCACATGATTCCTCAGATGACGAGCATTTGTGTGTGAGCCAGCTAGGGTCACATGGACGGACAAGCCTGAGGAACGATTGTAGACACTTAGGCTTGGAGAGTAGTGGTTGAGTGTATTATAAATGTAAATCTTTAGTTTTCCTTTCATCTTAAAAGTATGTGGCTCTACCAACCAGCACAGGAACTCTCCAAGTCCTAATACTACACTCACAACCTGAAGTTTTGCCCGCAATTCATTTGGTTGTGCCAACCAGCCAAGACGCTCTCAGAGTCCTAGTATGACGAACACAAACTGCAGGTTCTACATAAATATATATACTTTTTTTTTTTTTTTAAATGTTTACATTTTTTTATTGGTTTTATTTAGTGCTACCAAACAGCAGACTCACACTATGAGTCCTAGTACATGGCTCTGAAATTCAAAGTTGTGCTTCAACTTATTTTGCTCTGTCAACCAACAGAGACACTGCCCCATTTAGTACCTTCTTGCCCAGTTGGACATCTAGAAGAGGGGAGGCTCGTGCAAGTGCATGTGCTTCTACACGGCATCCGCCACTACATAGTCAGTGATCTTGCACCGACAGACAGCGGTCTTGCAATGTTCCACATGTTGCGCCCAAATAGCATTGCACCCTGAATTCCACCGCCAACAACAGAAGGCTGGTATTGGTGCAAAGGCAGCCCTGCTGATCAATGGTGCCACTGACTGTTGTGGGCCAGTTATATGGTGCCAGAGAGATGGTTTGTTTGGCCTAGAGACAGGTGGCTGCTTGCTAAAGCATGTGGTGGTGGCCAGATTGAGGGCCATTTCTGACGTTCCTTTGTGGTCACTGTTGCCACTGGAGGAGGGTGCAGCGCTAACTGCACCTGCGACACGTGTTGTCCATTACTTGATGACAGTGGTTGTATATCGAAGAGGTGCCCAAGGCACTCTTTCTTTGGTTACCCCAGTTAACTCACTTCTGGTTATAGGCCCGGTGAAGTTACTTTGTGGTAATCTTCCATTGGAGATATGGCATACAATAATGACCAGATTATTATACAAGAAAATACTCATAATTAAACTCCAATTTTGGCCCCTAAAAACTGAATTCAGTATTTCTGGAAATGTGTATGATTTAGGGTGAAACCAACACATTTCATGTCGCGAGGATGATTTCCAGCATAACTCCATGTAATCATTACAACCTGCAATTCTCTAAAGAATTCTGCCACACTCATAATGACAGGCGCAGTGTTGGTTTGGGCCGGAGAAATCCACATAACCTGAATTCAAAGAATGGATTTAAAATGAGCACATTGCATGATTTTAGTGTTAAAATAATTCAGCAAAGGTCAGACATGTTCCAACAGGGAGTACGCTGCACCAGGAAATATTAAAAGGCTGATTAAAAGA